>NW_028292578.1:12584458-12911958 GCF_029948245.1 Actinia tenebrosa
TCCTTTTGAAACTTTTTCTTGGGGTGCATGTGACGTCATACCCGACATTTTGGTTGACTTTGACAAAGGATTTGGTCAACCAACATTGCAGCCATGATGTTTGTCCTTTTATTCTCATGGGGAGGGATGTACTCCACCAATGGTGTTTATGCCAAAGGTATGTTTTATGTTTATCTGTAGGCATGTGGTATACAGAACTTGTTTTATCTGGTGGAAGGCTCACCTAAAGACATTAGTGGCAGGCCAGGACCTGAAGTGGAAACATTTCTACAGGTAGTAACCAATACAAGTAGATTCTAAATGCAAAATAGTTTTAATGTGGGAGGTGCGCAGGGATGAATCTAGGGGGAAGGGGTGCAGGGTGTTGTCCTAGATGAGCTGGTATCTATGGCATTATTGCTACTTGAGTTTGTAAACATCCTGATTGTTAATGATGCAACCCCCTCCTAAAAAATTCCTGGATCGGCCTAAGTGGGAGGGGTGTTCGGGCACGGGGAGGGGATTGTGTAGAATTAACGATGCAACCAAAATGAATGTTGTATCATGAGGGTGACCCATACTAGGGCTCAAAATATGAATAACTGACATTGTCCAGCCAAAATTGTACTTGTCGAGTCAGCACCCCTTAGGCTGCCCAGACCTCTCGATTGGTCGCATTGACTGGTTATATGTTGGTCAGTGTGATGTGGCTGGTATTCATATCCAGCCATTGAGCAGCCATTATTGTTAGCCCTGTCATAGCCTTTGGCTAGCTAACCTGCAACCTCGTTTCTTGATTTGAATTCTTGAATTCTTAGGGTAAGCTAGACAGGTTGTTGTTGGAGGATAAATTCTTCGTCAATCGTACTCCTTCCTGGCTGAAGACAGTAGAGTGGCTTTGTCACCTCACCAACCTTGCAATAGCTTGTCAACAAGCAAGTATGTACACTAAATACAATACCTTGGATGATATACACCCTTCTCAAAACCACCCCTTGAAAATCCCAATCGCCCTCTGTGGGTGGAGGTATGAATATTTTATAGAACTACACAATATACCCTCCTCAGACCCTCCCCACCCCTTGGAAATTCCAATCCCCCTCTGTGGGGGAGGTATGAATATTTTATAGAACTACACAATATACCCTCCTCAGACCCTCCCCACCCCTTGGAAATCCCAATCACCCTCTATGGGGGAGGTATGGATATTTTATGGAACTACACAATATACCCTCTTTATGCAGACCCTCCCCACCCCTTGGAAATCCCAATCCCTTTCTGTGGGGGAGGTATATACCCTCCTGAGACCCTCCTCACCACTTGGAAATAGGATATTTCCTGAAAGTACAGTACAGTACATTGCATGTCTTTATGTTTGTTGTTCCATAGGGGGCAGAAAACAATGGATGACATTTGCCGAATTTTCCAGAAAGGCAAACAGTGTGCCTGCAGCACCCATTGCCAGGAATGCAAAACCAGGTATTGTTCCTTTAAAACCCTTTATCAGGTTTAAAGTTAAGCATGTCATTCGATAATCATCCCATCGAGAATCTTATGCTAAATATACCTATTTAATTCTTCACAGTTTCTGGAATTGTTTGGCCTGCAAGTGCTTTTGCCAATAACATCAAAAGGTACCTAAAAAATGTTTTTACTATATTTCTGGTTACTACACATCAACATGTCAGGGCTCAAAATAGCGGCTTGCCAATGGCCAAATGACTGGCCAAATTTCAGGTTTGGCAGGCAAAAATAATGATGCACTGCCAAATGAATAATAAATTGACATGCAAAATTTACTGGAATGACCTCCTTTTACCATGCTGCCTTTACTTTGGCAGGCTGAAAAAAATTCTATTTCAAGCCCTGCATGCCATTCGGATAGGAATGATGCAACTGAAAGTGCGCACGTGTGCTGTGTTCTCTCACAAAGCATGCACTCCCAGCCAATCAGAATGTAAGATTTATAACATTTTTTATAATATTTGATATTAATTTTTAGTCATCACAAGCGACAGAGGGATTTAGGCAGCAATCTAGACCATGTTCCACAGTTATCTGATTCAATTCTGATCATCCAAGGCTTGACAGCTTATAACACTGTAAGTACATTGATTTTCCTAGCATGGGTTTCCTGTGTATGTAGCTTCCACAGAAGATTGGCAAAATGCAAGTAGACTCTTCCTTGATCCCAGTCTACACCTCTTCTTTACCACAGGAAACCCATAATTCTGGATTGATGTTGATGATGATGAGAACAAATGACTTTCAATTTTGTTAATTGATTTTAGACTTGTAATAGTCATTTAAAGAAAGCCCTGGCTGATTACCTCCAGCTACCAGGACAAACTGCTGAAGGTGAATATATAATAATAATGATGATGATAATGATTATGACCGACAGCGATGATGATGGTGGTGGTGATGATGATGGTAACAATAATTATGATGATGGTTATGACGGGATGATGAGCATGATGATGATGATGGCAATGATGATGATGATGGCAATGATGATGATGATGGTAATGATGATGATGATGGCAATGATGATGATGATGAGCATGATGATGATGATGGCAATGATGATGATGATGGAAATGATGATGATGATGGTAATGATGAGGATGATGAGCATGATGATGATGATGGCAATGATGATGATGATGGCAATGATGATGATGATGGTAATGATGAGGATGATGAGCATGATGATGATGATGGCAATGATGATGATGATGGCAATGATGATGATGATGGTAATGATGGTGATGAGCATGGTGATGGCAATGGCAATGATGATGATGATGGCAATGATGATGATGATGGTAATGATGAGGATGATGAGCATGATGATGATGATGGCAATGATGATGATGATGGTAATGATGATGATGATGATGATGGTAATGATGAGGATGATGAGCATGATGATGATGATGGCAATGATGAGGATGATGGCAATGATGATGATGATGGCAATGATGATGATGATGATGATGGTAATGATGAGGATCGTTTCTCAAACTTTACGTTCCCTTATATTCAAATGTAAAATTTTATCTCTTGGATAAGACCTAGGTGTCAATGTCAATAGAGTGGTAAAATATGATATTAGATTTAATAGCATGCAACTTTGATTTGAGATTGCGACCGATACTTACAAACTGAGAGTGCATTTGAATGTATAATTAGTCTATGCTGTAGGAACGAATTAGAAAGGAACGTAATGTTCCGTATGTCGTTAACTTGATAGTCGGATTAAATGCTATGAAAATTTCAAAAAAAAAAAAATTTGAATTCATAGCCATACAGCCGTTTCTGATCTTAAAGTTTATTCTATATAGGAGGATATGATGGATATTAAGGAACTGAATCCGTTAATTCCATATATTCCAATCGCAGAAAAATATTATTAATAATATTATGTTATATAATATTTATATATATAATATATATATATGATATATATATAAAGTTTATTTTATATAGGAGGATATGATGGATATTATGGAACTGAATCCGTTAATTCCATGTATTCCTTTCATAGAAAAATACTTTTAATATTATTATGATATATAATATATATAACATATATTATATCGTTATTAAGGAAAGATAGACTAAAATCTTAAAGTTTATTTTATATAGGAGGATGTGATGGATATGATGGAACTGAATCTGTTAATTCCATATATTCCAATCGCAGAAAAATACTTTTAATATTACTATGTTATATAATATTTATATATATAATATATATACATAATATATATACATAATATATATACATAATATATATATATGATATATATATAAAGTTTATTTTATATACGAGGATATGATGGATATGATGGAACTGAATCCGTTAATTCCATGTATTCCAGTCATATAAAAATACTTTTCATATTATTATGTTATATAATATTTATATATATATAATACATATAATATATAAAATATATAACATATATAAAAATATATATATTATATATATAATTTTTTTTTATATAGGAGGATATGATGGATATTATGGAACTGAATCCGTTAATTCCATGTATTCCATTCATATAAAAATACTTTTCATATTATTATGATATATAATATTTATATATATATAATATATATATATATGATATATATATAAAGTTTATTTTATATAGGAGGATATGATGGATATGATGGAACTGAATCCGTTAATTCCATGTATTCCTTTCATATAAAAATACTTTTCATATTATTATGATATATAATATATATAACATATATTATATCATTATTAAGGAAAGATAGACTAAAATCTTAAAGTTTATTTTATATAGGAGGATGTGATGGATATGATGGAACTGAATCCGTTAATTCCATATATTCCAATCGCAGAAAAATACTTTTAATATTATTATGTTATATAATATTTATATATATAATATATATAATCTATATACATAATATATATATGATATATATATAAAGTTTATTTTATATACGAGGATATGATGGATATTATGGAACTGAATCCATTAATTCCATGTATTCCTTTCATAGAAAAATACTTTTCATATTATTATGATATACAATATATATAATATATATTATATCATTATTAAGGAAAGATAGACTAAAATCTTAAAGTTTATTTTATATAGGAGGATATGATGGATATTATGGAACTGAATCCGTTAATTCCATGTATTCCAGTCATATAAAAATACTTTTCATATTATTATGTTATATAATATTGATATATATAATATATATAATATATAAAATATATAACATATATAAAAAAATATATATTATATATATAATCTATATAATCTAACTTTCGCACAGGACAGGCTAGGAATGTATTATAATTTGAATATTAGGGATCGAACTCTGTCAAATGTATATGGTTAGCATATGCTGAAGACGTGTGAAATCAACAAGAATGTGTATGGAATGTTCGCAGTTTCTTATTGTTCCTTCTGTTCAATTTTGTAAAATTGCTTACCTAAGGTCCCAGTAGTATGGATGTTTATACTTTTATTTTCAAGACATGCTTTATACGAGTTTCAATGGTCCCATATGGGTTGGGTCATTTCATAGCTCAGACCTTTTAAGGAACTAAATCGAACGGTGCCGTCAGATTTATTCATTGTGACTTTACACATTTGGCCCTATATAAGTCAGTTCCACATTTGCCACAATATCACTACAAGATGAGACGAACGAAGAATCCGTGTAGACAGCTGAACAGTGAGGCTATCAAGGGAGCTGCGTTATGTTACTTGAGTCCCATCATATCCGGAAAATGCAGCATCATAAGTGCCAAGTGTTGTCCAGAAGTCCGTGATCAAGGGTTAGAAAGCGCATGGCTTAACGTTTGTCTCACGAGGGATACGTGTGACAAAAGCATTGCTTGGTAAGTGTTGCATTTTGTTCTCGCAATTAACGATTTGCTTTACTGAACATTCACCCTTTGCATTTCTTTTTCAGGGATAAGAAACGTTGCATTTTTCTTTAGTAGTATAACAACACAAAGTCGGAAAAGTGTAGGCCAAAAGACTCGGGCCAAGGGCACAGATGTAGCTGAAGATGACGACGAAAGTGAAGATGATGAAGAAATTACGGCAAGTCAGTTGATTGCTGGTGGAACAAGCCAAGGATGGATAGCGGCCAATCAAACCTTGGTTGATAAAAAGTTGTCTCCAGCGGTTGGGTATTGGATTGCGTTGACTACGCCAAACGGAGCGCCGGCTAATCCACTTATAGTGCATAGAGTTTTACTAGAGCGTGGCGTGGAAACAGTAGCTAATCAGGTAATGTTTGGACTCAATGCAACGTTTTAGCCAGTAATACGTCAAGATTGGTAGCTTTCTATGATTACTGTTGATTAATTAATCTTAGATTACCTAATTATATTTTGTGTTTCATTCAATGTCAGGTGAAGTTTCAGGAAAGCAGAGAATCCGCCGCATTGAAAGAATTATATAAAGTGCTGAAGGACCACAGAAATCCTTTTATGAGAGACCTTGTGAATTCCTCGTACCAATCACTTTTGAAAGCCGAGGCATCGCACTACATGAGCGACAGCATGGATATAGTGGATGACTGTATTGTTACTGAGAGCGTAGTCAGAGTTACGCTAGTAAACAAAGCATTCCAGAGCTGCCTCCAAGAAGCCATCTTGAAGTTGGAGAGTGCTAAACTAAACATCGACAAATTTGGCTTTGAGGAATCAAATTCCAGCAAGACGCAAGAGTCTGCCGAGGATCAAGATCAATCCCAAAGGTTTTGTGACCATCTCACAGTGCTCATCAACGACATCGGGATCGCCATGAAAACCTTAGGCTATGCAGTTTATCGTGGTAAAATATACAAGCACATGGAAAAATCAAAATACACTTACTCGTACAAGTGTGACCCCAGACCTTTTGTGAACATTCTAGCAGCCAATGATGATTTCAAGGCGCGCCTCTTAAAGGACATGAAGAAGGTGATTGATATCCTGTCCGACCCCTTTTGTGAAGTCATCCGACCAATAAATGTGGATTACGACCTCATCGAAGTGAATGATGGCTACTGTTGGTCAATCAAAGGACGTCGATTTGTTGACCATGCAATTGACGAAAAAGACATCGGACAAATCACGCCCAGAGCATTTTGTCCTTTTGACCATGCGAAGGAGCCCAACCCCAAGTACTTTCGAGAGATTCTGGAAAATAGTCTGAGTGAAGTGGAAATTGAAATTTTCTGCCAAGACTTTTTGAAATTGCTGAACTATAATAAGAAAAAGCACAAGGAAAAGGTGCCATGCCTCGTCGGGGATACAAACAGTGGCAAGACGAGCTTATTTATTCCACTGCTCGGCGTCATACACCATCAAAACATTGCTACCATCACCAAACAACGAGTGTTTAACAAAGCCATGATTACAGATTACACTGAAGTGGTGTTCATCGACGAAGCCACGCCGTCAACCTTAGACATCGATGACTGGAAAATACTCACTCAGGGAGGTTACGCTGCGCATGACGTGAAATACCGAACAGCCAAGTCGTTCATAAATCGATGTCCCATGATCATTACAGCCCAAAACAAGCTCGAGTTCGAGCCAGAACATCAACCAGCCATGGAGCGCAGACTTAGGACGTACACGTTCAAGAGTCTTCCACGACTGAAGAAGCGAGCCGCAGAATGGCTCCAAAGACATCCAATGGAGTGCATAGTTTGGGCGGCATCGAAAGCACGCCCAGCAGAGGATGAGGTGGACAGTGGCACGGATGACAGCGAACACCAGGAGGAGTCTGATACACAGGAAGGTTTTCTCAAGGAGTCTGAGAAAGAAGCTTTAAGATCACTGGTCTTCAAAGATGTATTGACAAATGACACCTCGCCGATGATCGGCCGTCAACAAGGTGATGACGACATTAACGAGAGCGGCGAGGAGGAGGAGGAGGAGGAGGAGGACAACGACGACGAAACACAGGATTCATTGCTGTCAGGAGAGTTTCAAGAAGACTCTGAGAAAGATAAAAGTATGGTCCGCACTTTGAAGAAAACACTAAGACAGTGTTCTTCGAATTCGCTGCGTTATCGACAGCTCCAGCAACTTCTCCAGGTTAGTTGGTATTGGGTTGTTTTTCTGTTACCACGTCCACGTATTGAATGTTTCTGTTTATTTAACTTACATACCCTTTTATGTTATTGATGGATCAATATCCAATTGTTCCGATTCTCTTAGGGCCATGTTGAAAGGATGCGAGAAGAAAAGGAGCGCAAAGAAAGAGAATACAGACGAAGACAGGAAATCCTAGAGTCGAAAGGAGTGTCGAGGGAAAGCGTAGATCTCCTTCCGAGAGATGACATGGAACCCATGCCCCCACAAATCCAGCAAGAATTGGAAGCCATCCACCAGAAATTGCTAGAGAAGAGAGAACGAGAAGAAGACAATAAGATAAAGACCGCTTTTGAAAATCCATGGGTGGAAAGAACCGAGCGCAAACTATACGCCTGCGTCTTAAAACTGCAGTCCGATCCAACCAACACAACCCAACGGAAGTCCACAAATTGTTTACAGGAGATTTTGAGTGACAAGCTGAAAACCCACTTCACCAATCTAAAGTTGTTCAAGTGCGAAAAAGCAGTTTTGGAGAGGCGAAAAAAGTGTGTCGAATGGGGTCTACTAGAAGATAACATGAAGCATCTGGTTACCTCATTGCATAATGCCTTGCCGTTCACCCCACACGTCTTAGCAATATCCGATCAGGAAGGGTCGGCAGACGTACCAAGTCAATCCCTTTTGACCGCGCGATCTCAAGAACACGAGGGTTTTATAAGTGACCAAATGAAAAGGCGCAAAGAAGACTCTCAAGAGGCCAGGACAAGTGAGAATAATGCCAAGAGACCCAGGATAACTTCCCTATTTCATGAAACTAATAGAAAAGTTCAGTGAAACTTAGATAATGACTAGTAAATAATACTAATAAAACACTAATAAAGGATCTACATTGATTCAAACTGACAATCAATAAAGTTTATTTATTTGAGTTAAACTTTCGCAAAGCGCGATTTAACAACGAGTTTGCCGTTCGTCCCTCTTGAAACTTGTAGCTAGAGTCCCTCAAAATAGCCGTCCATTGTCCAAAGCCATATCGTTTTATCCCTGCTTTTAAGAATTCATCTTCGATCGGTGTGAAGAGAAGCAGTTTCCTTTTCTTTGGCTTGTCAGTAGTAGATCTCGGAGGTTCAGGCTCGAAGTCGTTTTTCTCGCATTGAAGTTGCGACGATGATCCAGTCACTTGGACATTTCCGACGACAGTCGGCTCGTTGGAGTTCGGTTTTTCGACAACGGGGGGATCTTGACCGAGTGAATTGCTCGCCAAATCGTTTGAGAGTCGAGAACGAACATCGTTGGTCAACTCAGTCCCTTTTTCTCCGTGCAATTTTTTCAGATATTCGTGAGCCTTCGTGGCAACTTCGCGAGACCTTCGTTTTTGATAATGTACCCTAGCTACAACAGAGCTGTGCTTTTGATCTTCGGAAATCGTGCATTGTTCGTTGCTTTCGAGGTGTTTCCGACTGGCCGTTTCGACGATTTGACGGTATCGCGTCGGATGAATGTACTTGCCAGTTGCATCGAATACTAATTTGCTCATCAGTTGTCCGATTTTACTGTGCTGACTGCCGTTCCTGGTAACGAGAACGTATTCGCAGACTGGTTTTAGATGAGGTCGTATGACATTAATGTATCCATCCAACACTTGCATGCTGGTGTCGGTCAAGTACAATGAATCAAATCCATACTTGGAGGTGGTCTTGAATTTTTTCTGGTCAATGAAACCCCCATTGCTTTTGGCCGATTCGACCATGTCCACTGTCAAATACTGATAAGTCATTGGACGAGAACCCTTAACTTTAATAAACAAATACACGGCCACAAATTTGGTAGCAAACGACAAGTCTGAAGGGGTCACCTTGTCAGGTGTTTCTCGACACACTTTAAGCACGCATTCATATCGCGGAAGGTGATAGGTGATCACTTGTAACAACTCTTCCATTGTGGCCCAGTGGCCCTTAGCTTCGAGTGTTTCAATGTCCAGATCATTGGTCCATTGTAGTCTCATCATTTTGGCCACTGTTTTACGTGCTCTCTTCAAATAGACCTCGGTGCACGTTTGATTTCGCAAAACCGTATCGGATGATGTGCCATGGATCTTGCGGAAATCTAGCAAGTCTGATATAGCATCCAAGTATCCAACGCGACCTGCATGACCCAGTCCCCAATCCGTCTGCATGGCATCCGCAAATTTGAAAATGAAACTAGGTGAACTCAAGCAGAAATCCACTATGTCCCAACTTAAGTCTTCTTCGTCATCGTCGTCTTCACAACAAAATTTCAAAAACTTAAAACTTTTTCGAATAATTTGTTGAGCCTGTTTTGGAGTTTTGCATCCCCCACCGCTTCCAATCAACCATTTCTCAAATTCTTTGCCAAGAGTACTTGAAATATCAAAGCATGGAACGATTTTTTTGACACTTTGACTTGCTTGAGTTGGGTTGACTTTTTCATCGCCAGAATTGGATGTTGTTCGAGTGGATACATCAGGCTGTTCGTCGAAAAAATAAAACCAACGATGTTTCTTTTTCACATGTTTTCTGCATCCTCTTCGTGTCCCAAATGCATCATGGTTGCATGATGGCACTGGACAGTGGAAAAGGCCATCTTCTTCATCTTCTTCTAAATGTAATCTTTTTGGTTTCGGCAAGGCGCTGTTGATTTTCGACCAATCGATTTCTCTACTGTGCTTACTCATCATTGATTTACCTATGACCTCAACTTCATTCATAGTTACTGGAATATTTGCTTTTATAACTTTCATATACCCCAAGAGACCGAATCTCAAAAGTCATTGGTTACTATAAGAAACTATGATCTTATATGATAAACAGGTTTTTGTCTTCTCTTCTATTCCATTAATTTAGATCGATTAAAAAGAAAAATGATTATGGAAATGCCCAAACTTATATTGTAATGCCTAAATTTGCCTGAACTTGCCTGAATAGCCTTTGTTCTTTTATGCTGACCATACACAATACCACTAAGCATGTTTGAGCTTGTCTGCCCAAACATGCGCAGTCATGTCTATACATGCCTGGACATGTTTAAACTTGACCTGTATTGTTAAAGACTTGCCCAGACATGCGCAGTCATGTCTATACATGCCTGGACATGTTTAAACTTGACCTGTATTGTTAAAGACTTGCCCAGACATGCGCAGTCATGTCTATACATGCCTGGACATATTTAAACTTGACCTGTATTGTTAAAGACTTGCCCAGACATGCGCAGTCATGTCTATACATGCCTGGACATATTTAAACTTGTTCTGCATTGTTTGAGACTTGCCCAGACACGTACAGTCATGCATGAGCATGTTTGAACTCGTCCTGTACTGTTCGTTACATTGTCTTTTTGTCAATGTACCAAGAACAGTCAACATTGTGTTCCTAATTGAGATGTCAACGATAGGAACGTTTGTTCCTGTTGTTGTCAAATAGGAACACTTTTGAAAAAAGGAACTCTTCAACAAGGGAACAGGTGTTCCCTTGCATGCAAAATGGAACAATCAATGTTCAAAGGAACACAAATGAGGACCACTCGTTCCGATAATACATTGAATAGGAACAATTTTCAGCTTAAAGGAACCTTGCTGTTCCTGTGTTCAACTAAAGAGAACATTTTGTTCCAATTAACAACTATCTATGTTCCGATTTGCACTCAACAAATAATACTTGGTCCTCTAGACACCTAATGTATTCAGTTCTGAATAAGCAAAGGGAACATAAACAAAACTACGAGGAACAAATAGTCGGAATTTGACGATCTCAAGTGACTTTGAACGAAAATTAAAGCAACTATCGATAAAATGATACCTTTCTAACTATCACTAACTTGGTGTCAATCGAATAACGAGTCGTACAATGTCCTATAAGGTTCAAGACATGATATCATTGATTTTGGGAAACGTTGATGATGATGGTAATGATGAGGATGATGAGCATGATGATGATGATGGCAATGATGAGGATGATTGCAATGATGATGATGATGGCAATGATGATGATGATGGTAATGATGATGATGGTAATGATGATGATGATGGTAATGATGATGATGATGGTAATGATGATGATGATGGCAATGGTGATGATGATGGCAATGATGATGATGATGGCAATGGTGATGATGATGGTAATGATGAGGATGATGAGCATGATGATGATGATGGCAATGGTGATGATGATGGTAATGATGAGGATGATGGTAATGATGATGATGATGGTAATGATGAGGATGATGAGCATGATGATGATGATGGCAATGATGATGGTGATGGTAATGATGATGGCGATGGTAATGATGATGGTGATTGTAATGATGATAGCGATGATAATGATGATGGCAATGGTAATGATGATGGTGATGGTGATGATGATGGTGATGGTAATGATGATGATGATGAAAATGATGATGATGATGATAATGATGAGGATGATGAGCATGATGATGATGATGGCAATGATGATGATGATGGCAATGATGATGATGATGGTAATGATGATGATGATGATCATGATGATGATGATGGTAATGATGATGATGATGGCAATGATGATGATGATGGCAATGATGAGGATGATGAGCATTGTGATGATGATGGCAATGATGATGATGATGAGCATTGTGATGATGATGGCAATGATGATGATGATGGTAATGATGAGGATGATGAGCATGATGATGATGATGGCAATGATGATGATGATGGCAATGATGATGATGATGATGGTAATGATGAGGATTATGAGCATGATGATGATGATGATGGTAATGATGAGCATGGTGATGATGATGGCAATGATGATGACGAGAAGGATGATGATGATTCACTAAAATCTAAATCCAAATTAATTCAGAAGTTGACTTAAGTGTAGGGAGAAAATCTGTAGCAAAACTCTTGAAGTACAGGAAAGAACCAAGAAGACTTGCCTTAGTGAGAGGCGGGTTCTTTGTGAAATGGACCTTTTTACTCGGCATTTATAGTCATCATACCTAAAATCAACATTATCTGATTATTTTGCTTTGATGTACTTTCATTTATTCAAGAATGTGTTCAAATTCATCTTGAAGACTACACAGACCAGCTTATCTCTGTCAACGTCTTTCAGTACTATGTACTGTATTTAGAGGTAGGCATGGGTAGGGTGATTATCAGTGGTGGGTTGGGTGATTATCATTGGTGGGTGGGGTGATGATCAGTGGTAGGTAGGGTGATCGGTGGTGGGTAGGGTGGTGATCAGTGATGGGTGGGGTGATGATCAGTGGTAGGTAGGGTGATGATCAGTGATGGGTAGGGTGGTGATCAGTGGTGGGTAGGGTGATGATCAGTGGTGGAGAAGGTGATGGTCAGTGGTGGGTAGGGTGATGATCAGTGGTGGGTAAGGTGATGATCAGTGGTGGGTAGGGTGATAATCAGTGGTAGGTAGGGTGATGGTCACTGATGGGTAGGATGAGGGTCAATAGTGTGAGGGGTGTTGGTCAATTACATGTAAAGTGAGCCTAAATACCAGGTATACCTTTGACTATTTCAGGTATTTAAAGGAGTCAGAATTTTTCGTACAGAGACCGATGAAGAAACCCAAGAATTCCTATCAAGATTTGGAGCAAATGGAAGTTAGTAATAAGAGAGTTAATTCTAGTTATCCCTACATGTATTGATGACCTTTCTTTTTTGTAAATTAAGCTGTAGTTAAGTGTGATCAAGAAGCAGGTTATGATGCAAATAGGCCCAATGATCAGCCAGTCACACACGCAGCAAACAGGTAAGGCTCTTTCTATTCACTTCTTCTCCTTTCTCCCTTCTTCTTTTCCTTCCTCCCTTCTTCTTTTCCTTCCTCCCTTCTTCTTTTCCTTAGTCCATCTTTCCCTTCCTTTCTTCCTTCTGCTTCTTACCTGCCTGCCTTCCTTCCTTCTTTCCATTGATCCATCTCTCCCTCCCTTCCTTCTGCTCCCTACCCACCTTCCTCCCCCCCCCCCCCCCCCCACTCATCCCCCCACTCACTAACTCTTTTCTAAAGCTTTTAAGGAACTAAATGTGTTTTATTTTGTTAATACTTAGTTAACTTTCAGCTTCAAAATGAAATATATTTTTCTCAAATTCCTGTCACTTTATTGATTTATATTTATTTGTTTCCCTTTCATGCTGTAGGGATGAAGATATGTTGTTTGCAAATGATTCACAAGAAGAGGAATTTATGTTAAACCAGGTGAAAAGCTAAAAAAAAACAAACCCCATTCTACTGGGTTTTGAAAAAAAATTATTATTTTATTAATTTTATTTTATTTCATTACATTTATTTTATTTCATTTCATTTATTTTATTTCATTTCTTTTCACTTCTTTTCATTTTATTTTATTTTATTTTATTTTATTTCATTTATTTTATATCATAAAACACAGAGGGTTGATTCCGATGTCTTAAGATATTATGCTATCATTGTTTCATTCTTATGCTGATTTGAGTTGTTTTCTTTTTCTAGGCCTTACAGCAAAGTCTTGTGGATCCACATAACAATGAGAATGTTGATTACTTTGGTCATGATAATGGGGTAGATGATGTTGATAATGGTATGAATGATGATGGTGGTGGAGGTGCTGGTGGTGGTGCTGGTGGTAGTGGTGGTGGAAGTAGTGGTGGCGATAGTGGTGGTAGTGGGAGCAGTGGCGGTTTGGGTGGCAACAGCAGCACTGGTGGTGGTAGTGGTGTTAGGGGCAACAGTAGCAGTAGTGGTGGCTGGGGCAGCAGTGGTGGTAATGGTGGTGATGGCACACGAAAACCAACTCGTAAACCAAACATACAGCCACTATTCAACCAGGAACACAAGCCAACAAAACAACCAGACACCAATAATCATGTTGACAAAAACGACAACAAAAGCAACACAAGAGAAGTTCCAAAAGAACCTGTTCAGAAGGTCTCCACAAGCACAGTAACAGTGAAACAAGAAACTGAGGAAGAAGAGAATGATCTAGAGAATATACTGCAGTTTAAATTCTACGACAGCCTAAAAAGTCACTCCAACGATGAGGATAAAGAAGGCATGCGCAAGTCAAAACATGATTCAGAAGATAATAAACTTCACGAGATAATGGAAGAAAGTCACATACAGCATGAAAAAGAGGAAGAAGAAAGAAAAGCTTTACTGAGAAGCGTGTATGACGAAGAAGAAGAATTAAGAATAGCAATAGAGTTGAGTAAAAAAGAGATGGAGCATAAGAACATAAAAGGGTTCGAAGAAATTGGACAGGACAGGATTTCTAACTCAGTTCCCAGTAAGAATTCTGCTTCTACCTATAGGAATAACAGTGAGGGAAATAATGAAGAGGATGATCTACTAAAGGTTATTGAACTGAGTAAGAAAGATAGGACACAAAATAAAATGCATGGGAAAGAGATGGGAAATTTAATGGGAAATTGTTCAGGATCAGATGCATTATTTACAAGTAGGGAAAATAACACTGTTACGTATCATCGTTATGATGATGACGAAGAACTGCGGAGGGTCATTGAACTTAGTAAAAGAGATGCCGAACAAAAAAGACTAGACACACACAATGGAAAATTAAATTTACAGCAAGGAGAAGTTGGTGATACTTCAAGAAATAATTCTCCATCTCCAAACAATTTCAGTGATGACGATATCCAGCTTAAAAAAGTTATGGAACTAAGTAAAAAGGAATTTCAACAAAATATGCAAGAAATTTCTCGAACAGATCCAACGCTTAACAGCCAAGATATGGAACATGAAGATTGTTACTATGATTTAGAGGTCCCTGATTTTGCTAATTCAGGAACGCACGATGATGGTGTAGAATTTTCAAGTAAAAGGAATGACAGTTCTCCCTCTTTATCGTCTAAGTTTTCTTATCAAAATAGTGGTGGGAAATACAGCAATATAGACTTAAAAAGTTCAAGTTCTAATTCTTCTTTGTATCAGAAGAAATTGTCAGAAAGCAGTATCAATGGCTTAAGAAAAGATGATAGTGATGATGAAGCTGTTCTTGTGGAAAGTCAGGACATGAAAGATGATGACGATGGTGATGACGATATTGGTGGAAAGTTCAAAAAAAGGTTTGGTAATGCTGCAAGAAATTCTAAAGAAGATAAAAACAGTTCTAGCCATTATTTGAAAGATGACAGTGATGATAGTGATGATGATAATGACATTGTTAAAAGGTTCAGAGAAAGGTTTGGCAATGCTGCAAGCAACTCTAAAGGAGATAAAAACTACAATCTCCACAATAATAGCACACTACCTACTGAAGATGCAATACTCGTGGACAGCCAAGAAATGGAGGAAGATAAGACCACAGCACAGAAGCTGCAAGAAGGATTTGACAAAGAGACAAGCCATATTGAAACCAATAAAAATGGCATTTGCAGTAAGAACAATAGTTTATCGATGAGTTTTGATGATGCAATACTTATTGACAGCCAAGATGAATACACAGATGAACACATAGCACAGAAGTTGCAAGAACAGTTTGATAAGGAGGGTGGAAGGTCTAGAGAGAGTCATGATACAAACCAATCAAGTTGCTTCGCTGATGATACCATTCTTGTTGATAGCCAGGACGATATTGAAGTGGATAGTACTTCGGACTTTGAAACAGCACTACAGCTTCAAAAAGAGTTAAATCAACAAGGTAACCATAGTAACACCAGCGACAGACCATCTTCCTCGACATCCTCATCAACATCAAGCAAACTCCAAAGGGTAAATACAAGGGAACAAATTTCTTCTTATCGTGAAGAGCAGCAAAAGAGGTTCAGGGAAACTAAGACTGGAAAAGCTCCCAAAAACATGCCACCAGGACTGGCCTTCAGGCAGAAAGCGGAGGCAATAGCTAGAGGAAAGGAAAGTTTACTTGCTGTTGTGCGACCATTAGGTACTACTGATAGCAGTACTCCGAGGAGGAAGGCTGAAAAACGTGGACATGATGGGACCATTAAAAACAGGTTTGACGATTCTCAAGCAGGTAGAAAAACAGCCAGGTATGGTCCAAAAGAAAAACTATTAAACATTAGATATAATGGATTCCTGTTATCTCAGACCCTGGGTATCTTGAACTTTCTATTTTCTTGAACTCGAGACCATGTTCCATGGTCTTGCTTGCATCAAATCAAATTTTCCCTGAAACTTTCCCTTTCTTGAACCCTTGTAATTAGACATTTAGTTCTGGAGATGTCGCCTTCACTTTATCCCTAAAAGATAGTATTTTATAACATTGCTCTGCAGAAAATCCTGCCCCACCTCCACAAGCATCCACACAGAAACCAGAAACAGTACAAAGAATACTTCTGACGCATCCTGCCTTGTGTTTCCTGTGTCATCTTCATCACCAAGACCACAAGAGAAGGATTGGAGACCAAGTTCAAGGGGAAGAGAAAGGAATAGTTCGTCAAGCAGCTCACTTGTTTTTCCTGGTTCTTTTTCTCCTCCATGCGGAAGTGGTAAACAAACTACGCCGGAGTCTTCTGGTGGGGCATTTTCTTTTCCAGGTTCTTCATCGTACTCAAGGGATTCAAGGTAAGACTGAATCAGATGTAATAATATGCAATTCCTTAGATTCTCTTTGAATATTAAGGCATAATTTTCATCTTTATCATATTTTCTGCTTCGTTCTTGTTATCTCTGCCATCGTTGCGATGTTGATCTCATTTTCACCATTGTTATTCTTTCCTCATTATCAAGCTTGCACCAGTGTTTTTCACTGCTGACTTCATTATCATTGTCATCATGGCAATCGCCAACATCATTATCATCATTGTCATCACATCATCATCAATCACAACTGTCATCATCGTTACACCCAACATTATCTTCATCATTGTGTTTAGTATAATAATTATCATCCATATTATCGCCATCATCACAACCATCATCATCACCATCACAACTGTCATCATAATTACCCTCAACAATATTATCATCGCTATAATCATCATCATCATCATCCATGATCACCATCACCACTACCACCATTATCATCATCTTCATCATCATCATCATAATCTTCATTATCACCAGTTCTCACTGCATCCCTTATTTCATAGCTCTTCATACCAGAACAACGCAAACAGTGGATTTGTATTTCCCAGTTCATCTGAAGTATGTACACTTACATGTAACACAGAGGTTTTGTATTTTTACATTAGGCTCAGGTCAAAAGTTGAACTTCACATTCATGAGCCTAACCTAATTGAAACTATGGATAACAAGGCAGTCTTCTTTGATGTCATTAGGTTTGGCTCATATGAAGTTTGACATTTGACAAGTGCCTTCGTTGCCATGTTAGAACAATATAATTTCTTTACTCTTGGGAATTGAATTTTTTCTCATGTAAATTGATTGTATTGGCCATTTAGTGTCCAAGCAGCCCAAGCCCCAGACCATCCAGAGACACTTTAACAAGTAATGCCTCACAATCAGGCTTTAAACCAGATGACGGGTTGAAGGGATCAGCCAGTCCAACCATCATTAATGGACCAAAATGTTCAGACTGTGGTGAGATAGGACACCGGAAGGGAACCAAGAGGTGTCCATATTATTATACTGAAGAAGCACAGAGGAAAAGAGAGGTATATTAAGGTGTTGTGTCAGTTGAATCTGTTATTGCTAAAAAGAATTACAGTGCATTGCACAAACGTATTGACTACATTTAATGTATTTTGTACGTTAAACTGATAGCCAGTGCCACTGCTGGCAGGCTGGTTTTACCAAGTAAAATATCTAATCATTCATTGTTCATATATTCATTGTTCATTCCATGTTTATTCATTAATTCATTCATTTTATATTCACTCATCCACTTCTTCATTTATCTATCCATTCACTCATCCACTTATTCATTTATCTATCCATTCACTCATCCACTAAATTCATTTATCTATCCATTCACCCATCCACTTCTTCATTTATCTATCCATTCACTCATCCACTTCTTCATTTATCTATCCATTCACTCATCCACTTACTCATTTATCTATCCATTCACTCATCTACTTATTCATTTATCTATCCATTCACTCATCCACTTCTTCATTTATCTATCCATTCACTCATCCACTTAGTCATTTATCTATCCATTCACTCATCCACTTAGTCATTTATCTATCCATTCACTCATCCACTTCTTCATTTATCTATCCATTCACTCATCCACTTATTCATTTATCTATCCATTCACTCATCCACTTCTTCATTTATCTATCCATTCACTCATCCACTTCTTCATTTATCTATCCATTCACCCATCCACTTCTTCATTTATCTATCCATTCACTCATCCACTTATTCATTCATCTATCCATTCACTCATCCACTTATTCATTTATCTATCCATTCACTCATCCACTAAATTCATTTATCTATCCATTCACTCATCCACTAAATTCATTTATCTATCCATTCACTCATCCACTTATTCATTTATCTATCCATTCACTCATCCACTTATTCATTTATCTATCCATTCACTCAACCACTTATTCATTTATCTATCCATTCACTCATCCACTTATTCATTCATCTATCCATTCACTCATCCACTTATTCATTTGTCTATCCATTCACTATTCCACTTATTCATTTATCTATCCATTCACTCATCCATTTATTCATTTATCTATCCATTCACTCATCCACTTATTCATTTATCTATCCATTCACTCATTCACTTCTTCATTCATCTATCCATTCACTCATCCACTTATTCATTCATCTATCCATTCACTCATCCACTTATTCATTCATCTATCCATTCACTCTTTACTTTCTTCTTCCATTCATTCATCCTCTAAATGAAGAAAACTCCTACTTCCTATTTATTCCTATTTATTCCTAACAGGTTTGTTATAAATATAATGGTATTTTTTCAGGAGCAAGCAAGAAAAAGAAAAGAAATACGTGAAGAGGAGGACAGACAGATGCAAACTAGCATTGAAGCCTTGGTGAGTATAAGAGACCGTTCATAATTTATAAGTGGGGAAGCTAAGTTTTTAATTAAAAATTTTTTGGCACCGTTTAGAAACCAAATATTTATTTGTTGGTTCTTTCCTGTATTTTGAGGGTTTTTCTCCAATTCTCTGATTTTTCTCCCTCAGCAAAAACCAACTTCTAAATTCAAAGTGTCGATGAAGACCCACTCTGTGGAAATGCCACTGTTAAATTCTATTAAATATTTATCAATTACAGTCAACTCTTGCCTTGCGGACACCCCAATATTAAGGACACCTTGCTATTAGGGACAGGAGAAAAATCTCTGACAAAAATACTGACAAATAAATGATTGAAATGATCTTCGCTATTGCGGACGTTCACTATTACAGACATGAAGTGATGGTCCCGAGGGTGTCTGCTGTAATGAGAGTTGACTGTAGTATGTATAATTTGTTTATTTATTCACTGCCTGCCAGATCTGAAGACTTTTAATGGATGGATATAAATGATCCTTACCCCAGGCGTTGCTTGAAAAACTTCTACCCCCTCAATGTCCACACATATTAACTTTTTCTAAAAAAACTTTTCCAGGCTGCAGAGCAGTTACAAAGAGCTGAACAGGCAAATCAGTTGCGAAGACAAATTGAACAGTTAACCCAGCAGAATGAAAACTTACCCAAAGTCGTAGAAGATGCTATGAAATATTTGAAGAAAAGACGCAAAAAGTAGTTGGTAATCTGCAAGCGAAGGTTGGTTAGGAGTGGCCTTTTGTATGAGTGGGAAATGTTTATGTCTGACTTATATCAAGATAATTACAGGACTCCATCGTAGTTGCTAAGATTTGCTCTGAAACTTGTCTGAGGAAGTAATGCACTTGCAAGTCACATACAACTTGCCCCATTCAAAAGGCTAAAAATTGTTGATTTTTACATCATGTAGCATAGAGCTACATGTAGGGTTTAACTGAATTACGGGGAAGTCGCCCAAAGGCTCTGTCTCCGAACTAAACTCGACTGGAGTCATGGTTCAGTCATCCTTTATTATTTTTATTAATAAATGTTATTTGGTTTGACAATATACCCTTTAGTGGTGAACGGCCTTCGACACCTGGTGACCGCACCATGACTCTGGGCGAGTTTAGTTCGGGCGACCAAACTCTCAGGCAACTTCACCGAATTCTGTTTTACTTCATGTTGGTAGTTATAAGCATAATCAAGAATTTTATATCATTTTTATATAAGAAAAAAAACAATATTATAGGGTAAATTTCTTAGCGAAAAGAAAATATTATAAATAATTTTAAAATGATAATAAAATGTCACTAAAATTAGAGAGATTTGGTAAAATTTTGTAAAATCTCATAAATGATGTAAAAAGTTAATGTTGAAGAGAATGACATTAGGAAATAAATGTTGTTTTTCCCCAAAAAATTTGAAGAGTTTTTTATATGCCGTGTCTTTGATGCTAAAATTGAAATTCCCTAATCCTACTGTATCATTGAAGTGTTGCGCACACCATGTTTGTAGAGGGGGACACCCTCTATTGACAAATACCAAAGGTAAAGTAAAGAATGCAAAACTTCAAATTTCACGGACCTTCGGAAGAAAAATGGGACAATATATTGCCTTTGAAGAGAAGAAAAACTGGTTTATCTAACAAAATGAGTGAATAATTTGGTCAAAATTAGCTTTTTGTTAATTAGATTTTTAGATAAGTTTTAATATAAGTTTTTTTCAAAAATAAAATTATTATTATTATAAGTTATAAACTTGAAACTGCTTATTTGATGGCTGCAAGTCAAATGCTTTAATTTAAACTTGATCGAAAGAAGGAAACTAAATGATAGAAAAATAGTAAAATGGAAAATAACTAGGAGCTTAAAATATCGTATGTCAGAATATTAGTATTATAAATAGATTATACAAACTTATGCGATCATAGTAATTCCATTTGATGAGCAGCGTGTTGCTATAGCAACCAAAACCCCACATCAAACCGTGTGTCAATACTAATTAATTTTTTTCTCAAATAAAAATTCACATTTTGGTTTTCTTCACAATAAAACATCTGGTTAAAGCTTTTAGCAACTCCTATATTGAAAATGAAATTTTAGTCCTTAAGTGCACACTTACGTTCCATGACAATCATAATTACTGTGAAAGAAAACAGTTTAAATTTGTAATGAAAAGTAATTTGTGTAATTTTGAATGGAAATTTTTTCCATTTTCAAAAGTCCAAAACAATTGAATAGCATTTGTAACATTTGAGTTTTTTAAATAATTGATATGCTTTTTCCTTTTTCCTTTTGTGAGCTTCAGTAAAATGTTTTTTATTTCATGTCTGATATTATATCATTAACATTATTCAAATGAATAAATGGTGCATAAGTAACTTCTACCTAAGTCACTTATGAAGTTGACAAACCAATTCCAAAATTTGAAAACTTAAATAAAACCAAATTATTGGAAAAAATTCGTATTTAGACCATATCCCAATTAAAGTAATTTATTCATTTCTTATTCAAAGTCTTTTGAGTCTTCAAAATTTAAAAAAGGAAAAAAAAAACAAGGCGAAAAACTCATTAATATCCCAAAAAATAAATCGATAAATATACAGACGTTTTCAGTCTGAGAAGTAAATAAAATTCATAAACGCTATTTTTCTAAAAAGGTGAGACGCATGAAGGTGTTATATTATCATAATTGATATTTATTGGCATAATTTTTGCACATTTTCAATAATTTTTTCAAAGGCAAGCCGACACTGTTGGGTCAACAATGTAATCTTCGTATTCAAAATATCTCTCGATTTATCCCAAGAGCATTTTAGATTCAAAATTACAAATCTTCTTTTAAACTGTTCTCGCTTAGCGACGTTCAACTGTATTTTTCCTTAAGGTATATCTATTGACTTTTCTTTTCTTTTCTTGATGGCATTTTATACCAGCGAAGACTTTCGTAATTCGACATTGTTAAAAAACTCGACATTGTAAAAAACTGGACACGCCGAAGCGTAAAATTGAGTCCTAACTAAACTATCATATCGAAGAGACTGCGATTTTTCTATCCACTTCGTAGATAGCTTGAGGACGAATCCTTCGAATCGTTCTTCCTGGTAAACATTTGGGTATTTGTAGACACCAAGAGGGCATAATATCGATGCATGCCTCACGAAATTTACCAATACGTAGATAATATATAACTGGCTTTAAAGTACAATTTAAGTATGTTAGCCATAAAAATACTGCACTAGCTTCGCTTGTCATGTAACTGGAGGAATAGCCTCGAAATAAGAGTAAAAATTGCACCGCCGTGTAAGGTAGACAACAAACCACGAAGAGTAGAAAGAGTATTAAAATAGTAGTGAACGCTCGGGTTTTAAAACTGTAGTTGATGTCCATTCGGCCGGGTATGTGCATTTTCGTTGCTCCCCCGGGAACCGGTGGATGATTTTGAACTCGAGTGGAATTTCTTCGCACAGTTTTTAAGATACAAAAGTAGCAGTATGTCATGAGTAGAAACGGAAATACAAAAGCGAAGGAAAGATAAAATATTCCGTAAGAAAGTCCCGTTGTTCTTGAGTAAGGAAAGCGAAGAGAACACTGTAGTTGACCTTGTATGTACACATATTGACCCCAGTGAAATACTGGAGGAATCGCCAAGAGAATCGCCCCTACCCACGAAGCGACAATATAAATTTTCGCTCTCTGAGGCGTTAAGGTATCTCTCCTTTTAACGATAATAAGATAACGGTCGATGCTTATAGTAACGAGAACCAAAGTCGATTCGCTGATCAAAAATGAATAAAGTACTCCATTGACATGGCAAAACTCGTTGCCCAGAACCCAATCTTGTGTTATGATCGTGACCAACGCAAATGGCATACAACATATTGCAGTCATTACATCGGCCATCGCTAAAGTCGCTAGTAATAAATTGATTGCCGATCGCATGGCTGGCTTTTGATATACAATATAACATACCACAAAGTTTCCCATAACACTGACTATAATCATTATTGTCATAAATACAGCCATCAAAACCACGAACACCAAACTAAAATCATTCGAAGTTGGTTGTGTAGTCGCGTTCGGAGACCCATTCGATGTCGAGACAGGGAAAGAATTCTCTTCATTTTCTTTCATTTTCTTATACCTCTTTCCTCAAAGATTGGGTAACTCACTTAACAGTGAGTACCAAATATCCACGAAGCGACCAATTTTCTTGTTTCGAAGTCAGTAGACTCTGTTAACTCTTTAACGAACACTTCCCAGAGGAAGTTCAGGCCAGTTTTGTCATATCCCAAGCGCTTTCCACTGGCATATTTCCCCATGCGAGAATTCTAACCATCCAATAAATCCTTTTCTTATCCACTTTGGTCGTATTTGAGCGCTGACAGTGGCTGTTTAAAAATGAGAGATACGAATAGAGGCTTAGAGATGGCTGCCTTTCGTCACCAAGTTAAATATAAACAAGCAAAAAGCCGCATATAAATGACGCGCGTGAGGCTATAATCAGCGATCAATCACCGGCACCTGGTTCGGACTGACTTTAGAGCTTTCATATCAAAATTGATTGAAATGAATTTTACTTTATAATAACCCTTACTGTCTAAAACACACGGGTTTTCTAGCGTTGTTCCCAAACAAATTAATATTATTTTTTCCAAAAGGGTTGGAAAACCAATTAGTGTGAAATTATTGCTATAAATTCCATTTTTTCATACTTAAATTTATGCTAATCCTATGTCCCTGAGGTCCCGAAAAGAGGGATATTTTCTAACGAGAAAGAAAGCTGTGGTTATTGAACTGAAGCCTTTAACTACTAACGTTACTTCAGAAAATTTAATCCAGGTATCAAAGTTGAAGATCAAAAGCGCTAAAATCTCATCGACTTTCTCGATATTACAGCTTGAATTCATATTCAAAATCGCCGAATTTTAGACTTGAAAAGGGGGTTGAAATAATAGCATTATTTTGGTTCAAGTTTGTAATTCTCTCATAAGATAAATAGAATCTTAGACTTTTGGCCCAAAGAAACATATTCGCAAATCTTAAAATTCTTTTTGAAGTCGAGATATTCAAATAAATCTATTTATATAGGAGCTCCAAAACACTTTTTGACTGGTATATTAAATTATGATCATTCATACACTAAGAATATTTTGCATATTTCTCTACACTAGGAATATTTTGCATATTCCTTGCATGTTCCTGCATGTTGTAATGGGAAATGTGGAATGTTTTTGTAGGTATTTACCCTATCTTTCCTAGGCCTATCTCATTTTATAATCTCATTCAATCCTATCCTATCCCATTATATTTCATCCTATTTTATTCCATTTCACTCCATTTTTTGTTATTGTTTTATCTTATTTATTCCTAACTTATTTTATTTAAATTCTATTGCATTCCATTTTATTCTATTCCTTTAGATTTCATTGATTTTTTCTCTCATTTTAAATTTATTTGAACACTTTTATCATCAAATTCCTTTGACTCTGTTTCTTTAATTGCTATCGTTATTTTTTCTTTATTTTCATATGATATTTCCTTTCATTTTGAAAATTTCTTCATCCCCCTTCCACTTATTTATTTTTCATTTGTTCACTTTTCATTCCCTTCTCTCGGATCCCCACTGACAAAAATCCCCACCCTCTCCTCCCCCTCATCTCGAAGGCTCGGTTTCCACGGTTCGACTTCACTTCACTTGCTTAGACTTCCTGTCCAGACGAGTTTACAAACAAATCGACGCAAAAAGAAAAGAAAAATCGCTGAACTAAAACCATCCTGCAGTACTCCACGAGCAAACCATGTGAAGAACGAGACTTAAAGTAATTCCTCAGCCATCGGACATGGATATCTGCCCATTATGTCACCAGTGTCTCGAAGAAGGACAGAGTTTACAACTGCACTATATCTTGTGCCCTGCAAATATTGGTACGAAAAATCCTTTTTTCACGCTTTTTATTGATATTCCATAGACTCAGGTCTGTGTTGAACTGATTTGTATGGTATTTGTATTGGTTGTTGTAGAAATAAAGGACCAAAGGGGAGATCGAAAGGAAAAATCTGTCGTGAATGTGCGGTTACGTTGGGCCAAAGTCGAGCCATGTGTTGATCGCATCGTCCACTTGATTAGCTCTTTGGTGAGTACTTTCACGCTTATTCTCCATGATTTTACACTTCTTTGCATCTCAGAAAGCTAGGCCTTTTGCGTTTGATTATATCCAATACAACAAATGCTACAAAAATTGGACTATCGAGGAAGTAATTCGTAATCCTGTCAGATCGACTGGAAAGCTGATCTGCACTTTCGTTTTCTTGTTTGTTTACTTTTGGACGCGTTTCTTTGTAAAAATAAACGCTCTCGAATTACAAACACTGTTATCTCCAATACTTCTCGTCTTAGAAAATTTTTGTTATGATATGTACTAGAAAGAGGAATATTAACGTTTCTAGTATTGTTGTTTTGTAAAATTCATTAATGTAAAGTCAACAAACATTGTCCTTAGCAATTTTAATGTCAAACATAGAATTACTTCGAAAGAACCTCTGAATACTTTCCTACGTCGAACAATTTCCTAAACAGCCTCCTAGATTATATTTATTTACTTCAGTATTTTGTCTTTTAGTGTAGTATTTATTGTTTTTTATGTTAAATATTAAAGAAATCTTGCATTTTTCTGTGGTCGTTCAATTATACATGTGTGTAATTGTTAAACAAATGGGTTCTCTTTTCTCGAGAATCGTTTTCCAAAAAAGTCATTTGTAAAACCAATTTATTACATCTCATACTGTTGTTTTTTTTGCTTATAATATAATTTTAAAACTGCACTTTAAGGTAATAATCATCCTTTGATTTTCAAGTTTTTCTATGTAAAAATGAAGAGTGATTTGCCTAAAATTCTAAGACAGTATTTCTCAGAAATAGCTCTTTTGTTTATCGAACAAAACATGTATTTTAACTATTCAAAGATAATGATCTCTTAAGCCATCAAAAATATAAGTTTATAACATAACTTAAATTGTCAACTGTTATTGATCAGCTATATTGTGATATTACTAAGGTTTTGTATTTATCTAGGTTTTATCTTACATTTTAATGAAGGTAGAACAGTTACCAATGTCTAGGTAATAGGAGTCTATTTTGTGTGGTTTGTAGCCTTGAACACCATGCAATAGAGGTCTTTTTTGGCTGTAATGTTTTCGCATATCAGACCATGTGTCATACTTTTCCATATTCATGTGTCTTCTCATGTGAAATCATTAAAAAAAGAATTGAAACTCAAGGGAATAACGTGCCACCAGACTGAAATTTGAAACCATTATCCTCAAGCTAAGAGAGGTCTATACATGCATATATATGCTATATGGCTATTTCATGTTATTACTGTATTCTATTCACATCAGTCTCACTGCACTCTGGTATAAGAAAAAGAGCAGACCTGTACGGGATCCAAACAGATCCCAGGACCAAAACAGTCCATGGGAGAGAAGGGTGGGGATTTATATGAGTACAGCAAGGGTACGTCCCATGGACACCATACGTACGGCCATAGCAGGTTTGAATAAGCCCGAAGCGAGATGACGTTTTACCCTTCGTCTCTAGACCATAATCCTTTTCACACTGCTTTTGTTCTTTAATTATGACTATTGTTCCTGTATTCTCTAAGGAATCAAAAATTTTAATATGAAAGAATTTTAAAAACTATTATGGTATAGAGTCGGGGGTAAAACGTCATCTCGCTTCAGGCTTATTGAAATAACCAATATTCTAACCAGTTTTCATACACTTAATCTAGTGACACTGCTGAGAAAAGTATTCTGAACAGTTCTCATATTTTATAGGCTGGTTCAATTCCATTACATTGGAGTGATAAAGAAGGACTGTATGAATCTGCAATGACCGAGGTTCCTGTCGGCATGCATTCCTGTCAGCTAGCAGTAGGGGGCGATGTAATGCCTATAGATGCATTCGATGTCGCTGAGCATAGTGATACAATCTATATTATCCCTACTGAGGAAGAAGGTTTGTTGTTGTTTTTTTATTTTGATCTGTTTAACTTGTTGAGGGAAAAGTAACATCAAAGGGGTCTGGAGGGTCTGAGGAGGGTATATTCTCTCAAAAAATATATCCATATCCTCCTCCAAAGAGGGAGATTGGAATTTTCAGAGGGGAGGATAGGCTCTGGGGATGGTACAACCAAGTTTCTTCGTTATGTAATCTCCTGGAAAAGGATCATTGTGTTTTTGTGTGTCATTTCTTTGAGTATGAGATTATTTTCTCAAGTCACATATTCCATATTCTGTGGTTTCCGATTTTCTGCAAACTCAAGCTGGAAGCTGAAATTTGGTTTTTCATTGTCATTATCAAAAATAATCTTTTGGTGCTTTTTATGTTTTTGACTGTTGACGGTGGAAAACCAAATTTCAGTGTGCAGCTGGGAAATACCAAGTTTGCAGAATATTAAGAATTACAGTAATGTATTTATGCAAGTGTTTCCAGTAAATAAAGAAACAATACTCAAGGGAATGTAAATGTATGTCCAACCTGATTGAATTTGTTAGCTTCTCTTAGTTAATTTGTCCTATCTCTAAAGAAATTCCAGAAGAAATTGAAGAAGGTAGTGAGGATGGTATCATCGATGATGATGACAACCCTGTCGCTGAGCTACTTGCCTCTACATCCATTGCCGGTAGTAATGACTTGAGTAAAGAAGAGTATCCTGGTACCTCTGGTGAACTGCGACATGGCGTTACTGGTGACAATCTTTCACCAGGTGAGATTAAAATTCCTTGAAAAAAAAAAAAGGAATTTTCTTAAGAATAACAAGATTTCCAAGGGCAAGAGATGGGAAGGGATGATTGATTATTGATGAGGTTGATGGATATTTTCTATTTATTTATTTTCCCTGTGCGGTATCCTAAAAATCATGCATTCTGATTAGCTGTTTGAGTGGGCGGTATTTTCTCGGTATCTGCCCTCAGTCTGATATCCTGGTGTTGTCTGCAAGTGCGTATGGGATAACGAATTGCAAACCAAGTTGAAAAGTAAAGGGTAAAAAAAAAGAGTTATCTACTGCCCTAAAATTGGTTTGGATAGTGAAAATCTTTCCCCTTGTCTTGAAAAAAAATCTCAGTCTAACCAACTTGGTCCATACATTCAAGACCTTGGGCACAGTTTTTCCCTATCCGGACCACCTGGCCGGTAAATAACATATATATCTAACACTGTGAATTCTTTTCTCATTAGAAGATAGGGAAAGACTGGCTCAAAGTAGTTTCACAGAACTCAGCCCACTTTACAAAGAACTTCTACAACATCAGGTAATGGGAGACAAATTATCACCTTACAGGGGTCTAGTGTGGCAGTTCGTGACTTCCAGTTGATCTTAAACAGTGACCTAGAATTAACGTCACTGCAGAACTGAGGTGGTCATGAAGCCTGTGGAAGTTGACCAATGAAAAATAAAAACATGCCCGCCATTGCAATTAACGTAAATATAAAACTCATTTACTATTGTGTCACTATTGTTAAGTGCTTATTAGCAACGTTATTGTTTTTCATTTGGTAGCCTTGAAATTCATAAATTTCAAGAGGAAAACACCTCAGTTTTGCAAGTTTACTCGATTCTGATTGATAAACATTTTTTCTAGCAGGGGAAACAAGTGAGTACTTAGTAGTCCTTAAAGTATACATGTATGCATATGAGAATAAGAAGTCTGTGAGTCGATTTTTTGCATATGAGAATAACACATAGACCATATATTTGTATTGCGGTTGTATTGTATCGAATTGGGCTGATCTGCGCAGTATATCAAGCAACTTATGCAGCTGTTAATTAAAGTATACAATAAAACAAAGCATAAAATTTAGTAGTCTACAATATTTTCTTCCTTTTACTAAATATTTAACAATCTTTGTTTTTAAAGTGGCTATAGCTCTACGCTAATTATCATGTCAAGCAGCCTTGCTTGGAGCAATTTGTGAAGTCAATAAATGAAAATGCACCATGAATAAACTAATTACAGCTTAAAGTACCGGCGTTCTCTGCGATCTTGGCTTGTTGCTTGAGGCTTTTGGTGCGACAACGATGTCTGAAATAAATGTATATGAGATCAGATCAGATCTTGGCTTCACTGTTAACTCCTGATTGGCTCAAGCTGGAATTCTTTGTTTTCATTCTTCAATATGATTGGCTAAACTTAGTTTGGAATGATTTGGATTTCGGGATTTTCCACAACAAGACCACTATCTCATCCATCTAGATGTTTCCAGTATTTTTCTATTTTTCAAAGCAAAAACCATCGCTGGTTTAAATTTATATCAACTATGAGTTCATACAATACATGCAATGACATGAGGTAATATCAGATTAAAAGGAGTTGAAACAATATTTCTTAAAATGTGTTGATGAGAGCTCGTGTTGAAATAAATATCACTCTCATTGGTTAAAAAGTCCATCATTAAACTCATCCCCATTTGAACTTATCTCGATTCAAAAACGCTTTTATTTTTCTGTGGTTGAGGTACAAACCATTAATATATTTATAAAATTTCTTCTACGGCATTCGAAATCTTACCAAAAATGATTAGTTTTGCTATGATTTGAGTTCTGTTTGCTGTTAATTACAGTATATCCAGACGTTAGCAATGGTATGTTATTTTATTCTTTAATATTCTTCATAAATTTTCTTGTACTAAAGCAATATAATTAACCGCATTATTTTGAGAACCTTTATCCTTATTACTTTAAAACATTCCTACTGCTCGATAAACGCCGTTTCTGGCATTGTCTTCAACATATTTAAAGCTTCAAAAACGCTAAAAATTAACTCAAAGTTACGAGATTATCTCGCAACAACTTGTAAAAACTGTCCTTAAGACGTTTTTTTATTCTTATTAGTTACATAACATCTTCGAGAAACCCCTAATTTATGTCAACTCTTAACGTCAAAAATATCTTGTAATGATGTTAATAACTGAAGAAAAACAGTTTAAAAATGCGAAGAGTATTTTGTGCTTTTTTTCCCGCTAACTTCTGAAAAGAAAGTGTTTTTTTTAAAAATATTTGTAAATTTTTTTAGTATCCGTTTTACGTTTTATTTCTTTTGAATTTGTTCTTTATTTTCTAAGGTTATTCATGGCGAACCCTCTTGGGTCCCAAAAGGTGATGACCAGTCCCCAATAACCTCAGATTATGAGCTCGATGAAGTAATGAACAGGACTAGGACCGAGGAAGGAGCACCACCCCATCTGACATCACGACCAGCCAATCCTGAAGAACGACACTTAAAAAGCCCCATACCTATTAGAGCAATCAGCAATCAGGATGAACGCCATCTTGAGACTTTACCCGGTACCCGAGGAGAGAGTACAGAGGAGCAGGGACCTGGAACTGAGGGTATGATACCACGTGGGTAACCACGCCTGTCTTTGTTTCCAAGGAAACGAGATTTAAAAAAAAGATGGTTGCTACACAACCAGACTCGCGCTTAAAGTATCACAAGCGTGGCCGCCATGTTGGATGATAAATTATATTTTATTCAATTCAGCCAACATGGCGGCTATGACATCTCATGACAACAAGAATATTTTGAATTCACCAATCAAAAATAATTCTTCACTTCTTGGCTACATGTAACGGTAGAAAATATTGATTTGCAGATGTTAAGGGACAAGATCACCATGACAATCAAAGTCCAGCGGCGTCATCGTCGACTTCTAGTGGGTCCAGCAGCGAACACTCGTCTGCCAGGCACAGTCCAGACTTAAGGTGGCTGCCTACTTTTGAACGTTCGATTTGAGCCCACGATGTGCGCGCGCTCAAAAACCGCTGAAAAATCTACAAGATTTTATTGAAGAACCATACACGTTTTGAGCTTCAACAGGGCAAAACCCTCAAATTTTGCACGGGACTCTATATTTTTTGATAGCTCATTCGAAAAAACTCCTAAAAATCAAGGTTATATCAACATTTTAGGAAAAGCTTAAATCAGGAACACGTGAAAAAATAGATTTTTGTAGGGATTTTTGTTCGACTTTATGAGATTTTTTAAGAGCACCGAAACTACAAAATATGACAAATCAATGTATCTCTCTGTCTTTTTGTCGAAAATATCCATGTATTATTGTAGAAGGATTGCCTAGCCTTCGTTCGTGCAATCATATAGTCTGCAAATAACTATTATCTTATGAATCTTAATTTTTTTTCTAATCACTTCCGGTGGCGCAATTTTTACTCCAAAAGCTCGTGCGTAGGCTCCCATTAAATGCTGATTATCTCGAAAACGAGCTCGGGACACCCTATTTTACTTTCCAGATTTGGAATCAGCATTAAATTTCAATTCGGAAAATCGAAGTTTTAAGAAAAGCTTAAATCAATTTCCAAAAGTAGGCAGTCACCTTAAAGAGGTGAGAGTAATAGACTTAAGATTTAAAAATTTTTCCCCTTTGGGATCCCTGTGTAGCCTACGCTTCGTTTTTCATTGCGGGAGAGCTGGGCTTCGAGGGCAGCTTCATCACACACACACACAGACAGACAGACAGACAGACAAGGGAAATACAAAGATAGAGAGAGGGGAGACGGGATTTTGCGAAAGTGGTGTTTCTATGCCATTGTTTCCCTTTTACTATTCTTGATTTCCCATTCATTTCCCATTGATTTCCAATTCATTTTCTTTCCATTATTCTCTTCCCACTTCCGATCCCCACCTCGAGATTTTACATCACACCGAATCACATTTGTACTGTGTTAGCATCTATTACACTCACCGTTATATCTGTTGTACTTCCCAGTGATGTGGCAAATGACTCGGATGCCAGCGATGGTCTACAAGAACAAAGTATCGAGGAAGCCATCCCGCGGGACAGTCCCGAAATACAAGAGCTACCGCAGCCATACGACGGGACGTTTCTTACGAGGGACATAATCGAAGATGTGCCCTCGAAAAAAGACACTAGGAACGAAGAACGCGCTAGGGAGAGTCCCTCGGGCACAACTAGAGACGTACCCCCAAGTTCATCGGTCAACTCAGCTCAGAGTCCTCGAGAAAAGAAATCATCCTCCCCAATACCTTTAGGTTTGAATACAAACCAATCATCTACTAGAGCCAGTCCACATAGTGAGATACGAGGGGGATCGGTACCAGGCTCCAGGGGTAGTCCAGTGGCGTCTGTTCACTCATTGGATGGAATTCCTTCTAGCAGTCGACCCCAGGAATCCATACACCCATCCATCACTAGCCTTCCTGATCCTGGGATCTTGCAAGGTTCTCCAAGATCGATGGACGAAGAACAGAAAAGCCTTTCAGGACGTGAACGTACGCCTCTCGCTTCTAGCCCAGCGGGATCTACGCATTCAAGTATCAGAAAACCAAGCTTTGAAGATATCGGAAATCCCCTGTTATCAGGACGTGGGCGCACCCCTCCTGTCTCCAGTCCTTTAGCCTCAGTTCATTCTAGTACTCGTAGCTCACGTGGTCAAAGCCCTATCGCCTCCGTTGGTTCACTTCCTGGACGAGATTCCATACATCCTGGTATTACCAGCCCAACTGCTATCAACACGAGTCTGGTGGGATCCATCCATTCGCCTTTAGCCTCAGTTCATTCTAGTACTCGTAGTTCACGTGGTCAAAGCCCTATCGCTTCAGTTGGTTCTCTTCCTGGACTAGATACCATACATCCTGGTATTACCAGCCCGGCTGCTATCAGCAGTCTCCACTCCAGCGCTAGGAGTACGCCTCGGGGTTCGTCCTTTCCAAGACGTAGCTCGACAGAATTACCTCCAAGCGCTATTCCTAAAGATAGCGAATACGATGCTCTCAGTATACACTCGCGAGGGAGGCCTATTTTTTCGTATGGGAAAAGAGAATCTCCAAGGTTTTCAACATCGCGGACCCCCGTGGACTCTTTTCTTGAAATCCATGACTCAAAACCAGCATTTTCTCACGAGCTTCTTGGAAGCTTAAGTCAACGGTCCTCAGTTCGTCCCAGTTCATTTGGGGACCAAAGACCGAGGTCCTCGGAGAGACTAAGAGATTATGGCCATCAAAGAAGAGAGGAAAGGATGATCCCGGGGACCTTTATCCCAAGCTCCTCTAGCGCTTTTGCACCGACGAACGAAGACAGGACCAAATTTGATGTGAATCATAATGAAGAAGAAAAAGTCATTCTTCAGGAACAACAGCGATTGTTTCAGGAGAAACAGTTTCAGTTTGAAGCAGAGATTCGGCGCTTGAGGGAAGTAAACGAGGACCTCAAACAACAACTACTTAGTGTTGAGGTACGGAACATACATTTTAGTTAAATTGGGCGTAACTTTTTCTATTTTCAGACTGTCAGTCAGGTGTTCCTCAAGGCTTACACTTGGGACCCCTGATTAATTACTAATTTGTTCTCGTTTTCAGGCTGCCGCTGCCCTCAGTGAACGGGACAACCAGAGATCCCACGGACTGGAGGCTACTGTTGCTTCCCTGAACGATACTGTCGAAGAGAAGGATGACGAAATAGCTCGACTGAAAAAAAGATGCGACGAGCTCGAGAAAATCAACCAGGAGATGAAGGACGAACAAGAAAGTCTGAAAACTGTGAATAAATTAACTTACGAGGATTTGAACAAAGAAAACTCAGAGTTGAGGGCGAAGGTAAGTAAAACGAGGGCGTGAATTGTTATGTAATGAACTGCACTTCAAAGAAAGAATGTTCGTCCCTTTTCTCCTCGAGGACGAGAGGCGCAACAGAACCAGAGCCCTCGCCCGATAGGTGCCCGCCTATCCTCGCAGCGACTCCTGACGCGAAGAGAAGGAAGAGAGAGAGAGACAAGGACGAGAGAGTAGGAGAGAAGAGAAGAGAAAGGGAAGGAAGAGGCGGGAGGAGCGGGAGAAGAGGAGAGAGAGGAGGAGAAGAGAGGAACGAGAAGGAAGAAGGAAGAGAGGAAGGAAGCGAGAGCGGGGCAGAGGTATAAGAAGTAAGTATCTAGTAGCTGCGGTCTCTTAGTCGGCTCTTCTCTTCTCTCTCTTAGTCTCATGTCATCTCTTCTCTTCTCTTCTCTTCGTCTCTTCTCTTCTCTTCTCTCTCTCTTCTCTTCTCTTCTCTTCTCTTCTCTTCTCTGTGTCACTCCATTTGTCTTTGCAGATAAACGATATGCGACGTAAAACCTATGGTTCACCAACGAGAACCTTCTCTGACGAAATACTAAACAAAACCCTGAGAGAAAAAGTGGCACGGTTAGAGACTGACAAGGCGGACCTCAAACAGAAATACAACAAAATCAAACTCGAGTTAGAACAGACTAAAGCAGAGAAGGTCCTGAGTGATTCTCGACTTAAGAAAGCCAGAAGTGTTACAGACCTCAGTGAAAAATTCAATAGGTATACGACATACTCGAAGCCAGAGCTTGACATTTACGACCAAAGCTGGGGAAAGACAAGCTCAGGGCTCGGTAGTTCTCGTTATTCGTGGTCTGATAATAATGTTGACTCTGCGTATAAGGTTAGCTCCGGCACGATTGGGGACAGGGGTTTGACGAACGGACTATCGACACGTGATAAGTACTCATCTCGAAGAGATGACCACGTGACTGACATACCACTGTCCAGCACGTCACATCAAAGACGACTTCACAGCTCGATGGATAACGACATTGACGTCATTTCGTTGGAACAGGACTTTGATCATCGTTCTGCGCATGAGCGCGATCGACATCGAACACTCAGTTCCGAATCTTCGAACTCGTCGCTGTTGGAGTACGAATATGGCGTGAATATTCGCGTGCCGAATCAATCGTCTACGTACAGCCCACGTGACACAAGGGTTGAGTTGAGGGAGACGAGTAGAGGACGAAGAGAACGACCACATTCATATCATGCAGGTATGACAAATCGTTGAAGTTGGGGCACCTCGATGTTTATCAGATCAACGCACCATTCCCTTGAATGTTGTATAAGCAATAGACCCATTCAGCTTGGTTCAACTTTGTCACATTTCAGACCACATGACCATTCCCTTGAGTATTGTATAAGCAATAGACCCATTCAGCTTGGTTCAATGTTGTCCCATTTCAGACCACATGACCATTCCCTTGAGTATTGTATAAGCAATAGATCCATTCAGCTTGACTCAATGATGTCCCATTTCAGACCACATGACCATTCCCTTGAGTATTGTATAAGCAATAGACCCATTCAGCTTGGTTCAATGTTGTCCCATTTCAGACCACATGACCATTCCCTTGAGTATTGTATAAGCAATAGACCCATTCAGCTTGGTTCAATGTTGAACCATTTCAGACCACATGACCATTCCCTTGAGTATTGTATAAGCAATAGACCCATTCAGCTTGACTCAATGTTGTCCCATTTCAGACCACATGACCATTCCCTTGAGTATTGTGTAAGCAATAGACCCATTCAGCTTGGCTCAATGTTGAACCATTTCAGACCACATGACCATTCCCTTGAGTATTGTATAAACAATAGACCCATTCAGCTTGGTTCAATGTTGAACCATTTCAGACCACATGACCATTCCCTTGAGTATTGTATAAGCAATAGACCCATTCAGCTTGAATCAATGTTGAACCATTTCAGACCACATGACCATTCCCTTGAGTGACCCCTTCCAACTCCTCTCTCAGACCCTACACTTCGCTTCTTTCATCTGATGTCTCCATTTTATTTTCACCCAGGTACAGTGTTAGACTTGGACAGACAGACAGCAAATGAGGACATCAATCACTACAGATCCACCTCGCATTCACCATCCCGCACCAAGGACTTCCAGCCAACATCCCGTACTACTCTGGACTATGGGACATCCACTCGTCAAGTAGACTTCGAATCAAAATACCGTACCAGGGATTACGAGTCAGGTCCCGCCCGGTACGGGACAAACAGCTCTGTTACCAAGCGTTACTCAACAAGCACAGGGTACCCAAAGGATTCTTCGCCGAAACCATTTTGCCCAACATTTTCTACAGACATTCAAAAAGGCATGCGTGTTATGGTTAACAGAAATCGTGGGATCTGTGGTCATGGTATAGTCAAATACGTTGGTATGCTACCAGGAAGGGAAGGTTCTTATGTTGGGGTCGAACTTGACAGTGGAGGTGAGTACAACCTTTCTTCTTCATTGTGATGATTATTAGATAAGGGGACAAACACCCTCCGGATCGTTATACGTTATAAGTTAATACGACACGAAGTAGTACCATGTTGGTTGTGTACTTTTGCCGCCATCCTACTTGAAGATTCCTATATGCTCCCCCTAAAAAGACCAGATGAAAACTCGCAAAAGAAACCCGACGTTGAAGAAGACAGAGTCATCAACCGAACACAAATTATGAGGGTGGGTCGGGAGGGCTACAAAGTACAAGTTGTGCCGATTTCTTGTAGATAATTTATGCGGAGGAAACTTAAATTATTCGCGGACCAACCCGAAGACAGGGTTGATGATAACAATGGATTGTATTCATAATATAATATATGCCAATGACTTTGAATAGCAATCAGATCAGTACTGTCGTGGTGAAACTAAAATGTTTCATCTCGTTTAATTCACAGATGGTAGACATGATGGTACTTTCCACGGACAGCGTTTATTCAAGTGGTAAGTAGTCAAGACTTTCTTATATACTCCATTAATCTGTTCTTCAGTGGCTGAGCAAATAGTTAGAGTTCCACTCTTTTGCCTTCAAACTATGCTTCAAACAATTGTTGCATTTTGTTTCTGTACATTTCATTGTATTAACAAAAATGCCTCGACTTGAAAAGATTGTTTGAGGCCAGGAAAGTGACTCTAATATCCAATATTCTAGTCTTCATGACGTTAACCCTGCATAGTATGTGAACTATGACGTCATATTTTTAGTCTTTTTTTTCTTGAAAACTTTTCGAGTAGCATTCAATAATTTCCTGTGTGCTCTTGTTGGATTGCAGTAAGTCAAACAGAGGAATATTTGTAAAGGCTAGCAAAGTTTTAATGTGCTATCCAAAGTGATCGACGCCAAAGATATATCTCGCGGGCTACCTGTGGTCATTCTATCATTCGACCTGACATACTTGAAGTTGTCTTACAGAAAGTTATCCGTAGGAGAGAGGAAAGAGTTACTGTAAATATAGTAAATATAAATTCCCCTAATTTATATACAAAGTTTGTATACCATACCTATACTACGCATGCGTAGAAACCATTCTTCCTTGCTAGTTACCAGTCTTCTATGCGTCTATATATGCATAGTATTATTAAGTATTTCTCAAACATTAGCGTCCATTTAGTCTCGAGTCTCGTGTGAGGAAGTCGCGTTAGTCATCAGTCTTTTCAACATTAGTTAGTCACCAGTTTCTTAAGCGTTAGTTACCACTATAATATTCATTCTCGTTCTCTGACTTTCCACTCGCAGTTTGTCTCCGTAAACAAACGAAAGGCGTTGATCGAATCCAGGAACTGGTTTTGCCTGGTTTTGGATTTATTGTTTTGCCGACTTTAGCCAATCAAAAAACAGTGACGAAGGCCATTCGTTTGTGGACGGAGACCAAAAGGAACGCGGGCTCTGTTACCCCCATCAACTGCCAGCCATTCCGTTCTACTAAAGCGTGTAACCATTTTTGCGCGTATTTTTATCCTATACTTTAAGTCTTATTCATGGAAAACATGACGAACATTTTACTCTATAAATCTAATCCATATAATGGATGACCTGTGAACCATGGTATCTTTTTTATTACTCGGGCCTCCTGTGGAATATTCGTATTTAAAATGACGTGTTTTTTGTTTTTTTTGTATCCGTCAGAAATCGACTATTGGTGTCTAGGCGCGCATGCGTTTTGCACGCCGCTGAGCTCTAATTAAAGGCCAGCAAGCACACTAGAACACGTCCTTGGAAGCCCGAGTGCACGTTCTGAGAGCGTCTCGTTTCTAATTACATTTACATGAAAGATTCCTTAATTCATTAAATGACGAACTTTTAACTTTTTGATTATTTTATCCATATAATGGATGACGCGTGAACCATTGTAGCCTGTCAGTCTTATCTATATCTACTCTGTGTGTCGTGTGCATTTGCATGTCAACCTCAGAGGTGGGCAGTTCTAATTCAGTAATGGTCACCCAATCTTTAACTTATACTTAGCAGTGAAAACGCACGTATTTTTAGCGCCAAGTCTGCTGGAGTTTCCGGCTTAATTAAAGACTTAAAGTATCTTATAAAAAAGTATGTTTTGATTCCCACCTACGAAACATCCTGTTACGTAAAGGGGCTTTAAAAACCTCTTGTTTTAAGATCGTATCATTTCATTGCCCAAGGGTAGAGGGGGAGGGGTTGTCTAGCCTGGGGGAGGGAAGACTAACACGATACCCAAGGAGGGTACCTCCAGTACCTCTGGGGGGAAGGGAAGGGGAGCTAAATCTAAGCCATTGAAGATCGCGCTCAACAGAGTGACATGTCCTTCATGATTCATGATGTTATTCTTGAACCTTAGTCTCGACCTCTCCACATGGCTTTGTCTTTCCGATAGCATAAAAGACCCGCTTTAATAAGACTTACAAAAGATACGGGGGGATTGAAGTAGTCTCACCCACAGCCGCTTTCAGTGTCGTCACGCAACGCTTTCTACTCAGGGGAGCAAGCGTTGCGTGACGACACTGAAAGCGGCTGTGGGGTAGACTAGGATTGAAGCGGAGATGTTTGATCGGCCTAATCCCAGATAATTGACAGACACAATACAACAAAGACACGCGTTAATCAAATTACATTAGCGAGCAAACAAGGCCATTATCTTGTAAACAGGACGCTCAAAGCAGCAGACATTTTGTTGGTTCTTTAAGAATTACTCCAGGATTAAAGAAGTCATCGGTTGTCTTACTGGAAAAGCAAGCGAGAGGAGAGAGAAGGTATCTTTTCTCATATAGGGCAGAACTTTGGTAGGTTTTTGACTGGATATTATGGATCCTTCAGTCCAGACGAATCGACGAAGTCGCGAGATCATCTTCGCACAAGCAGCCACCGCGAATGCACGAGCTTCAAAACGACTCTCTGTTGAACTTAAGACCCTAGAAAACCAGAAACAACGAGAAATGGTCAAGCTACAAAACGCTAAGTTTAGAATCAAGACAGCCGTTAGCATGCCTTCTCTGTACGCCGGCCAGGAAAATGGTGGGTGCTTACTCGCTCCGACATCTCCGCGAGCTCCGAGTTCACTGCCCGTGTCTCCGATGACGAGCCCTAGGGTAACAAGAAGGCGACATAGTGAGGTCATGACTCCTTCAACGAGATCTCTACAGTTCAAGTGTCAACCTCTTGGAAACCAATGGAAAGATTCAGTGAACAATATTCGACTAAGTAGAGCGAGTTCGGAGGGGAAGCTAGATAACTTTCAAGAAAAGGAGTCTGTCTTCACCGCGAAAGAGATGAACTACGCTGGTGTGAGCCCAAGACCTTCTAGGAGGTCATTATCTGACATTGAACGACTTAACAACCCAGGAATGCCTTTGAAAGGCCAGGAATTGTTTGCGTTGAAGAATGGAACACCTAAAACTCCTTTATTAGCGAGCCGTGCACGAAAGTTGAGCGCCCCGTTGATGGCGATTGACGAGAATCGTGACAACCTTGACCAAAGAATCAAAAAATTCCATGAAAGTTTATTAGCGTACAAGCGAGAAAAGGACGCCGAAGACGACGTTTTTGACGAAGGGGGTACAGGTATAGACGATGCGGACGTAACCGACAGTGTTACAAAACTTCCCGAGATAAAGCCGAATGCTTCACGAAAATATTCCCTCCCGGGTCTCGTTCCAAGACTTAGTTTAGCGAATTTGACTTTTAATTCTTCTGTGGGGAATGATGATTCTCTTGAAGATTTAAAGAAATGTAGGTATCTAAGGATTCCAGAGACTGGCGAGCTTAGTGTAGATGAGATTTTTAATCAAGAAGATGGAAATTAAAAACTTCGTGGCCGTTGAGAGGAAAAAAGACTCTTGGAACGAGAGAAAGACGTTTGCCATGTTACTCCGGGGAGAATTCATTTTAGAGGGGAGGGAGGGGAGGGAGGGGGGAGGGGCGAACTAATTAAGCAGGCGGCCATCAAGTTCTTACATAAGCCAAAAGGGAGGGTCACCAATATTTTCATTCAATCGAAAGTTTTAACACCGAAGAAGACTGACAAACAATGGGTATATACCAGAGGTATAAATACATATACCAGAGGTATAAATACCATCGACTGTGTCATTTTCTCACTGGACTCTGAAGACGACTTAAGCTCCGGTTGTCGAAATGCAGTCATCACCAACAACAGTCTTTCCCAAGACTACACTCACCTGGACAATCACATTTAAAACCAATGGGTATATATAAGGTCAGGTTTATAATTCCTTTGAAAAAAGGGACTGAACCTTCCCCACTATACCCCCGACAGGGCTTTTTTTGCTCAACAGATTTTAAAGATTTATTAATGAGCTAACAGCCTTGTAATACGTAATTAAAATCACTTTTGAAAAGTCTCTAGAATACTTCACTCTTTTCTTAAATAAATCCCAGAAAAATAAAAGTTTTAGTCTTCCTAAAAGTGTTTTAGAAATTATTGAAAAAAAATCCCGTACAAAAATGTCAGGCGTTCCGTATTTCGATCCCTGGAAGTGGCGAGAGATCTGGTCCCGAGGAGAAAGGAGAAGAGAAGAAAACAAAATGGCGCCTCCTTTGACTTTCTATCTTCGGAAAGACTGCGTTGAATGTCGTGTTGTATGGCTTTATATGATAAGGGTGAGTTCGTTTTGGATTGATTAAACTCTACTTTTAGTCTAGGGACCTAAATAATAGGGATTTATGGGGAATTTTTTAGTTTTGTTTTATTTGATAATATTGTCTTTCGTGAGCCATGGCAACGATATTCAATGAAGGAAATGCAGGAAACGAGAAAATATGCATTCCATTTCGAGGAAGAGAAAGTAATAACAGGAAAATTTAATTTATTTGGAATGGCCCAGGGTAGATGATTTTATGGTTTTTTTCAAAGATTTTGGAAGCCTAAAAAAATACTACCCACCCCTCCCTTGACCAACAATGGGTGCCATAATACTACCAAAACAGGTAGAGTGACAATCGCGCCTGAAAAAAAGCAGTCACCAATGACGATTAAGATAAACATATCTGATTACATTCCTGAGCCCAGAGCGGCAATTTAACTTTGAATGTAACCAGGTACGTTCATATTAATCATCATTAGCGACTGCTTTTTTCCGGGCATGATTGTCACTCTACCTGGTCTGGTAGTACTTAAAAAAAGGGGGAGGGAAGGGAGGGGATTGGTGGCATAGTGAAAGATCCAGAGCTGTCTTCACCCTCCCCTTCAGACCCCATCCACCCATGCTTATTGTTCATTTGACCAAGACTAAACAGTGGATCAATGTACTCTCATATTCTGTAGAACAAGATTACGTTCACTATGGTTGATATAGATGATGCTCGTCCAGTTGGTTTTGCTGGGATGAGCCCTCTAGGGTCAGTGCCGATGATAATAGATGATAAAAATACCATAACAGGATGGTAAGAATCAAACAACCAGAATCATTCATGGCTTCATTTTGTAATTTTTTTTCATTTTCTGGTACTTCACAACATACCCTCCTCAGACCCTCCCCACTCCTTGGAAATTCCAATCTCTCTCTGTCGGGGAGGTATGGATATTTTCTGGAACTACACAATATACCCTCCTCAGACCCTTCCCACCCCTTGGAAATTCCAATCCCCCTCTGTGAGGGAGGTATGGATATATTCTGGAACTACAAAATATACACTCCTCAGACCCTCCCCACCCCTTGGAAATTCCAATCCCCTCTGTGGGGAAGGTATGGATATTTTATGGAACTACACAATATACACTCCTCAGACCCTCCCCACCCCTTGGAAATTCCAGTCCCCCTCTGTGGGTGAGGTATGGATATTTTATGGAACTGCACAATATACCCTCCTCAGACCCCACCCCTTGGAAATTCCAATCCTGCTCTTTGGGGGGAGGTGTGTCTGGAACTGCATGTTTTTATTATTTAGACATATATGTACATGGTTTCTGTTGTGAAGGTGTAATGATAATTTCACTTCACTTTTCAGTCTTGCGATTGTAATGTACCTAGCTGAAAAATATACCGGCTTCTCAGGGTTCGGCCAGACACCTGAGGTGAGAGCAAGAATTGAGTCTATTATCTGCTGGGCAGCAACTGCTTTAACCAGGTAAACATCAGCAGCAGATTTATAGGAGGATTGACTATAGGAGGAAGACTATAGGAGGAAGACGGTAGGAAGAAGATAGTAGGAGGAAGACAGTAGGAGGAAGACAGTAGGAGGAAGACTCGCATCCCCATGGACAGATTTAGGTTTTTTTATTTTGGTTAGCCATAGACCTCTCTCTTTCTCTGATTCCTTGATCTGCCCTTAACCCCTCTACTCCTTTCTCCTCTCTTCTCCACTACCCACTTTGGAATTATTTAAATTATAAGAGCAAACTCGGCACCCTCAGGCCAATCTTTCATTAGTGATTCTCTGACTTAATTTTCAGAGATGTTGCACATAATTACGTCTACCCATCACTCCAACGGCAAGAGGACTCCCTCCCTGGAGAATCCAACATTTCACTCATCAGCTTCGGCAAGTCAGAGGTCATGTTCCACCTCAACACCTTGGAAAACCAATACCTCTCCAAATCTCCATTTCTGTCTTGCGATCGAGAGACATTTGCCGACAGCTGGGTGACTGTAGTTCTGTCGCTGCTTGAATTTGCGTCTTTCGATTTTTCTCCATGGCCCAAGGTCAAGGCATGGATGAATAATGTGAAAGCTAACTGTGATTATGTCAATGTGAGCCACACCCATGAAGAAAAAGCCAGGCAGTTTTGCTATGGGTTTAATAAGAGCATTGGGGATGTGAGGTCTGTTTGATGGGGACTGTCAAATATATCTTTGTGGCAATAGGAAGCCATTTAGTTGCTCATAATAAGATGCCATTAAAGTGTCATGGAATAGGAGACAAATAGGAAGCCATTTGGACGTTCATAATGAGATGCCATTTAAGTGTCATGGAATAGGAGAAAAATAGGAAGCCATTTGGACATCCATAATGAGATGCCATTTAATTGTCATGGATAAGGAGAAAAATAGGAAGCCATTTGGATGTTCATAATGATATGCCATTTAAGTGTCATAGAATAGGAGAACAATAGGAAGCCTTTTGGATGTTCATATTGCAACAGTGGGAAGCCATTTCAGTGCAAGAGCTAGAAGTATTGGAACATTGGGAAGCCATTTCAGTGCAAAAGCTAGAAGTATTGAAACATTGGGAAGCCATTTCAGTGCAAAAGCTAGAAGTATTGAAACATTGGGAAGCCATTTCTGTGCAAGAACTAGGAGTAATGAAACATTAGCTGTCATAATCAGGTTCAAATATGCAATAGGAATCCAGATGCAATCAAAAGATAGAATAATTTTTATTTAATTATCCAAATATCAAAATACAAAATGGTCTTAGCTTTCAGATTAGACATGCAATATTTTGTTTGAAACAAATGTGAATTCTAAGTGTTTTTTTTTTTCATTCCTACTCATTTGACTTTCCATGACTATAGTGGCTTTACAATTTACCTTATGAAACACCCAGTTTTTATTGCCATCACTATGTGATGTCCCCCATCACCTCCGCAATAACGAATTAACCTTATTTAGTGTTGTTTACAACTACAGTTCACGCACTAAAAATAATCCTTATCTTATGCTTCTACACCTCAGGCAACTCCAATCATGGCACAATTTCTCTTGTTTTGGCTTCTGTCTGAGAAACCAGGATGTCTTTAGAAGTTGTTGAGGTTACAGAAATATATAAATCACACGAAAATTAGCCAGAAATTCTAACAAATGTTAGCTAATATTGAACTCTAAATGGCAATAAAAAAATAATAAGAACTATAGAACTATAAAACAGAACGTGATTGGCTGTCCTCATGTTTTTACAACACAGAAACAGTCAAAATTACTGTAACAAATGGAAAGTAACAAATGGAAAGTATTTTTTTCTATATTTTGGAGGTAGTTTGCAATCCTGAATGAAACGGCATAGGGCTTTTCTGAGTTATAAACAAGATGCATTGCACTCCAGCTTCAGTACAAACATCTTTTGTTCGTTGTCTTATGCAGAGTTGTCCGCACCCAAGCTAGACCAGAATGCACCGTTTATCAAACTCAAAGAACCTATTTGTTTTATTCACCTGGAAATAACTTACATCAAACTACTTCAATTATTCTCATAATTAATGAATACATTATTCAGGGTTTGTGCTACATTTTCGTTACAAAATTCAAGGACTTTTTAAGCACTTTTCAAGCACAAAAATTCGATTTTCAAGGACAAAGTTTTTTGTATTAGAACGTGGTTTAAGCATTGATTCAATGTTACAGTGCAGCTAATTCAGCCGGGGCCACTAGCTGAGAAAAACAGAATTTTAATATACGCATTCTTACCAAAAGTACCCAGATATTCAGCTAGGCTATTTACGAAATATACGCAAACTCTTCAATGAGCAATTAGTGGATTTAGCGCTATATAAATAAATATTATTATTATTATTATATTATTATATTATCAATTTTAATCGTTATATATTTTAAAAGGAAAGTTAGAAATAGCATTAAGTTTGCATTAAATTCAAGGAGTATCCCAGGAGTTTTGGCGTTTTCTCTATTTTCAAGGGCTTTTCAAGTGCCCTTAAAAACGTGTTTTCAATTCAAGGAGTTTTCAAGGATTTCAAGGAGTAGCACGAACCCTGATTATTGTCTATTTTTCAAATCCATTTGGATAAGATGTTATGAGAGCTATCAGATACCTAGTAGATTGTGTTTTCATTTTCCATTAAAATTTACTAATGAAATAATAATTATGCTCGGAATAGCAACATTCGTGATGCCACAACAGGTCCAACCAAGTCTGCATATTCTTGAATCGCTTCAGTGTCATCATCTTTGTTGTCATTACCATCATCATCATCATCATCTTCTTCTTCATCATCATCATTACTTTCACTTGCATTGGTTGCCTTTATTATGGTATAAATCTATTGAAAAGATCTTGTTTAGGGACTGTTCACTTTGTACCGGGGATGGGGGCAGTGGGATTTGGGAGTAAGGGGTGGGGGGTGGGGGGGGGGGGGGGGCATAAAAGAGATCAGGCACAAAACAAAAGGACAACAGGTTGTAAACCTTGCAATAACCTCGTACAGAGTTGTAGTGCAGGGAATGGGAAGGAAGGGGCACACACAAAAAATTGTACAGCACTCTTGCAATGACGGGGTCAATTTTTGTAAACAGTTTTGTAACTAGAGGAATTATTACCTGGTATGGCATGGCTTGTCGGTCGTGTAGAATCAACACAGAGTTGATGTTTGTGCTTGGTGGTACTATAAAAAAGAGACAGACAAAGACTATGAGCAATAAGATTGGGCTGCCTGTAGAAAGGTTTTTGGGATGAAGGGAGATCCAGTAAATAGCCTTATACATTCAATCAAAACTTATCAAAACTTGATAAGTTTTTTTAGAAGGATTTCGGAATACATGCGTAGATTTGATTAAACATGACATTTCGGCTATAACTTGCAATAGCCTTCATAAGAATAACGATGAAAGTGTGTGAAGCTTGTAAGTAAACGAAGAATTGGGAGAGGCAATGAAGCGATGTATGAGTGACAGGTCTATGGCTATCTGGTGGGACAAAATAGATGCCATCTTGCCCCACAATGCAATACCAACTCAACCTAGCTTTTTCCTCATCCTCAGAACTGCTATAGACCTCCTCTGCTCTGACGTAATGTTGTCCCATTTCAGACCATGTGTCATTCCCTAGAGTATCATTTCTTTGTTTAAAGGGCCACTTGGACGAAAATCGTTCCAAAATTAAAACTCTTTCATTCGAGCTGGAACTTTGCTGAAATAATCTTGAACACATTTAGAACCACTCACTGGAATATCTTTCTAATATTCGAAAGGGAAGGGCCAAAATTTTACGATTTATTTTCGTCCGCCATTAATTTCTTTGTGTCACGGCCAACGAGTCATTATGTACAGCAGTTTTACGCTGTGACGTCATTTACTCAACACCGTCATGTTAGCGTCGTTTTGACCATACATTTCTTGTTAAATCACCTGAAGTTTATTTGATGTTTTAAACGCGTTATCGTGAAAAGAATCTCTAAACAGACTTTTTTTAAACCTTTGATACCTCTTCAAATATAATGGAAACTCCTTTGGACGCTCGCTTTGTCAATCCTGAAGAGTTAGAACCATAAGTTATAATGTATGAAGATGAAGCCGAACTAGAAGAAGAAGAATTGCTTGGGAAGAGGTTTTCATAAAAATTCCTTACGTTCATTTCATTATTTGTATTTGCTACATACTGTCCATGATATAAAGATCTTAAATTTGAAGTTTCAATGTAATCTAATAGTGATTGATGTTATGAATTCTGCGTTGTGATATAAAGATTTGTGACAATATACTTAGATCTATGTGCCGAATAATTTAAAATGTGAGCTCGTAATTCTCCTAGCTGGTTTACTACAGGACGGTTATTATTTGCTTCAAAATGTTTATTATGCATTGAATAGGTACAAACATACGATTATCTAATATTATCTTTGTAAAAGAACATGTCAAAGGTTTCTTATTTATTACTCGCGCGACAGCGGCGTCTGTCACTCAGCTCGTAGATTTTTCTTTCATTGTGTCGGATGTCTCGCGGACCCAAATTGTGGGGTTGCTCTTTGCCCTTGTATGTAAATATACCTTGAAAAGTTGTTATCCTTAAAATGATTCGAATAAATCCCGAATATCTCAGTCACTTCGCGCGATGGAACCGCTAGAATCTCGTCCATGCGTCCTACTTTGTTGTGATTCTTGGCGTGCCGAGATGTATTGAAATTTTCGAATTATGATCGACAGTATTATTGAAAGTAAAAAATTTCAGCGCCTAGACATTGTTTGGTCATATAGTAGTTAGGAAACCGAATGAAACATTATATATTTTCTGAATAAACCAAATAAACCGAGTTTTACGAACATGGCACATACATTACCCACCAATGTTTTGGTTTGGGTTGAGTAAATGACGTCATAAGTACTCGTGCCAGTCTTCTTGAGCCGAATTCTGTGAGTCAAAGAAATTAATGGCGGACGAAAATAAATCGTAAAATTTTGGCCCTTTCCTTTCGAATATTAGAAAGATATTCCAGTGGGTGGTTCTTAATGTATTCAAGATTATTTCAGCAAAGTTCCAGCTCGAATGAAAGAGTTTTAAATTTGGAACGATTTTCGTCCAAGTGGCCCTTTAAGGTTTGCACTCAGTTTCCCATGAGAGAGAAGACACTTGAATATGAATACAACTCAAACAAAGAGTTTTCAAGGGAATGACACGTGGTCTGAAATGGGACAACATTACGCTCAAGCGCTCCAGAGCCGAGGAGGTCTATTAGAGCCCGATTTTATTCACATAACACAGGGAGCCTGCCTTCACTGCTTAAGAACCCACCTGGCGATACATCGTCCAGTCTTGAGTATTTACTACTGTCCAGCTTTGGTCGACATTTTTCTATTGGAACCCAGTTGTAAGTTTCTGGACATACCAGGAACGAAGGGTAATAATTACCCTGCAAAACAAAAGTTATGAAAAAAGATAAAAGTTGTGTTACCCATGGGAGTGGAGTAGTTAAGGTGCAATGCACTGGCCAGCCAGGCATCAAACTCTTGCCATGAGCTATTCAATCTGTGAGTAAGGCCACCATTTTCTTCCCATTATGGAGGAAGACTAGATTAATTCTGCTTTTTCTTCGTACCTTATATCTCATTTTTGGACAGGAATGAATATAGAAACCCATGTAATAACTCTCAATACTTGGAACTTGTCGATACAGCTGTTGAGTGAAATAAATTTCCCTAAGAGTAGAATAAGTACCAAGAGACAGGAACCCATAGGATGGTTCATAGTACAAGTAGACGGATGAGACGCATCGTGGTAAAATATCCAGTACTGCTACAGCTATGAGAACACCTAGAAGAAAGACAGTAACAGTTACCATAGTGACCATTAGCTATTAATAGACCTCTTAACTTTTTGCATATAAATTTTTGATCATTTCAAAGATCTTGAGTACAGTATTCTAATAAGCCTGAAGCGAGATGACGTTTTACCCCCGACTCTATACCATAATAGTTTTTTAAATTCTTTCATATTAAAATTTTTGATTCCTTAGAGAGCACAGGAACAATAGTCATAATTAAAGAACAAAAGCAATGTGAAAAGGATTATGGTCTAGAGACTGGGGTAAAATGTCATCTCGCTTCAGGCTTATAGGTTGAGTTTCATTTACAGCTATTCCAAATAAAGGTTGAAGGTGAAGGTTTCATTGTACGTTGCACAGTGTTGTTGAACAATCTTGAAACGTATTATATCAGGAGCCTATTACCCATAGCGTACGACTAGTACCCCTATCTTGAGTTATCATTTTCTTGGACTAGTTATTTTAAGATTCGAATTGTTGCCAAATAACAAAGCATTCCTCATTAGTACTTCTTGTCCATTCCAGCATGGCGGCTATAGCTTTGAGCTTTATTCTATAATTTCTGAGGGATTGGAGGCTGTTCTAAATATAGATGTGAGTTGTACTCTCCAAGTAATGTGCTCATGATTTTACTCTCTGTCTTCACACCACAGGCAGTCCAATAGATTTATACTTGCCATCCAAGTAGTACTGCTGGTGAAAAGATCCATATCCCATGTGTGGAGCACCACTGCGTTTATCATGCTGCATTATAAGACAATATACTATGAATTATATCGAGTTCTACACGCTTTTTATTTCACATTTATTATTTTACATAATTGCTGAAGTGACTTAAATCCAATTAACTCCCATCCCCCTCCCCTCCCTCCCATCCCAACGTCATGTTTTTACTTCCATGTTTTGATACAACATGTAAAACTTTTTCTCAACTAAATCCATCATAACTTTTATTCTGTTTCATGGTGCTTACCATCAATGGAGAATCACAAAGAAACCTCTGGAACTGAAAAAAGGATGGTGTAAGAGACTAGTAGGGGAAAGAGAAAAATAAATGGCTAATTTTTAGAATAGCTCATGAAAAAAAACAGCTCAAAGAGGGACAAATCACATAAACCTATTTTAGAAATCGTTGTCGCACCAAAAGCCTCAAGCAACAAGCCAAGACCGCAGAGAATGCCGGTACTTTTAGCTGTAATTAGTTTATTCATGGTGCATTTTCATTTATGGACTTCACAAATTGCTCCAAGCAAGGCTGCTTGAGATGATAATTAGCGTAGAGCTATAGCCACTTGCATGAACCATGAATAAATCAATTATGATTAAAAATACCGACGTTCTCTGGAACCTTGGCCTGTTACTTGAGGCTCTTGGTGTGACAATGATTTTCAAAATAGGTCTATAGTTACCTGTCTTTCAGTGCACTTGTCTGGAGGGTCTTTATGAATGCTAACTTGATAGTTTTTGTACACATTGTAAGATTGTTTGAATGTGCTTTTGAACTCCTCAGATTCCATGTCTGCATGAACCAATTTGATCTGATAATTGTTGCAGAAACAAGAGTGTGAAAAACAATGTCTTTCAAAATAGAGCTTAGTATTACTTGCATAATTAATTTATCATTTGCCATGCCCTGACTTAGATCAACCCAGAGGTTGTTTCAGGGTTTGATCTGTGAGTTAGCCATGCACTGACTTAGATCAGCTCAGAGGTTGTTTCAGGGTTCTATCTGTGAGTTAGCCGTGCCCTGACTTAGATCAGCCCAGAGGTTGTTTCAGGGTTCTATCTGTGAGTTAGCCATGCCCTGACTTAGATCAGCCCAGAGGTTGTTTTAGGGTTCTATCTGTGAGTTAGCCGTGCCCTGACTTAGAAAAGCCCAGAGATCGTTTCAGGATTCTATCTGTAAGTTAGCCATGTCCTGATTTAAATCAGGCTGTTTCAGGGTATCAATTATATTTAAGGGTATTTTTCAAGCTCTTAGTCACAAAATAAGTATGAAATTTTGAGCACTTACCTCAAGTTTGTGTAGAATATTTGAATGTTTGGAATACTCAAATAATAAGTCTTCCAATGACTTTGCGGTGTTCTGGTGGCCTGCTTGGGTATAGGCCGAGTCACACTGTAAAACAAAACATGTAGCTTTAATCATCATCCTCACCACCATCATCATCAACAACATCATCATCACCGTTATCATCATCTTTAATCATCACCATCATTATTTATCATCATCATTATCAACATCATCAACATCTCAAGTGGAACATAGAGCTGGTTTTTGGTATACCCTGAACAACAATTTTACCTCAACTCCACTGGCAGCAAGTTTCTGTCGTTTTCTTTCTTTTCTAATCAATTTAGCTTTACGACATGGTGGCTTATTAGCATCAGGTCCTAACCCTGGACCTAGAGCAGCATGGAAAAGATTTCAAGAACATTCGGTATAAAGTAGGGTTAAGTATTTGTGGCGGAAAATGTTTGCATAGTCTATAAACAGATACCTACGTGGTTCAGGTTTCTCTTTATGGTGATCAGTCTGAACCGTTTCATCTGGATTTAATGGGGAATCTTTTCTTTTAACATCCTTATCTTTTCCTGATTGATTTTCATCATCATTCCCATGCATTTCTTTCATTTCTGGGAGAACAATTTCATATCACGACATAATACACTAAAATTATATTTATTATAACCAATTTGCAAACAGAACACTAAACATAGACTTTAGATCTATAGACAATATTTATTACAATTAATTATTAGTTTGATTAATGAAGAGGGTCTGAGGAGGGTATATTGTGTAGTTCCAGAAAATATCCATACCTCCCCCACAGAGGGGGATTAGAATTTCTAAGGGGTGGGGAGGTTCTGAGGAGGGTATAAATATTGTGAGGTTTCATAAAATATCCAACCCTCTTCCACAGGGGGGGAAGGGATGGAGTTTATGGTTTGCCAACTTACTTATGTCACTTGTCAAATATTTTGTCATGTGTTTCAGCACCTTCTTTTGTGATTTCGTTGCTTTGAACTCAAGGGCTTTGCATCTACAAGATGGGGAAAAAAGTCATATTTTATTCTTTATAAAGAATAAGAAATGTTATATTTTTCACTACTTTTTCTTATAAATTCTAATTCTAAAGTTAGCAAGAATATTTTTATTTGAAAGAAATATTGAGAGAAAGGCCCATTTTTTATTAACCTATGGAAATACTTGGGGAAGAAATGATGAAGGCTATATGTCTCTAAAGGTGAGAAATTTAGAAAAGCATTAACTGACCTTATGGTGTAAGCAGGACAGCACGTTTGATTCATCAAGGGCTTATAGCAGTATTTGCCACTTCTGATTTTAACAAGAATATATATGTATAATCAAGAAAAATAGCAAGAAAATACCTGCAAGATATAATAGATAGCAAGAAAACTCCTGCTCTCTTATCCCCTTTATTTTTCTTCTCCCTTTCCCTCTTCCTTCCCTCTGATTCTTCCCCTCTCTTTCTTTCCCTTCCATTCTTTCCTTGTCATTTGTTCCCTTCATCCTTTCCCTCTCATTCCTCCCCTCTCATTCTTTCCCTTCCTCTCCCCTTCCCTCCCCCTGTCAGTAAGTGTCAATTATCAAAAGGATGTCGAAACATGAAGAAAGGAATGCAGACTAAAAAGGTTAATGTTCGTCAGCAGAGAATCATATTTTTCTTGCATGAAAACCCAGATCGGTGACATCCGTAGTAAGCAATGGTTTAATAAGTCCAATGTGACTAGTTCAATGGTGTTACCATGATGTCCACAATATTACCATGGTGATCTATAATCCATAATCTCAAACTTTACCTTCTCCATCCTCTGTCAATTAAGTCTTGATAATCCTTACATGTTAACTTATGTGCCCACATACCTGAAAACGTTAAAAAAATTCATTTCGGATAGCTTCTACATATTCTCTATGGGTGGTGGCGGTATGGGTGCCATGTGCATTTGTGGTGGGTGTGTAATGTACTTATATGATTCAATCATTATTTTTATATATCACAGTACACTTGTTTTTCTCATTATCTCCTATAGAACTTAGATATCTTGACTCTTTGAACTTATTTAATAGTGCCATAACCCGGGGGGTGCCCCGCCAGAATTTGGGTAGGGGTGTTCTGCTGGGATTCTAAAAAGGGTACCCTGTTTATGACAAAAAAAACTCAAATTTGTGGACCCTGTTTATGACAAAAGTTATAATTTATTGTACTGAGTTCCTGTTTCAATTATCATGTCATCTCACGTATCATTTTTTTACGACCATAATAACCAGTTTCAGTCAATATGAAAGTAGAATCCCTGAATATGGCTGGAAACTCAGGAAGAACTTGGAACTTGAGTGAAATTACATACCCTGTTTATGATAAGAAGCTCAAAAAACCATACCCTGTTCAGCGGATCATCCCCGTATAGTCCATATATGAGAGTACCCCCCGGGCGCCATAATAATAACCTACATCCAGTGATACATTGTGCTAGTATTACATTTACGAACATTAGAGTTAAATTGCATTTAGTCATATTCTCGATATTTACAACATTTCTTTTTTATCAATATCAAGTTTAATATCATCAAAAAAGATATTCTCTTTACAAGAACACCTCAATAATCTATTATGAACATGAATGTTTAACATATTCACTATGGGTGTGCACAGCTCTCATATAGCCCGGGGGGGGGGGGGTACTCTTGCCCGTTTAAGGTGGGGATGTGCCGCTGAGCCTGCTGAACCCTGACCCTGTTCAAGAGTAAAATCGCTGAAATTCATACCCTGTTCCAGAGCAAGATCGCTGAAAATCATACCCTGTATTGCAAAAATGGATACCCTGTTCCAGAGAGGAGAGAGCTAGATTTCATATACCCTGTACCAGAGTAAAATAGCTGAAAACTATACCCTGTTTGGCAGCACGTACCCATATAGCAAATATAGGGGAGTACCCCTCCGGGCTCTCATATAGCTACTATATTTGTTTGTGGCGGCTGTATGGGAGTCGTGTGCATTCTTGGTGGATGAGTGTGATATTTATATCCAACATATCTATTTCATACTTACTGACTATGAATAAATTATTTATTTGCATACATACCTTAGATATCTACCTTGTATTTAAAGTAGCATAATATTCGATTTCATATATTTTTATATTAGATTTTATATCAGCTCGAATATATTTATAACGAGTCTTTGGCTCACATATTGTATGTACATGTCGACGTTAAATAAAGTTATTTATCTATCTATCTAAATTTAAAGGGAATATAAAAGAATATAGTAGATTTATTTCTTTCGTTTTTCATTTTCGTAATTAAGCTCATAAGCCTAATATTTTTAAATAATCTAATATTTCTCTCATTACTCATATGATTAAAAGAATTTCTGAAAGTTTATCTCAAAATTTACCAAAAATGCTAAGCAAATTTAACGAAGCGTCAAAAAAAATCGCGGCGTATTTTTTGCACAACAATTTTATTTTTTGTCCATAAAGACCTAAATTTTCGCTTTTGATAGACTCAATGCAGAAGTTTAGCTTAATATGGATTTATTTACCGTTTGAGCGATTGGTATCTGAGCTTCCACAATAACCACAACGATGTCCTTCGCTTCCTGTAAAATACTCGACTATCGATGGACCCGCCATCTTGGATTAGTTGATCGGCCATAGGTAGCCCAAGCTCAAGGTTTCTGTGGTGTCGTATTATAGCGATGCTTAAAAACTTCAATAAAATCGTCAAGATGAAAAATAAAGTAAAAAAATCTTAGCAGACGTTTGAAAGTAGCACCTTGTTTGCCCTATCTACTTATATTTTGGATTAAGCCAGTTTTAACGTTTTTCCAATCCACTGTTAAGAAACAAGACTTATGGGCTTCCTGTGGTTAGCTCAAGGCATCGCAGGCTCACTTTAATACTCCATGTGTTCAGATCTCAAAATTTGCTGAAGATTTTTGCAGAAAAAACAGCTTTAAAATGTCTGATTTTGATATGGGTAGTAGTTCAGCTGGTATGCTGGACAGCTCTAAGAGAGCACAGCTCATGGATCAAGTCAAGAGCCAGATCGCTGTAGCTGCTGCTCAGGAATTATTACAAGTTAGTAAACCCATGTGGGATAAACCTTAATTTTTAGCGACAGAAATTCGTTCAAATCAAGAAATTCCCAGCAATAGAGCCTCGAGTTTATCATCGTTAATGCTGCTGTTGTTTAAGACATCATTTTTGGTTTAAACATTTATTTCCAAGTGATTTCAGAACGTAAAATTGTGACTTAAATCAGGCGAGTTTGTTCGACAAGCTTATGCAATAAACTGTACATGATTTTTTGGAACTAAAATGTATGTTTGCAATAATAGAGTATAGTAGTCTATTATAGATAAACGTCACAATAAGTAAATAGGCAACAAACTGCCTTCAATCAAATAATGCATCTATCAATACCTATCAATGTTAAGCCCAGGGGTAGGGGGGCAGGCTACCCTCGAGAAATTGACATCATCAACCCCCTCAGGGTAAGGAATTTTCGTGGCTGCGATCTCGAAAAAGGCAGAAAATACAATAATAAATATGTACTAAGGGTGGAAATTTGACATTCATCAGTTGTCCAGGGGGCAGGGAATTTGAAAATTTCAAAATGTCAAATGCCCCTGGGGTCTCCCTCCCCCCCCCCCCTTGGGCTTAACATTGGATGGTGCATAAAGGTACACGGGAATGATATGTTTGATTGACAGTACTCTATTACCCACTTACCTATTTTATTTTTCATTTCTGTTATAGAAAATGTCTGATAAATGTTTCAAGAAATGCATATACAAACCAGGAACATCACTGGACAACTCTGAGCAGGTAGGTTTGATTCTTTCGAGGAAATATGCAATATGCCTGTCATTGTATTGCCCAAGAGAGGGAGGCACAATATTGTGGAGGTGGTGTGGCACATGGACTTTGACAGTCACGTACCTGTAGTAACCTGAGTGCTTGTTTTTATCAAACCTATTTTCTATGTCCACCCTAGTACTCTACTAGTTATCACCACTTATTTTCTATGCTCTTTGATTGGCTTACACATTAAAAAAAATTAATTTGGTAGCCATGGTAACTGATTTTTATGATTGTTGGTTTCAGAAATGTATAGCGTTATGTATGGATCGATATATGGACTCATGGAACACAGTATCAAGAGCATACAATGCAAGATTACAGCGCGAACATAGCATGGGACATTGAATATTGCCTTTTGTTGATTTGCTCTTTTCAGTGAGGGTCAGGGGATGGGTTTATATTTCCTGTGAGACAGATATCGCTTTTGAATACAGTCTCACAATCAATGCACACCACTGTTTTTGAAGACTATAGACTAGTTTGTTAAAGTTAAGCCTAGTTTAAAAGTCAGTAATATATACCATTAAAAATCAGTTGGACGTCAAAATATTAGTATTATTCAACTTGTACATTTTTTACGTGACAGTTGAGTAATTTGGAAATGATTTGAACTTGAACGAAGCTTAACCTGTACAGATGAGACTTCAGTCATAAAACACAGCAGTTTTTAGTGAACAAGAATATGTACTATTTCTGATACACATGTCATTGGAAAATTATTGCATCAAATCATAAATTGATTAAGACATTTAACAATTATTCGCCGAAGGCGAAGTGATTATCAGGGAATATTTACTGAGACGCGAGTCTTCGATCGGCAAGGTAAATATTCCCTGATAATCACTTAGCCTGAGGCAAATAATTGTTTTAGTATAAATACACAGGTGATTCTTTCAAAAAAAAAAAAAAGATAAAAGACATTTTTTCCGGTAACAGCAACAAAGCGGCTGGAAAATTGGAAAATTATTGCATCAAATCATAGATTGATTAAGACATTTAACAATATTTGCCGGAGGCGAAGTGATTATCGGGGAATATTTACTGATACGCGAGTCTTCGAGCGGCTAGGTAAATATTCCCCGATAAGCACTTAGCCTGAGGAAAATAATTGTTTTAGTATAAATACACAGGTGATTCTTTCAACAAAAACAAAAAAAGATTTTCCCGGTAACAGCAACAAAGCGGCTGGCCGCCATTTTGGATTTTTGCTCAAGGTGATTATCATGTGATAGTGTGAGTTTCTTGACCAATCTGCGCACAAGATTTTCTATAATCACCTGTGTATTTTTACTAAATACAGATAATCCTTAACTTTTGTACAAATGGACTGATATCATAATTGTTTTCTCATGAGTGTAAATCCCAAATGTTTGACTACATTTGACATCATTCCTTATAAATTAGGTCATTACGTCTTCCAGTCTAGGATTTAGTGCAAAGGTTCTATGTGTTAGGATACTTTTTTTGATGTACTTTACATTACATTACCAGGCCCGTTGCTAGGGGTGGTTCAATGGTTGGAACAAAACTCCCCCCCTCCACCTTTGTAGGAGTACAAAATAATGTTTAGCTTTATTTTAGTTTTTCAAGAAAGGGCAAGAGTGGTAGAAAGACAAAAAAACCCTTTCAAGGTCCTAACAACGAGTCTGATTACCACTATGTTTCAAATGAACCAAGCCAATTTTTCATCTACGTTATAATTTAGTTTATTCCATTTGACAGAAGGAACTGTAAGATTGAAAACTTTGTATGAATAAAAAAATTATGGTGTCTGATTTTGTGCATAGCATATCTCAAAACTGCATAATGGTCTTTGTCACACAGTGCTATATTTACTCCCAGGAGAATAAATATTTTGTTTAGCAAGTGAAGCATAGCCTCATCCTGAAGCACATGAATATGAGGTCATTTGGGGGGGGAATCTACATAGCTGCTGTGGATACTGTCAGGAGAGGTCCATTAGATATCCTTTGAATTGACCTCATCGGCTTGGGCCTAATGTTTTCCCATTTCAGACCATGTGTCATTCCCTTGAGAAATATATTCTTTGTTTGAATTGTATCCATATTCATGTGTCTTCTCATGTGCAACTAAACGCAACCGTTAAGCAAAGAAAGGATACTCTAGGGAATGACACGTGGTCTGAAATGGAAAAACATGCCTAAGCCGAAGAGGTCTATTCATTTATAGATTGGTAGTCCCATAAAAAATGTACATTATATATTGAGAAGGATACTATATTGGCGTTTAGTCATGAGAGAAAATATGGAAAATCAAACACTTCCCATTCCACAACTTTATTATCTCATTTTCTTCCTTTCTTTTTCCATCCTTTTCTTTCCCTTTCTTTCCTTTTTCCCTTTCCCTTTCCTTTGCTTTTGCTTCTATTTCATTATTTCCTTTCGTTTTCATTTCAGTTAAATATTCTTTGTTTGAGTTGTACCCATATTCATGTGTCTTCTCATGTGCAACTGTTAATGAAAGAATGGTACTTTAGGGAACGACACGTAATTTGAAAATGGGAAAAAAGATTAACATGCTCAAGCTAAGAGGTCTGTTTTTTTCTTTACTCTCTTTGCATTTTTTTCTTTAATTTTTCTCTTATCTTGCCCTTCCACTTTTTCCATTTTCATTTTTCTTTTTTCCTTCGTATTTCCCATTTTTCATGTTTCCTCAAATAAATTCCATTCATTTTTCTCCAATTTCCCATCCATCCATAACTAAAAAGGGTTGTCCTGGAGGAGTGTCGTTCAGTCAGCCAATCACAGTCTTACCCATAATACTCCCACACGTGTCCACGACTACAAGATGGCGGATTTCAAGGTAAAGAAATACCTTTTAAAAATATCACCAAAAACTTCATAATTCCTAAACATTTTCACAAAAATAACAGACTTTATCATTGATTTACAGTATATGTCAGGTTTTGGTAATGAATTTACTTCAGAAGCTTTACCAGGAGCGCTGCCAAAAGGCCAGGTTTGTGATCAAATTTTTGCCGAATTTACACCTTACAAGCTCGAATATTTACATATTAATCTTTAGTCTTGTCTCATCGTTATTTTAAAGTTAGCAGTAAAAATAAGTTTCCAATTCAAATCATTTTAGATTGGATTATATCACAATATTATCTGCGGTTAGCAAATTTTTTGCTCGCGTGAAAATTTTGTTTTAATTATATTATTTTTTTGAAGCACAGCTTACTCAATAATTTAGATGTTGTACATCATTGACTCACATTCTTATTTTCAAGCCAAGATAGAAGGAAAAACAGAGTTCGAGTGACGAATTGTGGAGATATCATTTTTTATTCCCATTGACCTAAATCCCATTTCATAAAATCCCATTTTCATAAATAATTTTATCTAATTTTTTAAAAATAGAATAACCCCCAAAAATGTCCATATGGTCTGTATGCAGAACAGTTATCAGGCAGTGCCTTTACGGCTCCACGGAAAGACAATATGCGCAGGTATAGATCTAACCATGCACGGTGTATAATGAGAATCAGAGATATTTGTGGTTTTATGTGTTTTTTTTTGGATTGAAAATTCCTGCCCAATAAACCTGCATCTTTTTTGATATTTTGTTCGTAGCTGGTTGTATAGGATTCGTCCATCAGTTGTTCACCAACCTTTCAAGCCAGTTGCACAGGGCTATTTAACAAATGATTGGAAGGAAGTTGATCCTGATCCAAACCAAGTAAATAATCTAGTTTTACATACTGTATTCATCTCTATCGGTTCCGTAGTCGGATCGTAATAATAACATTATTTACTGCTGTTTTTGATATTCTTGGTAGTTATGAGCTGCATGCTGAAATTTGTTTTTCGCTGCTGTCAATCAAAAATAATAAGCCGATACCTCATATGTTATGTTCTTGACTAGCAGCAGTATAAAACCAGTTTCACAACAAGCTGTTGTAATGTCTGAGTTCGTAGAATATCGAAACCACAGTAATGAGAGAAACACCCTTAAAACATTTTGTTAATCATGGAGGTTCAGCATAGCACCAGCTTCCATCAATATTAATCATCATTGTTACCAATATCTTTAACCATTGGTATAAATTATGCTCTAACACATGGTCTGTGTTCTTCTTAGATGCGTTGGAAACCATTTGACTTACCAGAGAAAGGCAGCACAGTGGATTTTGTTAAAGTAAGTATATGAACCAAAAGTCTTTTTTTTTAGAAGTGGAGGTGGGGGTGGTGATGGTGATGATGGTGTTCAATAAATAAATAAAATAAATAAATTTTTTTCATAAAGGATAATACTTGACAGTACTTGATGACTGATAAATTTTTGGTCCTCTTTTAACGTCTCTAGTTAATTAGGGGTGGGATGGCCATTAATGTGGTCATCCGAGCCACGCGAAGGTCTAACCATTTGGAGATGTAATTATAAAGGCAGCACCTTCTTCACAGTTATTTTAAAATCCTAAATGTTGGTTTTATTTTAAGACCCTGAGTGTCAATTAATATTTGTATTATTATTTAAATGTTTTCATGTTATTTGAACTTTAGGGCCTTAAAACTGTTTGCGGTGCTGGTGATCCATGCAGTCGGCATGGTGTTGCTATTCATGTTTATACTTGCAATGTGTCCATGACAAACAAGTAAGTATCCATACTATGAGAAAAAATAAGTAGCCATGCAAACAATGACAAAAGCAGCATGATTTATTGCTGGGTTGCACTGGTGACGTAATTTCATCTTGTGCGGAATGTTCATCAGCTGAAGCACAAGTTTTCACTAGAATTCTTTCTGGTTGACAGCACATGGTGGTCAGTGTTTGACCACCATCTGGAGCAGATAATGAGATTCAAAAACTTTTATCAGCTGAATGAAAGCCAGCAATAATATCAGTACAAAATTTAATTACTTTCTCTTTAGATTTTACATTACTCTTTATTCCAAAGTTTTACCTCAATCCCCTGCTAAATCTCCTGTCACTGCCCCTGCAGATGTAATGAATACTTATTCTACTAATGATATTCAACAGGTGTTTTTACAGTTCAGATGGTGACCTTTTAATAGGTATTTACACTATTTTATACTTATACTTTTATACTTTATACTCTCATATTAAGTTATTGTGTGAGTTGGGTCATCACGCACTTTCATCAAGACTGATCTAGTTCAGATGACTGAACTGTCACTCCCTATCAGTCACTGAATTGATACTTTGGGTATCAAGGTCGTGTTGGTACTAGTTCAATCACCTCTCACCTTTCGAGTCTTGGGTTCAGTACTCCAGTTTCGAGTTCTCTGTTGCTCAGGCTTAGCCTCAACTTTGTTCGGAATATTCACATGCTCCAGTGAAGGTCTGTGGAATTTCAAATTGTTCGTATTGTTGAAAGTGCACATTATTTACTTTACCTTTGATATTTGTGAATATTTAGACACTGATACGAGGATAAGCCTGAGTAAACAAGTCTGTAAATCAAGCAACATAGCAGTAATTTGGAACTTGAAAAAGGTCTTTTCGTGTGCTTGGCTTCACAAGCTAGTAAAGTTTTCTGTGATTTAACCATGCCTTGACTTAGATCAGGGCAGAAGTTGGGCAAAAAAAATGACGAACGTTTTTTACAAAAATTAATTGTCTTCACTTTGTTGGCAGTTCCACAACAAGGGACCATCCTGGTTACCACAGAGTTTGGAAAGATGCAAGTCAAACCCAATGAAATCTGTGTCATCCAGGTATGAAATACATTCAAATTATTACTAGATTGACAGGTGCCAATCAAACTATTCTGTACTTGATTTTTTCTCTTATTTTTTTCTGAAGGTCAGAATTTTGACCTGCACTTATTCAATATTTTCTTATAGCTTGGGATAAGATTTTCGATAGATGTCGACCAGCCCTCTAGAGGATACATCTTGGAGGTCTTCGATGGACATTTTGAACTACCAAGCTTGGGTCCAATAGGTAATTATTCTCGTCTATACTTCAAGGGTTTTTCTGGGTTGAAGAAATTTTCTTCCTTTGCAAAAATCAACTTCTAAACTCCAATAGTCCCCTTCACAGTTCCCTGCGCCATCTTGAAAGATAGCCGTGCCGTTGCATCATAGCGAGACGAATGGAGAGCTTGCAATGATAGAGACCTTTTTTTAATACCTTGGACAATTATTCACATCTCTATCATTGCAAGCTCACCATTCGTCTCGCTATGATGCAACGGCACGGCTATCTTTGTGAATAATTGTCCAAGGTATTAGAAAAAGGTCTCTATCATTGCAAGCTCACCGTTCGTCTCACTTTGATGCAAAGGCATGGCTACCTTTCAAGATGGCGCAGGGAACTGTGAATAGGACTATTGGCATTCAGTGGATGAAGAGCCACTCTCTGGAAATACCACTAATCAATCCCATTTAAATCCCATTTTTTATTTTTTTATTTCTGTATTTAGATTATTCTCAGAATGACTTCTTGTAGTCACAAAGATGTTTGTAGATATTGAAGGGGAGGGGTAGAAAGAGATGGATGAAAGAATAGAAGGAGAATGGGAAAATGAAAGAGAGAGAGTGTTTTGATGTATAAATGTTTGTAGGGATTGTTAGATGGACAGAAGGATGGATGGACAAAGGATAGAGGGATGGATGGTTGGACAGACAGACTGCACCACAGGTGGACAGACAGACAGACAATCAAGAAAGATGAATCAGTAAATTGACAGTATGGTTGGGTTAATTTATGGAATGTTGAAATAGAAGAATGAATGGATGGATCTGTAGATAGAGGGGGTAACAAAGACATGGATTAAAGTGGGAAGGAAGGGATGACTAAAAAAATGGAAGAAGACATGGAAGATTTTGATTCCTATGCTATCTCTTCATTGTGCTGTATTTGATTGACAGGTGCCAATTGCCTAGCCAATCCCCGGGATTTCCTTACCCCAGTAGCCTGGTATGAAGACAGAGATGTCAAAGAGTTTACAGTTATTTCCAAATACCAAGGGAAACTGTTTGCTGCAACTCAGGTAGAGTGAGCCTTCAAGATCAACATGTGAGTCTAGCGCTGTGTAAATGTGGTGGTAGTGAGTGTGAGTGAAAGCACTCCCACATGGTTTAAACAACTTTATTGGCCTTCAAAATAAAGAAATTTCTTTTTCAGAAACACTCTCCGTTCGATGTTGTTGCTTGGCACGGTAACTATGCACCGTACAAGTACAACCTGGCCGACTTTATCACCATCAACACAGTATCAAAGGACCATGTGGTAAGAATATTCTCAAAGCTTCTTTACCCCTTTAGCTTAGTCTTGCCTCATTTCTGGCTTTAAGTTACTGGTCAAAATGACCAGCAAGGCAAAGATTTGCCCAACAAGTTACAATTCTAAGCAGACATTGTCTGAGCCCTGTCGTTATTTAAGCCCTGTCATGGGACATTGATTCATAGACCATTCAAGCTTCATGTCTAATTGTTATGTATTTAATGTCAATTCTAGGATCCTTCGGTATTCACAGTTCTCACGTGTCAAAGCAACAAACCTGGTACAGCCATCGCTGACTTTGTAATTTTCCCTCCTCGATGGGGCGTGGCAGATGACACCTTCAGACCTCCCTACTACCACAGTAAGCATGACGATTTATTTCACCCTAAGGGAAATATTTAAAGTCCATTTCTGAGTTAGATAACAAGGATGCATTGTGGTCTAGTTTGGGTACAAACAGTCCGTTTGTCTGTCTGTCTGCCAAAAAATTTCCAGACCCTTACCTAATAGCATCCATGTTTTTATGGGTATCCCCCTTTAATCATTTAAAGAATCCTCCCAATCCTCCTTTTGACTTTTCAAGGCCCCCCATGTTCCACTAAAAAAAATTGAGGGCCCCCCATTTTCTCCCCCCCACCCCCCCCCCCCCCCCCACCCCCAACTTAAATAATGACTGGTTCCTAAGTTAGGGCAAATTCAAACTAGATATGGAACTCAATGTGTACTAAAGAGAGCTTCCTCCTTAACTCCCAGGAAATTGTATGAGTGAGTTTATGGGTCTTATCTTAGGCCGCTACGAAGCCAAGGTAAGAATAAAATTCTTAATCTTAGTTACCCTCTGAGCCTTCGTTCCTCGTGGCCAGCAGCCAAGAACAACAATGGACCTGACCACGAGGAACGCAGGCTCTTATCGTAGGCCCCTATGAAGCCAAGGTAAGAATAAAGTTATCTTAGTTACCCTCTGGGCCTTAATTCTCGTGGTCAGTAGCCAAGAATAACCATGGAGCTGACAGGCTCAGTGAATGAAATCAAGGCGTGTGTCTGTATTGACGTGATATACTGATGTTACAGGAGGGTGGATTCTTGCCTGGTGGAGGTAGTCTACATAGCATGATGACACCACATGGACCTGATAGAGAGTGCTTTGAGAAAGCAAGTAACGCAGAGTTGAAACCAGAGAGAGTTGCAGATGGTACCATGGTAAGTAAAACCAAATGACAATATCTTTAGCAATATCTAAAAAAGGTTAGACCTTCATGTGGCCTGGATGACCATGTAAAATAGCGGTCCCGTCTCTCCACACTACCTCACCCTGCAATGGAGGGACATAAAAAAACCACTGACGGAGTAAGTAAACCCTGGCAAAGACCACCCTCAGTGTCTGGCCTTTACTAATGATTTCTTAAATGGTTGATTGTGAGATGGATATAGGGATTTGAAGGGGATTGGGAATTGGTGCAATGTACCTAGAAAGGGACCTTGTGTCATATGTGAGTAGAGTTGCTTGTTCACTCTTTACTGTGTCATTATCCTTTAATCCTGTGTGGCACGTAGGGTCGATCTTTCCTGTGTATCCAAGGTGGTTTTTTCCAGGATACCTGGTTATCCTCCTTCTGCAAAACTGAACGACACTTTTTTGAGTCTGCAGCTGTGACATTGTCTCTTCTATAACGAACTTCATTTTAAAATTCAATAAATTTAAATCTAAATAAATTTGAATCTCTGTTTGTTGGTCAAAATCAATAAAGTCACAAAAAGCATTTTGTCACGACTTTTTGCAAAAAATATTTAAACTAATTTTTTTTTTTGCAAAAAAAAAAAAAATCTTAATAATGTACTAATTTACAATAGGATTCCAAACTGGGATTTTTTCTCTCAGTTTACCCTGATTTCACTTAGAAAGTTGAAACTTTTTATATTTTTCTCATTAGGCCTTCATGTTTGAGTCATCTCTTAGTATGACTGTCACCAAATGGGGCTTGAAAACCTGTCAGAAACTAGATCCTGAGTACTACAAGTGCTGGCAGGACCTACAGAAACATTTCGATCCCAAGAAACCTTAATTCGTTTAACTAAATAAACACGGCTACGTTTAAAAATAGACCTTGTCCACGAAACAATGGCTTCAAGTCGAGGTTGGACCTGATGTACTCATACATTTTACTGTATTTTATCCAGTCCAGACTCGACTTTTTTTTTAGAATATAATTTTTACAATAGCATAAATTTAGGTCCAGAATTACATGGGATAAAGATTTTTAAGAACCTCAATGTAGTCACCGTAGGTCAGTTTCGGAGCTTCGAAAAAACATCGAGGGCTATACTATCAAGTAATATAACTGTGGATTTCGTTAAAAATGAATCTGACATGGCATACCGGAAGTGACGTAATTTAAATTAAGATGTAAAGGAAATAAAAAGCGCGTTTGGCAATAATATTTATAGCGGCGCGGTTGGGAAATAAACATTTTCTATTTCATGCTCTTCATGAATGTCAAACTTAAATGCTGTTTATTTTTTACTTTTGCTATTGAAGCCGAATTGAACTGGGTACGAGATATGTTTAAAAAGCGGTCGATTTTTTTTTACTTTGAGTTGTTCACGGTTATGAGGTTCATTCATGGTGCTGGCCAGGAATACGCAGCCTCGGGTTTTTTGAGGCTGCAATGTTTCTGCTCTTCATTTAGCACTGCTTTCGTTTCGATTGAGTAGAATGCATGACATATAAAGTGTATACCATATATCCGTAAAAAAGTTAACTAACAAAATTCTATAAATTATTGACAAGTCTTGAATTTTGAAAGTTTATCAATTGAAAAATGAACTTTTTAGGTTTTAAACAGAAGAAATATAATTTAGAATTATATTCGGACTTTACAGACTCTTTTATTTTATTTTTTTTTTAATAAAAGAAAACACCTTGGCAAAAACGTAGGTCGTCAGAAGGACAACCACATTCCAAAATCTAGTCGTCATTTGCAAATTTTAGTCGTCCCTGACGACTGGACGACCGCTAATTTCGGTACCTGATTTAGAAACTTAGAACTTACAGAATATTCAAAAAAGATTTCAAACGAGGAATATTTAACAGAAGTCAAAAATATTAAACATAGAAGTGCTACTACGATGAAAATCGCTCAAACTTGGATTCAGCTGAAACTTCCTAAGAATACTCTTTACAGGTCCAATAATCACTGTATGAAGTGTTTTCTCGATATTCAGGACGAAAGTATGATATTTTTACGATTATTTTTTGGAGTCTGTGACGTCATACACTCAACATCGAACATTGCTCCATACATTTCTTTGTAGTTTATGATCAAAATATCAGTAGTAAAGGGAGAAAGAAATACCCAAACACCCCAAAATATAAATTATAGTCACAAGTAATGTGAAATAAGCACATTAGCCACCCTTTGGGCTTCATAGGAATAAAATAAATTAAGGATTTATATACAAAGAAATATATGTCGCGATGTTCGATGTTGAGTGTATGACGTCACAGACTCCAAAAAATAATCGTAAAAATATCATACTTTCGTCCTGAATATCGAGAAAACACTTCATACAGTGATTATTGAACCTTTAAAGAGTATTTTTAGGAAGTTTCAGCTGAATCCAAGTTTGAGCGATTTTCGTCGTAGTAGCACTTTAACAAAATTGAGAGTAAGTGATCATTGCTTGGAAATAGAGAGAGGACGATATACACGACCTTACACAAATCCCGAAGATAGAATATGTAAACTATATAAAAATGGCGTAGAAAATGAATTTCATTTCTTATTTGTTTGTTCTTACTACACATGTGAAAGAGATGGACTTTTCTCGGTAGCAAACATTAGGATTTACTTTCAGTCACTCAATAACAATGATAAGCTATTATATATTGACAAGAATGCAGCAAAAAACACCCAAAATGTCATAGCTAAATTTATCTATTATTGTTTTAACAAAAGAAACAACAGCATCACTTGACAAGATATCTTGTGTTAACTAAATATATTTTGTATGTCACTTTTCTTGTATATGTATATACAGTCAAAATCATTAACGTTGTCCACCGAAAAAAGACATTTACACATTTACACATTTACACAATTAGACTATAAGGATATATCACGTGTTTCATTATTTATTCTTTGCCTCGTGTGCGTCAGCCTGAACTTTAAATGTAAAATTCAACTCGTGAATCGAAAATCCAGAATGCCCTGACCATTTAGCGAGGATTTAAGATGAAGAATGGTATTTCAGCGTTTGTTTTATGCCAGAACCTTCGAGGAAACACACGTGATATTTCTTTTAGTCTAAATGTCTAAATGTCTAAATGTGTAAATGTCTTTTTTTGGTGGATAACGTTAAAATGACATTGACTGTATATGTTAAAAATGTATGTAGCATTGCATGTATGTAAAATACTAATTTATTAGCCATTATCTAAAATTATCTGTACTAAGGAGGTTAATAAATAAAACCTATTCTAAAATCTATTCTTATTCTAGTTGAGAGAAGAAAAAAAAGGAAAAAAAAAAAAGAAAACAATGGGTTCAGAGTTTACTGCTATTTTTCAAAATTATTATTATTTTAAAAATAAAATCACTTAATTTGTGCCATTTCTTACAACTTTTTTCACGGATATATGGTATGCACTCTTATTACACTTGACACAACATGTGGGCAGGATTAATCGGTAGGAACTGGACAATGATAAAGATCTTCAATTTTTTCCAATGTTCATTCATTAGTATATGACGATGCATCCGTCCATTAGTCCCTTCTTACGTCATGCCTTCATTCGCGCTTGTTCATTGGCACGTTTGTTCTTCGTTTTCCTTTCTTTGTTTCTTATCGATTTTCGCATGCGTTTTTTCGTCCGCTCATTTTACTTCCTTGTTTTGTGATAATGTACGGAACCGTTTTCCTAAATCCCTGTAAAAAAAAAAAAAAGGAAAAAAACTAACAAAGAGAAAGAAAAAAAAAATTGTATTTGTGTCCTCTTCGTGGCCTTCACGTCATGTCACAAGTTCAAACAACGAGCTAAAACGAGTATATAACTTTATCGTATAAATGACAACGACTGTCTCGTGTTTTCTCACTGGACTCTGAAGACGACTTCCGCTCAGGTTGTCGAAACGTCAGTCACCACCAACAACAGTCTTTCTCAAGACTACACTCATCCGGACGATCACACTTCACAACAAACAAGCAAAAACTAAAACAAGTTTCACGTTCAATTAATGTTTGTTTTTCTGGATTTATTTGTTAGGATTAAATGAATCCCACCTAAAAACCGATCAGTGGACCTTGATCAAACGTTGTCACATTTATTCCCATGAGAAAAATAACCTTCGTTTACCCTCTCGGCCTCGTACTGAAGGGCTTGAATGCGAGGCCACGCGGGGAAAATCTATTGTGTCAGTCAACAAGACGTTGCAACTTGAGAAAATCCCATTGTCGACGTATGGATTCACCCGGTTACGTACAAACGAACACCTACTTTTAAACGTGATTAATATAAAAAACGCTTACCAACGCTCTTGTTTTCCGTCACGTCTTTCCGATTCTAAGTATTTATTTACTTTTTCTTATTTGTCACCTGCTGTTTGTTATGCTTCCCTTTTTTGCGAGCGAAAAAGGGTGTATTTTACTTATTATTACCTACTATATATCATGCTTCATCTTCTTTTTTGCAAGCCTACTGAAACAGAGTGTATTTAAGAGTCACAAGACTGCCAAACCAACAAAATGCTGTCTTTTTTTACATAAAGGGCAGTGTTTTTAGTAGGACAGATATATTTACTCGCTTCATGACAACTAATTTCTTAAGAAAATTTCGCTTTCAAAGTAATTCATCTTATAATTGAGGTATTCCTGTTCAAGAGCCTTGAACCAGCATTTAGATTACTAAAGACAATTATTTTATCGAAAGTTCAAAAATTAAATTTTGGGAGGTGGTGATTGTAAGTTGATAAACTATGTTGTCGTTCATCAACAAAATGATTGAAAATAGCCTACTTAGCGCCAAAAATTATCCCGCTATGCTCTTAATTTCAACCCTTCATTCTTAGTTATTTTAGACCTCTAACTCAGATATTTTTAGCTTTAAAGCTGAACCATATCTTGAAAATTATCAAGTACCGACTTGAAAAAACAAAAATTTATTTTTGAAGAAATATTTTTTAAAAATTATTTATTCCACTAAAATTACATTTTCTTTTGAATATTTTTAATCACGACATTGTTAGAGGTCTTTAAAAAAATATGAAAAAAAATATGAAAAATATTATGGCTCCAGGAAATCTCTTTCCAGACGAAAACAATGCCTCTTAATCGTTTCGCGGATGTTCTAAAAGCTTTGGAAAACGAGAAACCATCGATATAAAGGTAAACAGTTCAGAAAGACTCGGCTCGGCTCATTTGGGATTCAAATTTGAGAGTTACGTCAGTTTTTGGTGAAAACTTTGACGACAACTAAGATAATCCATAGGAAACTCGTATGCAGGTGGTTTGATCAAGAATTATACAATTTATACAATTTATAAAATTAGTTGGGCTTTTAGTTCATTTAGTTCATGACGCTTCTTAGTCAATCTTCCGAGGACAGCGAACATATATATGTAAGAAACAGCCGTGCTACGATTCACATCCAGGCAACGATTAGAGGAAGTTAGAAGTAAAAACCTGTCAAAACTTCGAGCGAAACGATTCAAATTTGAGATGGAAGATAGTTTCATATCGGTTGAGGAGTTAAATATATGTTTTGGCGATAACAAAGTCGTCAGGGAAGAGAAGGATTTCGTGAAAGACGAAGACGAGGATGACATACCATGCGAGACAATAAGGAAAATGAAGAGTTTCCCTGACGATAAACAGCTGGAAAGGCAAGAAATAAACAGAGCGAAGTCTAGAGCAAATGGACAAAAAATACCGAGTAAAACTTCTCGTCTTCCGTCTCTTGGACAAGCAGAGAATTTGGAGTACAGTAGAGCACAACAAGACGCCGTGTGGACGCTGTGTACGGCACTTAATGTCCCAACAAAAGAACATTCATCGGTACCATGGATTAGTTCTAGTGACCCACAGTCACACCTTTGTGCTAAAGGGAACGAATGTAAATCTGGTAGGACAATATTAGCTCCTTTGGACAGAAAACAACATTTAACATCCAAACATGGTGGGGAAGGTTTAGTATTAAAGCCGCAAACACCACCTAAGGGGAAACAGAAGAAAACCGACAAAGAGAGCGACTATGAGGTTTACTTTACTCCAATAACGAAAACTCCAAGCTTCGGACAAGACGAGGAGTCGTGCGGAAAGAGTTACGAAGAAATAACAAATCCTACAGCAAAAAATCTCTCTCCATCGCACGGATTAAAGAAAGATAGGACAGGCTTAGATTTTTATCAAAATCGTCGTTTTTCCATGCCAGTTTCCCCCCGCCTGCTTAGAAGGTTCAACAAAGAAAAATTATATTCAAGCCCTAAGGAAGAAGAGTCGGAAAAAGAAGACAATCACAATTATCCAGAGAGAACCAGCGCTTTTAGTCCACCATCTAAAGACTTCGATTCAATTCAAGACAAAAAAGATGACAAATTCATCATTTCTAACACTTTTATTCCCCTAAAAGCGAATCGAGAAAACAGAAAATCCCTTGATTTAAGCTTAGATACAAACTCCTTGCGATTTCTAAGCGAAATCAAAGTATCTCTTGGAAAAGAGTCGAGCTCGGAGCCCGTTTTTCCGAAGGTAAAAAAAAGACCCGAGCAAAGAAAGAACAGTTACAGTCTCTCAGCTTCCAGCGAAACCATATTTAGGCAGTCCTTACCGGAAATAGTAGCAACGACTTCGCTTCCACATGTTCAATCAAGTGGTCGAAGTAGAGCCTCGACTTTTACGAGCTTAGAAACAGTTGTCCCCTTTGAGTCTAAAATGCTCGGAAAAACAACATTAGAGGCTCCAATGTTGCTTGAAGTGGGGTCTAGAAGACTTTCACATTTGAGTCTTTCTCCTCGTTTATCGAGAAAGCGCTAAGAAAATCGGCCAAGGGAGCGTACTTTGCTCTCTTTTCGCGCGCAAAAATAGAAATTTGTCGACGCTTAGAAAGAGAGATTCGAAAAAAGTAACATTTTGTATATTTAATGTAAATTAACTTATTGCTTATAATTCTAAAGATTCAAGCCAACCGCCTTTCAAAGTGTGAATTGTATTAAAACGAGTTTAAAATGTAAGTTTTTTTCTGTATAATAGCATTTATAATTGGTGGCCCAAGTCGGTACACATTGTGTTTATTAAACCAAAACATGAATTATATTTAAAATGTCAGAAAATCATTAAAGATTCTTATCATTCTTTTGTGTACAACTGAACCGCGATTCCCAACTGTTAGCAGGCTGTCCAAAATGAGAAACATTTCCATTGGTATCATATGATTTATCAGCGATTGTCACTAATAGCTCGCGCGTCGTCATCATCGATAGCAAGTTGCATGTTTCGCCGACAGTACGTCGTTTGCATGGTGGCGTCATTTGACTCCCACTACCAAAATCTTTCGCGAATTTTTTTTCTTATTCAAATTTGTATTTCCTCATGAGAATAGTAAGAACGTTGGTGCTACTTAACTGAACGAAAGAAAGTGTGCAATGGAGTGTGGTACAAGTCACCTGTTGTGAGAAAAAGATCGTACCCCGTAAATCGGCCCTAATGTTTTTTCTTGATAACTGTTACTGTATTTGAACTATTTTCAAATAATCTAAAATTAAAAATGAAGTTCTCAATAAATTCTTTATTCCTATTGTCGTTAGAAACTTTTCTCTTTTTTGGCAATTACCCCGTAAATCGGTCCTAATGTTTTTTCTTGATAACTGTTATTGTATTTAGACTATTTTCAAATTGTCTAAAGTTAAAATTCAGATTCTCAATAAATTTGTTATTCCTGTTGTCGTTAAACACCTTTCTCTTCTTCGGCAATTATGAGACAATTCTTCCCAAATCTTTTGTTTCCAACTTTGCTAAAATATATGTTTTTCACTCGTTTTCATCGGTCCAGCAGGTGTTTAAATTTTTAAATTTTCACTAGTCTGATTTTCATATTCATAAATGAGTCATAATACCCTCAAACACTTCAATTATTCGTACTTTCAAAAATTAGGGCGTTTTCATCCAAGTGTCCTTTTAAATTTTAATGTTTTTTCTTAATCAATTATGCTGAATCTACACTATTTTTAAATAGTCTAAATTCAAATTCAGTCCAAATAATTATTCAGGTTCTAAATGAATTTATGCGGGCTAATTATTGTTATTTTCGTTAAAAAATTCTCTTCTTCGGCAATTATGAGAAACAATTCTTCCTAAAAACTTTTGTTTCCAACTTTGCTAAAATATGTTTTTTTCCCGCTCGTCTTTTCATCGTTCTAGCAGATGTTAAAGTAGCATTTACAAAGGTATTTATACCCTTGATGCGTTTATTGTATTCGTTAAACGATACTATGTGCCTACACGTTTATCTTCGACATATTAACACAAGGGAATAATAAATAGATAACGGATGAAAAAAATTTTTTGTTCGAAATTTTTTTGTTGCTGCAAGCAGCGTAGGTGAATATAACAGCATAAGACGTAAATTGTGACCAATAACCGATACAATAAAACTCACAGTTTCAAGTTTACCACGTGAATTGGTTTTTATTCGACAAACTAAAACCTAGAACAACGACAACGACAACAACAACAACGTAAGCAGAAACAACAACAGTAGTAGAAACGAGAATGGCATAATGACATCACACCACACCACTCCAGCCCACAATACATTACACCACTCCACACAAATCCACACCACACCCCACAACTCCACCCCACACAACTTCACTGCACTCCGCACAACTCACCCCTATATTACACCACATCACACTACAACACACAACTCCACGCCACATAACCCACCACACCACACCCAAAACGACACACTCAAACACACAGAACACACACAACACACCACACCACACACACAAAACCACACACTCCACACCACACAATCCACACACATACAACAAACATACAACACACACAAACCACACACACAACGCCACACCACAAAATCCAAAATACAACACCACAACACACACACACCACACACACACACACCACACCAAATACACAAACACACCAAACATTCACTACACACAACTTCACACCACACCACACTACACCACACCACACAATTCCACTACACACAACTTCACACTACATTACACCACATCACACTACACAACTCCACACCACTCCACACCACACCACACCACACCACACCACACCACACCACACCACACCACACAACTCCACTACACACAACTCCACACTACATTACACCACATCACACTACATCACTAAACCCCATACTGCAGCACACCAAACAACTCTACAAGACACTACACCCCACTACACTTCGTACTGCAGCACACGACAACGCTGATCAACATTTTCCCCTACGTGACTAAGACAAGCCTAGACCAAGAAGCATGCCCTTGAAACTACTCTATCATTAGGAAATGAGCGGGCGTGAGCTCTTAACCATGACAGCAAAAAATAATTGTTTCATATATGTTCACTTAGGTATATTTAGAAGCAGTCGAGTCGATCTGACTGCCCTATAGCTCCTTCAACTCTTCAATTTTAACAAAAAATGAACAACAATAGTTTATTGTACCATACACGGAATCAAAATATGGCGTCCAATAGGACCTTTGCATGATGGCGTCTTTTGACTTCCACTACCATAATGCTTGGCAGATTTCTTTTCTTATTTAAAATTGTATTCCTCGTGAGAATCGCAAGACAATTTGTGCTTATTAACTGAACAAAAGAAAATGTGCAAGAGAGTCTGGTAGTTGAGGTCAATGCCCTGGAATAAATTAATTGACATGCTGATTTCAGACCCTAAAAGGTACGACCACATTTAAAATGACAAAGTTTCCAACCATTATATTCTTGTATGACGTTTGATATCTTTCAAAACGAACAAATCTGACCCCAAAAGGTACGGAGTCAGCCGGGAGTCAGCCGGAGACCCTAAAAGGTACGCGAGGTCTCATTTTCGACCCTAAAAGGTCCGTCGAGTCCCCCTACCCACTTTTCAAGAGAGTACCCTCCCCCCCCCCCCCCCCCGGGGGGGGGGGGGGGGGTCAATGACGCCATGAGTGCAAACGTCCTATTTGAATAACTACTCTCCTCGACTAGCGACTTACTAGCCTCTCATCGATTTATGTTTCAACGTGAGAAAAAGGCTGATCAGTCGCTAGTCAGTACGGAGTATAATAACATGCTAAAAAGACAAGGAATAATAATAATAATAATATAATGATAATAACTTTATTAGTGAATCTAATCTTCTAGCCGGGCACAAGTGCCCTACTAATCGGGGAGACAGGAAAAAGACAATAGAAAGTTTTAGATTAATTTTTTTTGGCTTCCCGCAAACGGCAAACGTGACCACGTTTTCATCGTTTTCCTGTATTTTACTTTACCTCTTGCAAACTTTCTCACCAAAGACAAATATTCTTTTGTTTTTCTACTACTTGGATTTTTTTGCGATTCCTTTTCAGTTATTTAAAAGAATTTTTCACTGATCGAACGTCAATCTAAAACTCTCTAATGAATTTCGACTTTTAGAATTTGTCCCACAAACTCTAACCTATTTGGCTTTGCTATTGATTTTTTTCTTCAACGACTCTGCCTTGCAAATATTTAAACTGCTGTATGAAATTGATTTTTCCTTGGCAAATATAACTGAAAACGATTAAATTTGATAAGTGGCAAATAAATTTGGAGTCTGACGCTCAAGAGGCTATTGAATTGGATACGTGTGGTTTTCTAAGTGTGATAATGACATGTAATGAGGCTGGAGCGTGACTCAATTTAAATGAAAATTTGATGGATGAGTTTGAGTCTTTTTTAAACTTGGAACAGTAAAAGGCTCAGTTTGGTACCGACGCCGCCATTTTGGAATTATTACGTAACTTTAACTTTTCTTCATACTGCTGACCAGGGAGAATGCGGGCTCAAAGGCAGTCGAACACCTTCTCCTTCCCAACTCCTTCCCAGGACCACGTACCGCTCCTTTTTCCTCTTTTTTTTTTTTTTTTTTTTCTCTTTTCCTTTCTTTTCTTTCTAACTTAGCTTTTTTAGCTCCTGCTTTTTATGTTATTTAGTATTATCAAGAGAATATGAAATAATAATAAGTAACTATTGAAAATATAAACGAAAAGTAAATTGCTCGATTTCTTGTGACGTCATAGTCGCCATCTTGGTTAAAATGTAAGAAACGCGATTTTCCAGTTTTTCTTTTGATTCACCTTCTGGTTTTTTGGTTTTTCTCAAGGTTAGGATGAAATAAGCTTATTTTATTTATCGATAGCGGCTTTTGTATTATTTCTTTCTTTTTCTTTCTAGATACTACTATTGCCGTAGTTGTTGTTGTTTAATGGTCGCCATGTCTGGAGAAAAGTGCTGCATTTGAGAGTGATGATTACAAAAGCTTAATCCCAGTCACATCACAAACACTCTCTCGGCTTTTATCCCCGCACAACTGAATTGGCAAAATTATTCTGCAAAATTACGGAAATCATTAAAATTAGGAAGTCATTTCGACGTGAAAACAAATTTAATGGTTACCAGAAAATAACAAGAAGCATATTCTGCTCTCTTTATCAGTCTTAATAAATCTTTTTTTATCCCGAAGCAATCAAATTATCAAATAGCATAGAGTTGATTGAAATTTTTAAATTTTTGTTTTTCCTTTGACGAGGTGTCAGTTATAGAAAACCAATGAAATGTTAGAAACCGTTGAAAGATTTCCACTTAAATGTAGATCGAGTGTTATATGTTGCTACAGCTGGAAAACGAAAAACAACACACGTTGGCGGCTAACAAACTAAATAAGTTCATACCAGTTTTATTTTTCATTAACATTAAGCAATATTGCACGATAATATTGTCTCTCTTTGGCTTAAAAACTTTTTCTATTCCGGAATTTATCTTATTTCTCAAAGAATTGCAATATAGTTGACGTGCATGCTATAGAATTCATCTATTTCGAGGTTTGTTCGAAGAGGATTTTTGTTGGACAATTTTCTCGGGATTATTTTAGCTATATCAATGGCTGAATTTCTTTCTATCGATAAATTGAATCTGGACTTCGACAATAAAGAAAGGATGAATAAAGGTGATTCATTTTGGGGCTGTAAAGAGACACTCGATTTGAGAATCAACAACATTGGTGAAGAAGAAATATCGAATGTTGAGCAAAGCAACTACAAGTGCCTTGGACAAGACGGGAAACCTTCTTGCTCGACACCGACAGATTCGGAAAAGGCTGTAACGGAAAACAGTTCGACAAAAAGAAAAGGTTCTTCAACTGGTGTTAAGATTTTAGACCGTTTAAGTACTTCAGTCGAGCGAGAACGGAAGATCTGGATGGGACAGAACAATCTTGACACAAGACGAAGAAGTTATACAGCAATCACTAGCGAAAACCTCGCGAATATCAATAACGGAGAAGAACAATTATTCCTGAGAAGAAAAACCAGCGTCCCAGCTGAGAAGCCTTCAAGGGTCTGCGATATATTCGAAGACGGCCCTCTTGAAAAACAAGACTTTGATTCGCCATTTCTGGAGAAAAGCCACCATGCACTCTAAAAATGGTATCGTTCAGATATTGAAACTTTGGGCAAAATTGACTTAACGAGAACGCTTCATAAACTTCTCACCTACTTTTTACCTGTAAAGTATGAGTTTTTAATTTGTCTAAATTTCCTGAGGAACTAACAATGAACAAACAGAACAGTTTTTGAAAAGTAAATCCACTTATTTATTCATTTTACACTATCTAGTAAGAAGACAGCATTGTAAACAAAAAGCTTTCAATAATTTTCTTGTATTATTTGCATGAGAACAAGCTAAGATAATTATACTCACCGCGCGAAACAGCGTATATTTGAGGTAGACAAAATCTGTTAAATTTATTTATATTTTCACTGAGAATGAATTCTGTGAATTTCTTTATCAAAATACAACGGCTTAGCCGCGAAATTTTTCTTTAATCCGAAATGGTGTTCGTTTGAGACGTCATTGAAACTTTATTAATTCAAAAATTAAATAAATTAAGCCACACAATATTCAGAATATCGGTGTTTTAGTGTCGTAGTAAGGAATAATTCACGAGGGAATTTATTTTAATTTTCGAGCTAGAGAAGACAATTCTGAAGACTAAAGCACACCCAAATTTCGTGGACTTCCTGTGGCGGCTATGTCCAGCTGGATCAACATTGATCGTGACGTATATATTTGACGTTTCCATGGCAGCAGTAAAAAGAAGGAAGTCAACCTACTGCCCCTTCCGCAGTTCTCTGCGCCGTCTTGAAAGGTATAGTGAGCTGGCAATAATAAAGACGTGAATAATTATCCAAGAAGTACAAAAAGGTCTCTATCACTGTGAGCTCACCGTTCGTCTCGCTTCGATGCAAAGGCACGGCTACCTTTCAAGATTGTAAGTGGACTACTCTTAACTCAAATACAAAACACAAAAATCAAAATTGGGCTCCCTTAGTTCCAACATATTTATATATTTTATTATTTCATTGGAATAATGGTAATAACAGTGAAGTGTTGATTGGAGTGAATTAGTGTGAGCATGCGCAATCACAGATTGCAACGTCACGAGCCAGTAATCAATGGACCAATCACGTTGAAGAATTACCATTAAAGTAGCTTGATGCCTAAGGGAAAATTTCGTATGACTGCATGACGGCGAAGCACGGCATCATCACCTTCTATTTAACCAAAGTGCGCAAAATTATTACTTATTGAACATGGCACGCCACTTCCGTACAGCGAGTTTTTATACGAAATTCTCTCCAAATGACAATCAAGTATGGCCGTCTTCATCCACCTAAAAACGTCCATTGAGGATAGACTTTAGGTATTTCGGTCATGTCCAAGTTGAGGGGAAAACTTGGCTGATTTCGTATTGCATTGTTTTGTGGGACTGTTTTAGGGAACGAATTAGACACTATATAATAAATGTCTTCTTAAACCCACAATGCACTGCAATTCAAACTCGACCCAGTTTTTTTCTCAACCTCGGAATGGCTAATATCATTTTTTTAACGAGTTCAGTAAAATCGACCTTTGGGCTGCAGCTCTGGAACAAACAAACTTCCTCGATTCATGGTGCATAATTACAATCTCCTACCCAGAGTCCTTCAGCGCCTTCCTACTTTGTCGTCAGCGCCTGGTAAGAGTCTTACCAGCGCAAGTCCGCTGACCAAAAGCCCGGAAGACTCTGGGCTTGAGATTGGCATCATTACTGATGTTTTAAATGACAAAAAAGTCGGTAGGCTGGAAGACGATCCATCCTACAAACACCTGGGTTTTCCGTTGTGTTAGTTGTCCAAGGATCAGCTGCTCGCCTCACTCCACCTCAGACATATCACACATCAGGAAACCCAATCAAAACTACCCAATACACAAACTTTCTAGAACTGGACCCACTCTTATTAATGCGCGCGGCGAAGACGACCGGAGTTTGCAAAAAGAGACTGAAGAGAACTGCTATTTCCTGCGCTCGCAATATTTCTTTTTACTAAACAAAAGTGGGTCTCTATTGTTCTCAATCGTTTGCTCGGCCAAATTTATGGACTATTTCGACGATACGGCGGACATCTTGTATCGCAAGGCATTATAGGGCGTCCAGGGGGCAAATAAAGCTTTTTTACAGTAATGACGTCGATTGATATCAACATCTCACCACAAGAGAATACGACAAAAAATGAATTACACGTCGATTACCCTGGGCTCCACAGCTTCTATTTCGCTTCTCGAAACGCAGGAGCGAGAATAAATAATCTCTGGACCCCAAGGTACACATCGATCACCTTTGCCCGTAAAAGAAAGACAAACACACGAAAATCTATATATTTTCCGTCATCTTTGTTTTTGTTTTGGCCTCTGGCAAGATGGCCGCCGTATCGTCAAAGTAGTCCATTACAGCAACCACGATATAGTGAACAAGGGTAACAGAGTAACAGCTCGATGTGTATAAACTGGAGTACGACCTTTGTCTAAGGACACCGGCAAGGCAAATTTTTTCATGTACCGGAAGTACAGCCCAAAAATATACCGGAAGTGAATTGCATTAAGAAATCTTGGAGAAAGACAAAGATTTCCTTGGAAAAAACCTTATATATTCCAACAGAACGATTGGATATCAATTATACTAACTACTATATCTAATTATCAATATCTAACTATACCACACTTAAACTTTTGTTAACAATATCATGGACCACGCCCTTGGGAACCCAAGGAGGAGTTGGTTGTGTGAATCTCTCCACAAAGAAATCATAATGTAATTGATAATCTATGTTAAAAGGAGGACTGGTGACTACCTTGTTCTGCAAAGGATTGTGGGGTTGAATTTGAAATGCGAGATGCGAATCTCTGTGACCTCGCCTTGTACTTAGTCCCATAATTCCTGTCGCCACAAGGTCGATACCAGCCTCGTTTTGAGCTTCAGAAGAGCGAATGTGAGATCATTGTCAAGTGAAACGATTCCCGGATGTAATTCCTTTAAAGTAGAATGTCCCAAGGTTCTCCATGGATACGCAATGGATATTATTTCATTAGACTGTAGTAGCAAAGCAGACGCGTCCTCAACAGCCAGGTGAGGACGCAACAATCAGCTTTAAATCTTTTGCTAACTCTGTCTAATGAACATTTTTTTAAACATTACCTAAATAACTAGACGACCACACCATCTCCTTCCCAGGCTTTTTCTCATATATCAGACCGCGCAGTACCAAATTTGTTAAGGCCTTGATACGACAATTGTCAATCATTCCCAGATCTTTATTAAAACAGCGCTATTTATAAAAAAGCTAAATTTACGCTTGCGAAGACTCGTCACCATCTATAGAACCTGAACCACGACGCATTTTCTTCTTTAAGCGATCGACCTCGATCTTTAACCGAGCGTGATTCGTTCGCTCTTCGTCGAAATCACTAGTTAATTGTTCAATATCTTTTTCAAGACGTTTTTCAAGACTCTCGATTTTTTCCTCGTGTTTTCGCTCCATCGCGGCCATCTTCTTTTCTATGTTAGTTAAAAGCGCTCGTAAATCCGTTACCTCTTTGCGGAGACCGCTGACCTCTTCTGACGGCGCGCCTTCGGGTTTCTTAATGTCTTCTCTTAGCCAAGATTTTCGTTTCTCGATGATTTCGTCGGGCTTCCCTAGTACTGGCGGTGGCACCTTTTTCTCTCTGGCAACTCTGCCGGGGGAAGGAGTCTTTGGAAAGCAATATACGACAAACATTACAATTGATCAACTATAGCACAACACGTTTAATCACCAGTTTCACATTCGATGCATACCGCTGATTTTGAAGACAGTAGGCTTATTCGTACGGGCTAAGCTTCGCTTATGATTCAGTTATTCACAGATACTAGAGTACAAACACTAAAAGTGTGCAACACTTTGCACTATTTGAAAGTAAATAGTGCTAATTAAACAATAGAAAACAATAGGATTAGCATAATTTAGCAGTATTTAGTGGTATTTATGTTACACACTTTTAGTGTTTGTACTCTATAATAGAGTGAAGTCATTAAACCCGTGAAATATATGTTAGACTAATACAAAGATGAGAATATGTGGACCGCATAGCACTTATGAAATACATGAAGATATAGAAATATAGATAAGTTATAGTGCTAGGGAACGAGGTTATTCCGGGCGAAAGCCCTTGGAATTAAATTCGGAAAAATTAATTTCCGACCTCGCTGGGAATCGAACCTACGACCTTCGGAATTGTACTACCAGCTGAGGTAGAGGTCAGACTGAGAGCAGTCAGACTAATACACTTTAGTAGACCCTAATTCCATTGTTTTCTTTTGTGTCTATTTGACTATTACACGTTGACTAGTATTTTTTATTTCACGGGTTAAATGCCTTCGCTCTAGAGCAATAAATATAAATAAATAAATAAATAAATAAATTATATTTAAAAATAAGTCTAATAAGTCTAAAGAGGATGACTAGGCAGTTTTTTCAACCAGATCTAAGGTATGAGAAAAAAGGGACTATTTGTGGCCAAAATACTAACCGCTTGCTCCATTAGCTTCTTGGCTTCTCTTTCTTCTCTAGCCTTAGTCGCTTCTCTCTTCCACGCTGGCTCCTTGGGTTCAATCTCGGCGGGATTTTCCTTTTCCTGGAAGAAGCCTTTATTAATAATAAAATAGACGATTCTTTTGCGGAGCGCGCCAATTCAATGCAAAGTGTGGGTTGGTTTCGACCCGTTAGATGTTTCCGCCAATAAGATTGCGTCTTAGTTTCGACCTCAAGAATTTTTGCACCAATCAGATTGCGTTTTAGTTTCGACCTAGTGTTTTTCTGCCAATCAGATAACGTTTTTTAATTTCGACTAGAAACTTCTCGCTAATTAATTTGCGTCTTAGTTTCGACCTCGTGAATTTTCGCACCAATAAGTTGCGTTTTAGTTTCGACCCCGTGTATTTCAGTCCGCCAATCAAATTACGTTTCGTTTCGACCTCTCGAATTTTCTCACCAATCACAATCAAATATTTTAACCAATAGACCCTTTTCGAGTTCCAAATTACCACTGTGTTTCTTGATTACAGAAGAATATTCACGTTTTCCAGTCAAGGTCCGTCAAGTTTCAAAGTGCTCGTATTGTTGAACTTGTGCGCATTCTTTACCGTTGGTATTTGCGAGTAATTAGACACTGATTCGAGGCTTAGCCTGAACAAATGAGTCTGTAAGCAAGAAACACAGCGGTAATTTGGAACTCGAAAAGGGTCTATTGTGTGCTTCCACTAATCAGATCGCTGGTTAGTTTCGAACAGACAAGACTAGGTAACCCAAATAGCTACATTCATTACAGTGCGACTGCTATAACTGAGGCTACTTAGCCAGCGAGAACCAATCAAATTATAGAATAAAAGCAATATATTTCGACTTTGGGTAGTGGAGCCAATCAGAAAGCAGCAGAAAACAATAGCCTTTCAACATATCTTTTCCTTCTCACAGAAAATTACAATGGTTATTTAGCATTTTACACGTAACATCAGGGTCAAATTACAATTCTTGTGCAGACTAGGTTTCTGATTGACTCCACTACCCACTTGGAATGCATTGTCTTTATCCTACTTAGGCGAAAAGCGATAGGAGATAGGCCATTCCAAAATCCAAGAATAGCTGGAATGACTTTCTGCTTCTATCTTATTCTCGTCAAAAACATGGACCTTATTGTCGAGATTGATTCAATGTTCTTTGTATTCAACGAAACCATTTCCATGTCGGAATGACCTATCGCCTATTGCCTTTGGCCATGACAACGTTTATTGAAATAGGTGTATATCATGATCTTTACCTCTTCGTCGACTTCAATGTTTACTAGAGTTTCCATTAGATTACCCTCCTGTAAAAGAAACCATAAAATAACACTTAGCATTAAATCTCGTGGGATTAACGTCGTTTTTAACGTCGTTAGGTTTCAATGATGTTCACGTAAGCTACCTTGAGTACGCTTGACCGTAGGGTACTGGAAACGTTCTTTTCGTAGAAAAACTTCACTTATCAGTCCACAAGACGGGAAAATGGGGCAATCTCGTACCCAGAGCCTTATTCAAGGGTTGGTGGGTGGGGGGGGGGGGGGGGGGGGGGGGGGGGCGGGGGTGATATATTTACCGACTGACGAGTGGTAGACGGAGGTCTCTTCGACTGCTGCTTCCCGGCTCTGTTGGCTGTCAGCTGTTTCAGAGGTTCGTGAGGAGTAACAACATCAAGATTACAGTCTGGAAAGAAAGACAACCGAAACACAACTGTTTATTTCTATATTTATCCATTTATCCCATCTCTCCATCCATCCAAACATCCATCCTCCCATTCATCCGTCCATCTATCCATCCATTCATTTATTCCTCCATCTATCTATCTATCCTTCCTTCCATTCATTCATCCATTATTTTAATAACCCATCCACCCATCCATCCCTCCCTCCTTCCCTCCATTCATCCATCCATCCTTCCCTCCATTCATCCATCCATCCATCCATCCATTCATCCATCCATTCATCCATCCATTCATCCATCCATCCATCCATTCATCCATCCATCCATTCATCCATCCATCCATCCACCCATCCATCCATTCATCCATCCATCCATCCACCCATCCCTCCCTCCCTCCCTCCCTCCTTCCCTCCATTCATCCATCCATTCATCCATCCACCCATCCATCCATCCAACACTCCATCCATCCATTCATTCACTTATTTGTCCATCCGTTTCTTAACTCGCTGATTCCTCATTTATCCATCCCTCCATTCAGCCATCGTTAATTCGTTCGCTGGTTCGTTGTTACTTTATAATCTACTACAGGTATAGTCATTTCCCGCTTCCCGTTTCTCTGTGCCTCGACAAATTCCTTTTTTTTCTCATAGAATAAAAACCTTAATGCCTTCAAAATCTTTTACCAAAACTTTAAGCCATAAAACAAAACACTATTGACAAAGAGCGAGATTATATCAGTCGACCTGCCTCATCAAATCACCCAGGAAATAGTTTTTCCCCTAATAATTCAATCACAAGAATCGATTATGATACTTCGATACGAACGAAAGCGTTTCAAAAATGCTAAAAAAATTGACAGACGAAAGTTGTTCGAAAACAATTACTTCCTTAGCAAAAGCAAAAAAAAAAAAATAAGCCACTATATAAGCAGTTTTTCGAAGAAACAAATCGTAAAGGAGATAATAATTAAAAAAAAGGAAAAAACAATTCATTGACTATTAATTTAATTCGAAAAATTATGTCAAAGATAAAATATTCCAAATAAGTTACTGTTTCTAAGGAATTAAATGGCTCAAATATCGAGTGGAAAATATTCCGTATTTCAAAGAAAATTTCCGTACGTTAAGGCTACAGAATGACCTGCTAAGCAAGTTGAGAAAAAGGACATTATTACATTTTATTGGCTATCTTTTAATATTCAGCTTTTAGACAGCGCCTATAACAAGAAATAGATATATCATAGTAGTGATTCCTTAATCATATCAACGGTTCACCTTTAGGAATGAATAAAAATATATATATTGAATATTCTATCGAAGAAAAATACTTTTTTTCCTTGAGATTTGCCGATAATGTTTTAAAAACAAAGATGGAATTTCATTATTTAAAAAGAGTAAGATTATGAAAAATGTTTATAAAATCCTTGTCAAAATTGACAGAGATATATAAATGCATTTAGTTTAAATGTGAAGCGTAAAAATTGCTTTATTTTTTACCTTCGTTCGTGGTCGTAGCGTCGCTTGATTTCTCATCCTTCAGACCGTCCTTCAGACCGTCCTTCAGACTTGATTTTAAGATTTCTTGTTCTCTCGCACTAGTCTTCGATGGAATTTCTCTTTCCGATTTAATAGGAGGTTTAGGAACGGGTTTCTTGGAGGGAAGTATCGGCTTCGTCGAAGGCTTTGGAGGTACGGGTTTTTTCAGCGGTAAACTCGGCTTAGAGAATTCAACGCTTGGTTTAGGCTGATGTTTTGGTAGTGGAAGCTTTGGAGGTTCGTGGTCGCTTGCTTTCTTCATATCTTTTTTATTTGGTTCACCAGTGCTTTGAGTTTCTTGGTCAGGAAGTGGGGGCGGGGCGCTCTTCTCGAGGACTGAAATCAAAATTACAAAAGCCTCCTATTGACTCGCTTCACTACACAAACATTGCGGGATTTCCTTATGATTAAGATAAAACACAGGCCATGAAATATTATCGATTTTCTGAATATTGACTGCTATGTATTATTGATTCACGCCTGTCCATTTGTCTAATTCAATGAGGTTTGAAAAGTGACCGTGTCACGCAAGTTTAAGTCACGCAGCGTCTATTGAACTCCGTCCAGACGTGTCGTTAAGATGTAGTCATGACAAAGTAAATATACTGTATACCAAAGAAAAATAATATTTTGACTAAGTAAGGATACAAAACGGGAAAAATTAAAATGAATTGAACTGAATTAATTGTTGAGCGAAGATGTCAAAAAAAGAAAATATTTTAAGAGACTTTAAGATAATATGAACTTTTTCGCTATCGTTCGTTAAAGTGCACATGAACCCTTTGACAATACTTTCAGTACTGATTCTACATGAAGTAAATAGTTGAATGGTAAAATATTTCTTGATTTGAGTGATGCGTTTCTAAGTTATGAAGGTTTATACTTTCAATATGCTAATGAGCGTGACGTCTATTAAGGCTTAATTAAATATACAAAATCGAACTGGTTCATAGATACAGTATTTAAAAAGCATCATTATTTTACTCATGGTTTACATGAAAGCTATTTAAAATTTTTATTTTCAAAATGGCCAGCATTTAGTATTACTAGTTACAACAAAAACACTCAAATACCTTACCTGACGTCACCATCATTTACATATTGGCAGTATAAACCTTCATAACTTAGAGACGCATCACAAGAAATATTTTACCAATCAACTATTTACTTTATGCAGAACCAGTACTGAAAGTATTGTCAAAGGGTTCATGTGCACTTTAACTTTTCGTGACGAAAACGTGCGTTTAGAAACGTTCGCAAGAAATTAGTGAACGCGTCGGTTAGCGGTCGTGAATTTACAGAGGGCGATCAAAAAACGTGCAAAAAATCAGAAACTTATGAACCCAGACAAGCATGATTTTGTGCAAATTAGAACACACACAAAGAGTGTGGGATCAAGTTATGTCATTTTTCTAAATATTATTCAGTTTATAAAGAATGGCAAAAACAGTAATATAAGGCTGCGTTCATAATGTATGGCAGAAAGGGGGGAGGGGAGGGAAGGGGAAATTTAGGGGGGACCGGAAAATGTTTGACCAGTAAAATGGGGGGGTTTGAAAATTTTTTTCAAAGAGTTGCAGGGGATGCAACATTTTTAGAGAGATTGCCTGAGGGGATATTTATTTTTTGGGGGACTTAGGAGGGGGACTTAGGAGGGGGTCTTAGGAATGATGTTGTCATTTAAAGATTTCACCTGCCCCCCTCTGCCATACATAATGAAAGCAGCCTAAATGCAAAATTACCTGGGGTGGGAGTGGGCATATGCTTTCTGTGAACATGCTTTGGTTTTTCCTATATTCAAAAATGCATACATGGGTAAGCTTTCTCAAAATTTCTCTCCTTGTCTTGAAGAGTTGCCCCAGATTCTCCGTCCCACATAAAAATTAACATGTGAGTCAAAAGTTTAGCATAGAATACTGTATTATGCAGTGAAAGTCAATGTGAGTGATAGGTGCAAATTGGAAACCAATTTTACTTTGTTTGATTTGTATTCATATTCATGTGCCATGCACAACAATTAAACAAAGAAACGATACTCTAAAGAATAACATGTAGTTTGAAATGGAAAAAAAATTACTTAAAAACATTCAAGATAAAAAAGGGTAAAAATGAAGAAATGGGAATAAAAACAATTACTTAATTAAAACTTTTGTGTCCCACTGGAATTGCTGCAAAGAGTGTACAGGGTCTGGAAGGGGTGGGGGATCCCAAATCATGTGCTATTTTTTCCCCAAATCCCATGTCGATCTGCATCATTTTGCCATTGACAACCACATTCAACCTACAGTATTTAAAGGCGTTTGAATTCAGTAATTCCGAGTCATGGATGATGACAATATCCCAAATTATGTAAAAAAATTTTTTAGTTTCCTGGATCCTGTGCTATATTTCATCCACTTCCTGGCTCCCGCAAATACCCTTCCAGTCCCCAAGTCTACTGCAAAATCTGTCTTTACTTGGCATTTTACTTACTTTCTCCTCCTCTTCCTCTGGTAGCAATTCCACAAAGTTATCAGGAAAGAGACCTGTCTTCCCCTTCAGTTCTCCTTCCCACCAGCCCTCAGTGTCCTCTACATCTTTATTAAGGACTGTTACAATATCTCCGACTACTAAGTCTAGTTCATCGTCGTTTTGCTTCTCATAGTCGAAGAGTACTTTTGCTCGTTCAACTTTCTTGGTGGGCGCTGTTGGTGCTGTGGGATGCAAATCAAACAATAACAAAGTTAGGAGAGCACTAAGACTTTATAAAATTCATTTTTCATTACCCCTGATTTCATTAATATGTTCCCATCTCATTTTGTACTTTACATTTGGTTTTCAGACAACAAAAGGAGCTACAATAGGCATGTTTAATGTCTATGATTGAGGGCAGACTATGGTGTCAGTAACTCTATATTAATTTTCATAGTTCCAGGTTTTTTTGTTCGTTAAACAACAGCCTTACTCGAAAATAAAGAAAATAAAACTTATACTTAGAAAGATTCACCAAATCCCCTCATAGAAATAGTATTTTTCATTTTTAGGAATGAGGTAAAAACAATGGTCCAAAATAGGGACCCAATTTTATGAATTAAGGTGGTGGGTACCGGTACATACCCCTACCCCCTCAGAGACCTGTTTAAATGCCTGATACTGGGGGTGTGTAGTGGCAATTTCTATACACAAATATGTTTTCTAGCATACAAGCAGACAGACAGTCCATTCATTTCTATGATTTGGCTATTAGTTTTGGAGATATTTGGGGGCAAAATCTAAGATTTCACTTCCAGAGGTGGTGGCTACCAGGTAACACCAACCCTCCCCCCTAAATCGGGTACCGTGAGATGACAATTGTTTTGCCCTCATCCCTTATTTTGGAGAAAAATATTACGTTTTTGCAAGAGAAAATATCAATATTTTTGGAAATTTTTGCCGTGACAAACAATGCATTGCAATCCTACATTCCAAATCACCTAATACTATGACAGTGGTTTGGAAATGTGATCTTAATTCATATAAAATTTGTTCAATTTTTGGTATGTTTTTCTTCGAGAAACATTAATAGCTAGAGAAGGTATCTAGTTTTTTTGCACACAGACTATTTTGTACACACATTTTTGTCCACATATAAAATTGCCTATTTAACATATCAGAAGTGCACACGAGATATAAACAGTGCCATATTATCAAAGGTCATAATGCGTATGTAATAAATGAAAAAAGAGCTAGGAAAGAGTTTTTAAGTCTGATCATATTTTGAAGTTAGTAGTATAGGGAATGGGGGTTCCAGCGCAATCTCAACACGGGCAAGACCCGTGTCAAAAATCCACCTACGGAAACAACCCACTCCAAGCGTGGTTGGGGGCAACAGCGCAAATATGTTAGTCTATATATGGAGTGCGAAGAATGTAAGAGAACTTTTAAGAAAGAAGCGGATTTGAAAAAGCATTTGAAAATGAAGACGAAGTGTATGAGCAGTTATGATTGTGGATGTGGTAAGAAGTTTGAGACTAAGGTTAAATTGTTTTGGCATTGTCAGGACTGTGAGTACGACTACGACGACTTAAAAAGTGCTTGGTATTAGGTATAAAATATTTCCTATTATATAGATGGAATCCCAAAGCAACTTCAGCACGGTGTCAATACCCGGTAACGGTGAGATTGACGTTAGACAGTTTTGGCGTCAGTCAGAAAGGAAGGTTAAAAGGACTCTCCGAAAAGGTATAGAAGAATTAGGGGCCCTGAAAGCGAGCATAATGGTAGAAGTAAGTTTGTCAAAAGACGAGGTAATGACGACAGCAATGTTGCGATCAAAGTCGTTAGTGATATTAGAATCCACGAATCTGGATAGGTCACTCAGTGAAGCCTTAGAAGCAATAATGGAGTCGCTGTCTAACTACACGAAAGAAGGATCGGGTTGGACAGTAGAGGAGGTTGAAGGAATAGAGATAAGTATAGCCAGGTACGTACCCATACGAGGGGGGAGTTACGTACCGCTACCAACGTGGGTAGAAAGGAAGAAGGCTATTGTAAACGTGAAGAATGAAGACAATCGATGCTTTATGTGGGCAATCAGGTCTGCACTGTATCCAGCAGAGAAGGATCCCTGTAGGACAAGTAAGTATCCCACAGATGATTTAGAGTGGGATGGTGTGGAATTTCCCATGCAGTTGATAGACATCCCCATATTTGAGGAAATAAACGATCTAGCAATTAACGTTTACGGAGTCAGAGAGCAGACGATAGTACCGTTAGTTCTGTCAAAAAGTAAAGGAGAGCGCGTACATTTATTCTACCACGGCGGACACTACTCATGGGTTAAACACATTAGCAGACTATTCTACAGACATACTAAGCACAAAGGTAAAAAGTACTTCTGCGACTGCTGCTTGCTGTCATTTACATCCTTAAATACCCTAAAGAAACACGATGAGATCTGCCGCGGAGTCGAAGAAGTGGCGCAACGGATCCAGATACCCACCAACAAAGAGCTTTCATACGCAGACCATCAAAAGCAGATGCAAGTGCCTTACGTGATATATGCAGACTTCGAAGCGTTGATAACTAAGGAAGAGCAGAAACGTGGCGCCACGAATAAGGTAGGATTACACGAGATCTGCTCCTTTGGTTACATAGTAGTCAGATCAGACGGTAAAGCAAACCCTCCTGTGATTTACCGAGGTAAGAACGCAGCTAATGAGTTTCTAGAAGCATTGCGAGAAGAGGAGGGGGAGATTAGAGAACAATTAAGACGTCCAAAGAAGATGGAATTTACCAAAGAGAACCAGGAGGCTTTTAACAAGGCAAAAAAATGCCACATTTGCCAACATACGCTTCTTCAGTTTGGAAGACGAGTCAAGAAAGCGTGGGATGAAGATGGAAAGTATCTAGGAGAAGCTCATTTTAAATGCGGGAAGTATGCTAAGAAAGGTGAGAAGCCGGGAAGGCCCTCCACGCACTGCATTCACTGCCACAAAGCATTTGTTGAGGATTTCTATGTGGATAAGGTTAGGGATCACTGCCACATCACGGGTAAATACAGAGGAGCGGCTCATTGGAAATGCAATATAAACTTCAAAGTAAATCCAGACATGGAGATTCCGGTGTTCTTTCACAACCTCCGCGGTTACGACTCCCATTTGCTACTACAAGGAACAGACGGCTCCGACGTCAAATGCATACCCAACAACAAAGAGCGCTACATGTCCGTAACTGTGGGTAAGCTAAAGTTCTTAGATTCGCAGCAGTTCATGGCGGACTCCTTAGCAAACCTCGTAAAGTATAACACCAACTTTCCCATTTCCAGTCAATACGGCGCGGAAAGGAAAGGAGTCTACCCATACGAATACATGGACTCCTGGGATCGATTCAAAGAACCCCTACCACCCAAAGATCGCTTCTACAGCACCCTAAACGAGTCTGGTATAAAGGATGAGGAGTACCAGCATGCGTTAGACGTGTGGGAAAAGTACTCCTGTGAGAACATGGGGGACTACCACGACATCTACCTAAGGTCTGACGTAGTGCTGCTTGCAGATGTTTTCCAAAGCTTTAGAAAGATGGCTATGGAATATTACGGATTGGATCCCGCTAATTTCTACACGGCTCCTGGGCTCAGCTGGAGTGCTTTGTTAAAGAAGACAAATGCGCAGTTGGATCTCCTAACGGAGTACGACATGTATCGGTTTATGGAAGACGGTATTCGTGGCGGCGTATGCGGACCCAGCCGACGTTACGCCCGCGCAAACAACCCCTTAGTAGAGCACGACCCAGAGAAACCAACCACATACATTTACTACCTGGATGCGAATAACCTTTATGGTTGGGCAATGTCACAGTACCTACCTGTGAGAGACTTCGAATGGGATCCAGTGAAGCCGATAGACTTCTACATGCAGGTAGGAAAGGAGGAAGACAAGGGTTACGTCTTAGAAGTGGATCTGGAGTACCCAGAGCGCCTGCACGACGAACACAATGAGTTCCCCTTAGCACCAGAAGCGATAGAGATACCATTTAAGCAGCTAAGTCCACTGCAAAAGCAAATGTGCCCTGGTTACAAACCGTACAGGAAACTAACTATGAACCTGATGGATAAGAAGAAGTATGTGGTACATTACCGCAACCTGCAGTTCTACGTGCGACACGGAATGCGCGTAGAGAAGATCCACAGGGTCCTAAAATTCACGCAGGAACCCTGGATGCGCCCCTACATTGACTTTAACACGCAAAAGCGTACCGCAGCGAAAAATGACTTCGAGAAAAACCTCTTCAAACTGATGAACAACAGCGTGTTCGGAAAGACAATGGAGAACATCCGCAAGCGCGTAAGCGTAAAAATAGTCAGCACCAAAGAGGAAGCAGAAGCATACGTGTCACAGCCAGGCTTCGTTAGATACGTAGAAATGCTGAACTTCTACGTGATTCACATGAAAAAGGCAAACCTCTTACTAAACAAGCCCGTTTACACAGGCTTTACGGTGCTGGATCTATCGAAGCTGCTTATGTACGAGTTCTACTACGATAAGCTTAAGCCAAAGTACGGAGACCGCTGTCGCCTCCTGTACACAGACACCGACTCCCTAATTCTAGAAGTGCAAACGGAAGACGTTTACAAAGACTGCCTCCCCGACATAGGCGAGTACGACACCAGCGGTTACCCGAAGGAGCACTTCCTTTACTCTGCGAAGAATAAGAAGGTAATTGGGAAGATGAAAGACGAAATGTTAGGAAAACCCATCGTGGAATACGTGGGCCTGAAACCAAAGATGTACAGCGTGCTAAAGTTAGACGGCGTAGAAAAGAAAGCTAAAGGCGTAAAAAAGTATGTGGTTAAGAAGGACATTACGCACGAGTCCTACCTCAACGTATTACGAACACGCAAGGAACAGCGGCATAAGATGAACAGCCTGCGCAGCTATGGTCATCAGATACATAACGTCACGTAGGAGAAGGTGTCACTGTCTGCATTTGACGGTAAGAGGTGGATGTGTGATGACGGAGTGCATACGATAGCATTCGGACATCACACGATAAGCAGTTCTTCTTTGACGAACCCACGCGTGGGACCATCATGAAGATAATACAAGATGGGCTGGCCCTTCTTAGCTATCGCACTTCGGATCTGGTAAGTTTCCAAAGACCAATTAGGATCCGTAGCTCTTTTGGATCCTCCTTCTAATTCACCCGGCTCATAGAGATATCGAACCGTGACATTACCTAATTTCTTTTCATGGGGGAAGACCGCCCTCGAACTTCTGACGAAGGACTTGTGTTCCACGTGTTTCTTTTTTATGGCATCCTTGGGTTTCATTCCCGTAGCCCTGGCCGCCTCGTTGTTCGAAGCTGCGACGACCTGGGGGAGCCTCTGAGTCCATTCCCTGTTGCGTTTGGAGGGATCTTCCAGCTCTTTCCAATACTGGTACCCAAAGAGACGCTCGGCCAAGGTCTTATTGAATCTTTCGACGATGCTCTGACCCCTGTGGTACTCTGCTTTAGCTCTTCTAATCTTAGTGTCGTGGTCTTTCAGGGTCTTGGTAACCACGCCCATAAACTCCGTCCCCGCATCCACTTGCAGCAGCTTAGGCCATTTCAAGACGCGCTTATAAACCCTACCTAGGGCTTCTGCGACTTCCCCAGAATCCTTGCTGGTTATAGGTTCGGCGTCCTTGTATCTGCTTGCGATATCGACTACGGTCAAAGCGTACCTATAGGTCTTCTTTCTCACCTTATCGTGCGGCAAGAAAAGCAAATCCGCCTGATGAACTTCATTAGGGGTATTTACGGTGAAGCTGGGCCTGGGAATGTACTTAGGCACGGGAAGATAAACCTGCCAGAGGGTTTGTTTTTTCAACCAGTTCTTAGCCGTTTCGTCTGATACCCTGGCCGCGGTCGCGAGTTTCTTGATAGCTGACGCTCCTCTCCAATAGCCTTCAGGTCCATAGTAAATCCTTTTAAGTTTGTCCTCTACGCGGCCCATTATATGAATTCCAAAACAAGATTGATCTTACGTCCGTTAAAATCCACCGTCTTTCCGTCCACTTTAATGGTGATGTTTATGCTTTCTACCAAATTAGACAAGTCATAGCTCAAAGAAATGGGAGTGTATTCTACTGGGTCAAATGGATTACCTTTGGGCAGAAACTTGGACATAAGAGAAGACTTTTCTCCATTGTTGTAACTATGGACTAAATCGCAATAGACTTCGTAAGAGGATGCGACTTTCCATTTCACAGGTATGGCTGTGTTGGTAATCGTCTTGCCTGAAGCACATAATAAAGATCCCAATGGGTCAGACTTTCCAAAAGTCATTGAATAATTTGACATATTATGTTTGAGGGTCATTTCGTGCGGCAATCCTGTGGTGAGAGTATAACCGTGTTTTGCTAATTCCTTGGCCAGTGTGATTGGTGTGTAATGTCCATCGGGCAGCAATACGGCTTGATAGTTAGATCCTCCTGTATGCTCAGTGACTATGCCCCTAATCAGGTTATACCAAGAATTGTACAAAGAGCAACTAACCAACCGAACTTTATGGGCTTTGATGGGGGGATTCAGATAAGTGGTAAAGTTATTCTTGTCGCTTTCCAAAAAGACGATCATATATTACAGGGAACAAGTCCCCTTCGTTAGAGCAGATACGCCAAGGCTACGCCTCCCGCCAGCCCTGCAACTCCCACGAATACCAACTCACTATCTTTTTGTTTCTTAGAAGGCTGATAGTAATCCTTGAACTGAGGCTTTTTTAACGCCACTGTGGGATGCGCTTGCGCATAAAGTTTAAAGGCGTAGTCTGTGTTTTCGAAGTTCTTATCCGCCTGCATTTTGTCTTGGTAATTCTTATCCAACCAATCCCTGTAAGCTTGTCTTTTTTCATTCCAAGCTGCAACGTCCCTTTGATATTTCTCCAGCGCTAAGTCGTGCCTCTTCCTTTCGGCGATAGATTCTGCGTTTCTATCACCGCTAACTAATCTATCCAAATACTGACCACCATAATTAGCCCCTGTAAATGCTAAAGCTGCAATGACTCCACCTGCGACTAAGCTAACCATTATACATTAGGTAGGTACTTTTCCTTCCGTAGGTAATCCTTTACCATGATAGCCCCGCCAACGGCAGCGGTCATCTTAGCAAAATTAGCGAAGCTCTTGCTTGGGTCTTCAGTAAAGTCTTCTTTGAGCACTTTCTTACCTACCCAACCAATACCCGCAACGATGGAAGTAATGATAGCTGCCTCTTCAACAGTTTTCAACAACGCGGTTGACATTATATTACAAAGCGAGAAGGAAAATCTAGGTCGCCACGGTACGTGGTGATAAATCTACTCCATTTCAGGGATCTTACTTTTTCTAACCTCCACAGGTGCGCGATACGTTGGTGGTTCTACCTTTTTCGTTGCCCGCCATTGTAAGTAGAGGCTGCCTGCTGCTATAGCGACTCCTAACGCGCCAATGACGTATCCCGGATTAATAAAGGATTCCTCTTCTTTTTCCTCCACCTTTTCTTCTTTTTTGGCTTTGTTCTTCCTGTTCATCTCCGCGAGCTTCTTTCCGGCAGCGACTCTGCCCGGAGATTTAGCCTTGGTAATCTTGGTATCTTCTACGGGAGCCTTTTCTGGTTGTTCTTCGGTGCCACTCATCTTATATTAAGGGACTTGAAGGACTTGACAAGTTACTTGATGACGACTTGACAATGACTTGGCAATGACTTGACAACGACTTGACTAAGTACTTGACAACGACTTGACTAAGTACTTGAGGTGACTTGATCAGGCACCTCAGCAAGTGCTGCCTGGAAGACCTTTTCGACTTCTCTGTCCTTCTTGAAGTCCTTCCAAGATGTTCCAAAGGAACCTAGTACCTCCTTCAAGTCGACGTGCTGAGCTACGTGAAGCGCCGCAGAGGCGACTGCCATTAACTTACCGCACTTCAAAGACAACCACCCACAGGTTATCTTAAGTTCTTGGGATATGACATAGTCATCTCTTATGTCCTTCTGTAGTTGCTCCACGTCGTCTATGGGCAGCGCAAGTCCAAGCAGTTTAGTCGCAAGTCGGATGGCGGAGTCTGCGACGGCGTCCGTGGTCTTACTTGCAAGGGCAGCCTCATACCTCTTATGGAACTTCTTGACTTCCTCTTCCGACAGCTTATTAACCTGCTCATGGGTAAGTTCCCTGCCTATCATTTCCTTGCACTTCCCCGAAGACACAAGGATGTTGAGTTGTTCCTTGAGGTTACTTTCATCTAACTGTGTGGGGACTTCATCTAAGAGCTGCTCAATGTCCATATACATTAGGAATCAAAGATTCCAACCGCGTACGGAAACCTCAAAGAGAAGATCATCTTGGAATGTTGGTGCGTTTTTAAATGCCGCATGTATTCGTGTAACTGTTCCTTGGATATCTCACCGCCGTAGTCGCTTAAGATGGTTTCCAGGTCAGACTTACTTGGAGTGTAGAAGACAACTAGGGAGCCTATGTTTTCCCTGAAGGGTTTAGAGACACTGGTAAGCTGCTGCGAGAGCAACCAAACGCTGATATTGTCGTGTCTGCCGCTGAAAGCGAGCTTCACTAATTCGGAGGTGCGCTTTTTTACGTCGTCCCCACAGGCAATGTCATCCAGTATGAGTAAAGTCTGTGTATCTTTAGGGAATTGCTTGTGCCAGAACTTCAAATGGCTGGATAACTCGTTAGGGTCTAAAATATCTACGAAGAAGTCGTCATCTTTCACTCCTATGCCTTCCCAGGTGCGGTTATTCACGTAGGTGGGACAAAGCAGCACTATGTAGTCAAAGCGGTATCTAAAGGATCCTAATAGCTGCTCCACGATGAACTGGGTCTTTCCACAGCCGGTGGGTCCTACTATCAGAGCGTTACAAGGCATGTGATCTGGGTTCATATATAGATGGAACCAGTGGAAGCAGTGCAAAGAATTGTCGCCGACGCAAAAGATAAAAGAGACACCATAGAAATGCAAAGGGAGGAGATAGGCCGGTTAAAAGAGCGCGTGCAGGAATTGTACGATGAAATGTGCGACCTGAAGCGCGCAGAACGGTTTGGTGCCTTGTTGACGATTGCGACGTGGGCTAAGGAGTCCGTTAAGGACTTCATTCGATACCCTCTGTGATCATATATATGGATTGCATTACGAGTGAGTTACCGGCGGATTGCTTGTTTACCGTGCAACCAACACCAAAGCCACGTAAGAAGAAGCAATGTAAATGCTTTCACTGTAATAAGGATTTCCCTGAAGATGACTTCGTTGGGCATTGGTGTCCTGCGGATACTAAGGCGAGAAGGACCTTAGATGATATAAGTGAATCATGAGGTTCAAAGTAGACCTATCGATTGCAAAGAGGCTCTTAGGTAAGTCTTATTTTTTATTGTTATTTTGTTAAATGGAAGATAGATCGTAGGTAAGTCTTCTTTTTTATTGTTATTTTGTTAAATGGAAGATATGTACTAATTTCAAAGATAGACCCCATCGTTTAACAATTTAACAATAAAAAATGAGATGCATATAATGAAGTGCATGCAATGTGATAGAACTTTTAGTAGCAAGCAGCGACTACAATACCACGTTTCCAAGAAAGTCTGTCAGAAGACCAAAAGCACCAAATGCAATGATTGCAACAAGGAGATGTCTACTTTACAGGCCTTACAATATCACCGTCAGAATAGAGTCTGTCTAAAAGGCTGCTGTACTCGCTGTGACCAACCCTTCTTCGAGGAGAACTGGCATAAATATCGCTGTCGTCGTTATCATCTCGAAGACATTGTCTGTGAAGTCCATGGAGACGTAGCAGAGCGTTGTTGTCCCACAGAAACGTCCAGGACTTTGACTAAGTTAAAGCAAGAAATAGATGAGATCTTCGTTGGTTTCGACGACGTTGAAGGTGTAAGGTGGGAGAATAGGGAACATTGGGAAGGAATCTGTGAAGATTGTGGTTGTAGACGTAGCGATCAGCATATTTGGTGCTGTCTTTATGATGGTCCTAAGCCCTTAGATCATTATCTGTTGGTAAGGAAGGAGTGGAGTTTAACAAAATAACAATAAAAAATAAGTATATAATGTTACCTTACATTGCAGCGTTCTTAGGAGGTGTGACTATTACCTTATCGGTGTATGAAATGACGGAAAAAATGAGGTCCGACGTAGCAGACCAATACTTAACCGCTCATGAGGATGACTAATCACACAATGGATTAGCTTCAGTTCTACGTTCGATGTCAAACTTCCATCGACCATTGACCTTACCATGACTACGTATGTTGGTGTATTCTTCGCCTTGCAGTACATACCTTACACAGTCGGGTGCCCATAATGTGTACTCCTCACCGTCGCGTTCCAAGACTAACCTCAAACGGTTGATGTCCTCGAACATGACATAATTTTTTATTCGGTATGAGACTCCTTGCAGCAGATCGCGCCAGTGTGTTTGTTTAATTATCATTATATCTATGAAATATTCTTTGGTGCATTCGTAAAGTATCTTGTGACTTGAAAGCCTTAACGCACCAAGGACAAGGTATGCGTATTCCAAGGGCATATTCATTGATTTCCCTACAGAGTAAGTCATAATCGTTGCTTACCATGGTTAAATATCCATTATCCTGGTATCTATCCATCATATCTTTCTGCTTATCTGACAACACGCCATTGCCCTTGGGCGTCTTCAACTCCAGACAGAGTCCATTGTATCCCTTATGAGCATTTACGATTAAAAGGTCAGGTTGACCTGCTTGATAACCTTTCTGCCAGCAAGTGATGCGCTTGTGACTGGAATCCTGTAATTCTCCTAGACCTGGAGCAATTAGCATTTGAGGGTGAAATCTACGTATGTAATCTACAAGCTTTTTATGCAAATCGAACTCATTTTCTATCTTGAATACCAACTTATTAGGGCTATCGAAGCGCTTCTCCAGCTCATACTTACCCGTCTTCCTTAGCGCAGGAAGTACTTCCCCCAGGACCCAATCTTGGAACTCCTCTGCCTTTTTCATCTTTGAAGAGAATATTAACTGATACAAGCCTGATTCGGTTACGTACAGGGAATTGGGCTGTGAATACAGGGGGAGGCGATTCACCTCCACTCTTAAATCGCTGAGTTTGACCTTGTAGTTATCCCTAACATGCACCTTAATTGCATCTTTAGGCCTTTCATAACCCAATGCAGCAGCTACTTCCTTTGCTTTGAAGTATAGTTTATCGCCTTGCGTTATGCATTGCAGTTTAGTTTCGTTATTTTCGAATACACGGAGCATTATATACCAACGATATTTTTTCTTTAGAATGGCTGAGTCATTAATAGGCAACGCTCTTTAGCTGATTCATTTCTACGCTCAACTGGGCGTCAGACACCACGAAGATGTATGCGTTGATCTTGTCTGAGTCGCCTGCGCTAGCGTTTAAGTCACGCTTGATTTCCAGGGTAATGCCGTCCTGGGTATTTACCAGACGCAACCCCTGCCCATGTAAATCCTCGTCGTTGGTGGTTCGCATGTCAATCCACAGTGCATACTTATTGGTAAAGAACTCACCGGGTGCAACTTGATCCCCAAACTTTCTTTTTATTTCCCTGTAGATGTCTGAGGGCTTCATTCCCTGCGAATACACCTTATTTGGAACTCCATTGATGCTAATCCCGACGTTGGTGATGCCGGGGTTATGAAAGGCTTCAGAGTCGCGCTTACCGGCTTCATAAGGCTTAATAAATACCAACATCAGCCCCGTAAGACTACGACGCGGTAAATTAATGCTCTGAGTAATTACCGCGTCTGTCTTATCCAGGAAACTAAAGGTTTTGTACATTACCGCGTGGTCGTACAAGAATGCCTTTCCAGCACTGTATTCCATGCCAGCGCTACGTGCTAGATCTTCGGAGTGTATGGTTTCATACTGCAATTCCAGGTTGGTAATGGCGTATGGATGAATACTTCCCGACAACGCAGTGCTTAACCCGCCAATGATGTTAGCCATGTTGGCTAAGGTCACTTCAAACTGCAACTCACTCAACTGTCTAGGATAATAAACCCCGTGGCTGGTAATAGCCTCAAAGTCCAATGGTATTACGTATTTAGTACCATAGGCTGTCTTGATGGCCTTTGCATCTGCCACGTCAGTTGCGTCGCCAGAATCGGTAGGTTGTGTCTTGGTGGGAGTCCTAACCTTACGTAATATTACGCTACCGATACCCTGCTCTATTTTTTGTGCCCTTTCGAATGCAGTCAGCCACAGATCTTTGTAGGTGGTGTACAGGTCATAGTTGTTTAAGTCTAAGAGGGATTCCCCGGCGAACTTTACGCGCATCTTAGAAACAATGTTGCGACCAAGGTTGTTAACGATAATCCTTTCATCTGTGGGGCTTGACTGCACCGCTAGGTCGAACCTTAAAGCCAGGGTACCAGGAACCAATACTAGGTTATCCGTTAGGCGGGGCACGCCTACATACAGCGTCTCACCTGGCTTAGCGCTAGAAGGCGTGAATGTAACCCGGTGAAAGGTGCGTTCTGCTTTCAGTCCGCCAACCTGCTTAGGTAATACGTTGGGGTTTAACTTTGAGCTTATCATATATAATGGAAGTAGAAGGAACGGATTTTGACCCCACCACCGAAGAAGGTCAAGTCGACATTAACGACGATGAATACGAGTCTTTACTACCTAAAACCAACGACCCCACGGAATTCCGAGGTAACATGGTGCGTCGGTTTGGAAAAAGAGCCCGCGCCGGCTGGATGGCTTTCCTAGACAAATACCGCACTAAGAACCCAGGCAAACCCATACCAGAATACATAAAGCTCGATAACATCGACTTTGGTAGTAACACGATGATGAAACCTCCTAGGAGCAAAACCGCGGAAACCAGCTTTGGTCCGGACGGCAACATCCCCGAAGCCCCCGGCGCTGCATGGCTTAGTAGGGTTCAGGAACAAATGGACGAATCCATGGAAGAAACCCCGGACGACTTTGATAGGATCAAGGAAGAATTCCCAAACTGGGATCCAAACAAAGTCCAAGTAATGTTTGACGCGGATAACGAATGGGGCAGGGAAGTCGTAGTAGCAAGGTTAAATAGGTCTAATGCTCATCCATATGTCATCAGGGGCATAAATGGTAAATACTACGCAGATAAAAATATTCCTCCAACCCTTAGAAAGGCATTAGGAGAACCCAACTTACCCGAAAGAATGAGAGAAAATAGTGAGAATATTGACGAAGCCGTCGAAAGAGTTAAGACCATAATGCAGCGGCAACAAAAAGGTCTTGAGGCGATAAGGGAAGTAGAAGAGCTAAAGCAAGCGATGGAGGAAAGGGAAGCAGATTACATACGGCAAAACCGACTACTCCTTGATGCTCAAAAGAGAGAACTTGACGACAAGAATCAACGCATATTAGAACTTAGAGAACAAAGAGACATTTCTCTTCGCGAAAAAGACAGCGCCCAAAGGGCATTCAATCTCGCCCTGCAAGACCTGGATATAAGCAAGGAAGAAGCCAAGGACTTACGTACCACCATAGAGGGTTCTTTGGTGGAGCGGCGGCAGTTAGTTGCTGAAATCAACATTAAAGAAGAGCAAATCCAGCAAAGAGATCAGGCCATCGAAGACCTGGAAAAAAACATATCCGAAAAGCAGGAAATAATCAATGACCAGGCGCGCCCCGAAGAAGAAAGGGAGGCAGCCCGAAGGGAAGTAGAAGCCCTTCAGGAGAGGGTTGCGGAATTACAAGCGCAAAAGGACAACCTGGAAAGAGAATTGGGGCTTACCACCAAGGAAAAGGTAAAAAGAGCTCTGGTGAAGTATGGTCTTCCGCTGGCATTCGCGGTCGCTATTTCGAGCGTAGTAGGGGTAATCCTTAACGCGCTTAAGGCTACGGGCGCGGGCGTAAAGAAATTAGGCAATGGGCTGACGGACTTGGGAAAAAAGATGGCGGCCGGCTTGCCTGGGCTGCTGGGTTCGGTTGTTTCCTTGGCACTTAGGGCCGGCGGAGAACTGTTGAAGTTCGTGGGGAATAACATTTGGATCTTGGTTGTCGCTATTGGGGTGGTACTCCTGAAGAAGCTAGGTCGATGAAGGGACCTTGGATTTCCTGTCCTTAGAATTGCTGCGCTCTTTCCGCGTCCTTGATTGAGGATGATGAAAGATAGTATTTGCGCCGCCCTGATAATTTGGGGCTAGCGGCAGCACGCTCATAGTGGAAATGGGTTTATGACTCCAAACCGCATCGATAATATTGCTACCCACGCCAATGCTGTTTATCCTTGCGTGGCCCGGCGTCGACCCATCGTTGCTACCGTCATCAGGAAATATTTGTAACTTAGCATATTTACAATTAATTACCATATGAAACGTGACCGGCGTCAGATCTTCTCCGCTAAATTTGTTTGGCTCCATCGAAAAGTGGGCCGCTCTTCTGCTGTTCGGGGAAGTTCGATAGGGGGGCAAAGGCTCGTCATTCTCATCGACAAGCCTAAACCCCACATTCGCGCTCACTCCCGTGTTAATGCTAATGGTGCAAATGACTAACGCAGGACCTCCAACTTCAACCCACATTCCCATATCAAACCACTCATGCCTTGCGTACTCCTTTACGTCTAAGTAGTGAACGTAATGCGTTTCACTTAAATGCGGATTCATATAATTTAAGAATCACAGATTCTCACAGGCTTAACACTGTAAGAGTGCTGATGGTCGCGTGATTATAAGGTCGATCTCTTTGATCTTCTATGCTATTTATGCACGCCGACGCCGTGTCATCTACGCGTATTTGCAACTTTACCTTCCCATGGCAATCAGCAACCATGTGAAAAGTCCAAACCGAGAGATTTTCGGTGCTGGTGTCGGGCGGCTCTACCGAGAAATGTGTAGGCTCTCTGTTGTTTGTCTTCGCGCGCATGGGCTGTAATACTCCATTGTCGTCGCAGAAACGAAATCCTACGTTTGCATCACTCGCCGTACCAATGCAAATACTACAAAGGATCAATTTCTTACCTGAATAATTCAAATTCACGGACATGCCCGTGACATCAACCCAAGATGCTTGGGTGTATTTTTTCTCGCCTGTGTAAGTCGTATAAACGCAATCTACTCCAGCTACGTAGGGGTTGTTCATCGCCATATATAATAACTCAGACCAATGCTTGCAGCTGCTAGGCCGGCTTTTAGTAAGTTATGGTCATATTCCTCACGTATCGCAGGCATAACCTTCTTTACTGGTTTCTTTGGTTCGGGTTTTTCTGCGTGTTCCTTTTTTGGCTTCTCCACGAAGTGAGGAATGTTCCTAAGAGTGTCAGAGTTCACGTCATTCACCCCAAACTTCATATCCTTAGTAGCTCGTTGAAGTTTGTTGTTGTATCCTACTACAGAGCCAGTATTTATAGATAAATTACTGGGCATTAACCAACAACCCGGGGCTACGGCATAGTCCAGTCGGGCCTTAGAATTTTGTATAGCTAGTTGGTAACGCTGTACGCCCTTGCTAATGTCGCCCTCCAAAATCGAACTTTCGAATAGAATCAAAGCTTCGGCTCGCGTTTCTTCTGCGGCGCCCGTATTTCCCACTATGCTGGATCGGGTGTTTACCTGAGCTCCAAGGATAGAATACACGTAAGCTTCTATGCTGCGGTTTAAACGGGCAAGGCCGGCTTTGGTTAGTCCTTTACCTTCTGGGGGTATGAAATTAAGATATTGCTTTGTTTGCTCGTCGTTGGTAATTTTGATAATCAGTGGATTAGCCCCTGCATACTTACCGCCCTCGTCTTTGAATAAAGGCCCGTCTCTAACTTCCTTAGTGGTCTTAGCGTTTGGTTCAAAGAAGGTGCTACTGTCGTGAGTTTCTTTGTGATACCCAGTGTTCCATCGTAGATTCAATGCATGAACTTCCTTATCACTTAGCTCGTGTCCACCAATCCCCCAATAAGCCCAAATATGTCCCAAACCATCGTTAGCACCGGCAGTGCATCGGAAATCCTTCCCTACAACACCGAACTCCTTACAAAGTCGGTCGTAAGCAGGAACGTCGTATTTGTTATCTCTTGGATAAAACGCAGCATCTCCTGGTAATGCAGTAACACCCATCTCATGCAGTATTCGCCTCACCGTAAAGTGAAAGTGAAACATAAATATCGAATTCTTCATCAAGTTTGCGCTTACCCCACAACCGCCGGTGGCACACCAAACCGCAAAGTTCAACTGCTGCGGCCAATAACGCATATTAGGAGCGCTTAACCATTCGTGAGATTCCTTAGCGGTGGTATGATTAATGGGCACGTTTTTGAAGATATCTCGCACCTTTAACGGAAAGGAATGCTTGTTAAAAATCCGCATGTTCAACGTTAAATCCAAGCTTGGTTGTTCATCAAATGGAACCGCGGGTATCGGATAAGTACTGGTACCAAGCAATAATTCCTTTGACCAACCTTGCACGGGCTTATGTTCGACATATGTTGGCTTAGGCTTATGTTCAACATAACCAGAATTCTTCAGTTGATTGTCTATCTGATTAACCAGCGTAGGTTTCAAATCCTCATTACTGTACATTCTGGAGCCGTTATAGTAAATACCATCGGGTCTTCTTTCGAACTTACTAGCATCCGCATGTGGAAACATCTTCCTGAAGGCCCTCCAGTTCCAGTAATCCCGGTTGTCGTGATGTGGCTGCTCCTGTATATCATTCCCAAAAGCGTCGTACATTAGTATATATAATGGATGTTATACCATCAGCACCTCCACTTTATCCTGATCTACCCAAGGAGGGACCTAACGAATTAAACGCGGAAAACTTTCGTCTGAATAAAGCGAACTTAATCCTGGCTTACTTGGAAGGGCAAACAAAACACTATGAAAAAGTTAGAAAAAAGTACGTTAGAGCCCGGAGTACGCTACATAAAATCGCGATAACTTCCGGCTCCATGTCCGTGGCGTTAACAGGCTCTGGCGTTGCTACTTCGCTTACTGGACCGGGAATAATCGTTGGAGTTCCTTTGGCTAGCGTCGGCGCCGTCTGCGGTATTATTTCGGCTGTTACAACAGGCGTTATGAAACAGTTGTCAAGCAAGATATCCAAGCATGACACGACAATAGCTCTGTCAAGGGCTAAAGTAAATACTATCATTGACCTTGTCTCAAAGGCTTTGCGTGACAGAAAGATAGACAACGCAGAATTCTCGCTTATCTTAGCTGAAGAGGAAAAGTACGAGAAATTAAAGACGGACATAAGGAATAAAAAAACAGTCGTAAAAGATCTTTCCGAGGAATCTCGCAAAAAGATCTACCAGGAGGCAAAAGAAGAGCTTCAAAGAAAGCTTGCTCAGTAAACATCTGCTTCGAAAAGAGCGTGACGGGATTCTATTTACATATCGAACGCCGGCTGTCTGGGTCATATGCGTAATCAAATGTCTGAAGCTATCATTGACGTCGGCACATTCCTGAGCGCCTTAACAACCAGCGATTTTAAAAGTGAATATCGAGTCTACTTTCAAACTTGCTGGTTGTTAAGGCGAAGGGGCATGATCGGAATGTTGTCTATTGTTTTACACGTGAACAACTCATTGTTCTTCCTAGGCACGCCACTTCCGCCACGTGAAAGTAAAAACCCCACGGTCAAAGCTGTTATCATTATTATGTCGATCGCCTTGGAATCCATCCTAACAGGGGGTGGTTGGGGTCTATTTCATGGAATATTTCGTAAATTACGTCAGGGTAATAAGGAATATCTTTATCCAGCCGACAAAACATCCACTCGGCTTTTGTCATATCAGAAACCTCGGGAATAGACTTACCGGTAATTTCAGACAAAAGATAGGGAATAGCTTTGTAATATTTCCCTAGTTTTAATTTTTTCAATGTCTTCCGTAGACTTTGTGGGGTTGGCTCTTCTAAATGGTCTATGATTTTCTTCTTTACTTCGTTGTCTAAATATACCGGTCGATAACCTTGGATATGACTCATCCAGTCCCTAAAGTATTTTATTCTTTTGTATGGCGTCTTCTTACGACCTCCGTTGGAATAATATTGTTCCCTGGTAGCACAAGGCACGGCATTACGAATATTTTTACCACATTCGTAACACTGTGCTGACGTGTCGTCTTCTATTTGCATTTTCTTGTCACAACAAATATACTTATTTGGTGGTGGGGTAACAAACTTGGGTTTCAAGCACTTTACACAGAAATCATAAACAAACTCTTTACAATCTTCGCACTCCATATATAGACTAACATATTTGCGCTGTTGCCCCCAACCACGCTTGGAGTGGGTTGTTTCCGTAGGTGGATTTTTGACACGGGTCTTGCCCGTGTTGAGATTGCGCTGGAACCCCCATTCCCTATACTACTAAGTTCATCTACAATGTTTCTGTAGTGTTTGCTACAGAGCGTAAAACAGTGTATTTAGGAGTGTAAAATATGAACTCAATATCAAGAATTCACTTAATTGAGACCCAAAGCAAAACCATATTAAGCTCATGAAAAAATGTTTCATCCTCTATCCAAAGACAATGAAGTCATTTCCAGAAGATTACCTGGAACAGCAGCAGTTGGAGGTGGCGGGACTGGAGGAGCCTTTCTCTTAACAGAGGATCCCTAAACAAAATATAGTAAGATTACTGGTCAATGTCAAAGGGTGGGAATGGGGGCAAAGGGGAGGGTCAAATTACAGTGCTACTTGAAAAACGGTGGGCACCTAGAAATACTTCAAGAATGTTGTATAACCAATCAGAAGCATTATTTCTTGAAGAAGGTTGATCCCTTGCACTGGAAACATTATCAATTTGTAAATTCTTGGACCTGGATGTGTTTAAAATAATGAAAAGGTCCCTGTGGATTTAACAGAAAGCTTTGCACCAAGCTCTCCTCCCTTCAACTCTGGAAATTAAACTAGAGAATATGTTACAAGTCCTGGAATCAAACCCAAGATCCGAGAGGATAGACACCAATGTAATACTGCTATATGCCAATCTTAAAGTGCAAATAAACCCCTTTGACAATACTTTCAGTACTGATTCTACATGAAGTAAATAGTTGAATGGTAAAATATTTCTTGATTTTAGTGATGCGTTTCTAAGTTATGAAGGTTTATACTTCCAATATGCTAATAAGTGTGACATCTATTAAGGCTTAATTAAATATACAAAATCGAACTGGTTCATAGATACAGTATTTAAAAAGCATCATTATTTTACTCATGGTTTACATGAAAGCTATTAAAATTTTTATTTTCTAAATGACCAGCATTTAGTATTACTAGTTACAACAAAAACACTCAAATACCTTACCTGACATCAGCATCATTAACATATTGGAAGTATAAACCTTCATAACTTAGAGACGCATCACTCAAATCAAGAAATATTTTACCAATCAACTATTTACTTTATGCAGAACCAGTACTGAATGTATTGTCAAAGGGTTCATTTGCACTTTAATTCTACGCCCCCTTGATTCCCCAAGTGGGGAGTGTCCATACTACGTGCTTCAACCATACAAGGTTCTTACAGTAGACAATTTCTTGAGGGATGGCCCAACATCTGGCTGTGGTTTTACTTCAGGTTCAGGCTCCTTCTTTGGCTTTGCATCGACCTTCTTTAACCTTGTTCCAGAGAGAACACCTGCGTTGATGATGTTTCCAAAGCCCATCCCTCCTCCCATCTTCTTCGCCTGACCAATAATGGAAGCTCTCTTGTTTCCTTCTTCTTCATCTGAAAATTAAAGGGGGAAAATGATGTTATTGGGTGGTTTTAATAGCCTGTTTCAATGGGAAATTTTTGACCGAATTTAAAAATTTAGAGAATCAGGAAATAATATCTTTAAATCAGTCTACACATTGGTTGTTGAAATGCTAGTTGGCGAAGGAAACATCAAACTTCACAGGTCGCACTGCAATGACAATGGTAGCATACTGTAGGTGATGTAGCGGTGACAGCACTCGCCTCTCATTAATACTACCTGGGTTGGAGTCCTAACAGGCTTGGCATTGTATGAGAGTAAAATTGTTTTTTGGTTCTCTCCTGTGCTTCAAGGGTTTTTCTCCGGGTTCTCTGGTTTTCCTTCCTTCACAAAAATCAACTCCTAAATTCCAATTCAATCATGGAACAAGTGCCACAAGTTTGATAGCCACTGGCTATTAAAGTGCTACTATGACGAAAATCGCTCAAACTTGGATTCAGCTGAAACTTCCTAAGAATACTCTTTAAAGGTCCAATAATCACTGTATGAAGTGTTTTCTCGATATTCAGGACGAAAGTATGATATTTTTACGATTATTTTTTGGAGTCTGTGACGTCATACACTCAACATCGAACATCGTACCATACATTTCTTTGTAGTTTATGATCAAAATATCAGTAGTAAAGGGAGAAAGAAATACCCAAACACCCCAAAATATGAATTATAATCACAAGTAATGTGAAATAAGCACATTAGCCACCCTTTGGGCTTCATAGGAATAAAATAAATTAAGGATTTATATACAAAGAAATATATGTAGCAATGTTTGATGTTGAGTGTATGACGTCACAGACTCCAAAAAATAATCGTAAAAATATCATACTTCCGTCCTGAATATCGAGAAAACACTTCATACAGTGATTATTGAACCTTTAAAGAGTATTCTTAGGAAGTTTCAGCTGAATCCAAGTTTGAGCGATTTTTGTCATAGTAGCACTTTAAGTATTGCCTTTGTAACACATGGCAGTTAAACAAGTAACTTTGTCAACTTGGAAATTCCAATTCAATGATTGAACAATGGCCACAGCTTTGTTAGCCACTTTCTATTAAAGTGCCTATCACCCTTCTGACAATATTCACAGTATTGATTCTACATGGGGTAAGATGTGGAAAAGCCCGAAAATATTTCATAGTTTGAGTGCGGCTTCTTGAAGTTATAAAGGTTTTTCCATGCCATATGCTAATGTTGTGACGTATGAGGAGTAATCATTTAATATACAAAACCTTACTGGCACAGATAAATTAAATTTGAAATACGTCATTGTTTTCCCCATTGCTCTTATAAAAATTATTGCATGCTATTTTTCACATAGAAGCCGGTGTTTCGAATTACGAGGAACAACAAATAACCATAAATGCCTCCTCATACGTCACCGCATTAGCATATGGCATGGAAAAGCCTTCATAACTACAAGAAGCTGCACTCAAACTATGAATTTTTTTCAGGTTAATCGACATCTTATTCCATGTAGAATCAATACTGAGAATATTGTCAGAAGGGTGATAGGCACTTTAAATGCTGACTTAGTAACACAAGGACGGAGTAACAAAGTTTTGGGCCTTGAGATCTTTACTCATGAAGAACTCAAGATGAGAGGCTAGTTATATCATTGAGTTGATAAGAAATTTTAATACTTTACAAAGAAGATGCACACTTTACCTAGACCAGGTTCCTTCATCTCTTCTTTAGGTGGAGGAAGTGGAGGTGGTTCATTTTCTTTCACAAGTTCAACAAAATTTGACGGAAAGACACCAGATTTACCACCAAACTTCCCCTCCCACCATCCTTCCTCTACTTCACAGATCACTTCAATTATTTCTCCATCTCTTAATGACAGTTCATCTTCATTAAGAGCATCGTAATCAAAGAGAACTTTAGCTTTTTTACCAGCTAAGGAATCTGTGAGACAAATTAATTAAACCATTTTAGTTTGGGCACAATATTGTTATTAATTCCTTACCACATGCCTTCCTCTGTCAGGGAGGTAAGGATATTCTCTAGAGCTACATAATATACCCTCCTCAGACCCTCCCCACCCCTTGGAAATTCCAATCCTCCTCTGTGGGAGAGGTATGGATATTTTCTGAAACTAGTATAATATACCCTCCTCAGACTCTCTCCACCCCTTGGAAATTCCAATCCCCATCTGTGATAGCCTCCTTTGTCATTAGGGTCGGTCACAACAATTTTCTCACTACATGACAACATACAAGACGACCCTGTCTGCATTGAATGTTGCCCCTGTGGAAGGGGGGGTGGTATGGAGTACCACCATGAATTAAGCTGGGTTGACACATCTAGGGGTATCTTCAAACTGTCTCCCTTAATCTCCGAGTGAATCCACTGTTTAATAGCACTGAAACAATACAAGACAAGGTCTGTAAACAGAATTAGAAAAATTCGAATTCCTCTATTTATTCCTACTTATTCTAGTAGAGTGCTTTTAGTCTCACCATTGAATAGTAGTTAGATAAATTTATCTAACTTAGATAACTATTCAGTTGACGTCACCTAAAATAGTAAAAGCACGCCAAATAACAGTCATGCTAATCCAGGGGTTTGTTCTATTTACTAGAGAATGAGTGAATAGACATTCATTTGTATCATCGTTTCTCCCCCTGATCTCAGTAGCTGTTTACTCGTAGTTTCAAATTTAGGTGACGTCATCTAAAATAGTAAATAACTAATCTAATTTAGTTGACGTCACCTATTCAATAGTGAGACTCAAAGCACTTTATATGTTTTTATTTTTAATCCAATGGCTGAAAATCCTACGACCTAATTACCATACTGCTCATAATTCCTGGATTCAATCCAAGGCATTCAGTATTAAAACTCACCAAATAAATTTAGGTGTGAAAAACAAGAGATTACTTTGATAAATAAGTCGTATAATAACAAAATGATAACGTAGAAATGGATGGTTGGATATACGTCAAAAGATGAGGCTAATAAAAACGACACAGACAGATACAAACAATGAAAAATTGTACTTCCAACTATAGAAACAAAGTAAAAGGTCAAAGATATGTCTAAACTTGTGCTTTCTTTTAAACAATTAATACAGTTATTTTGGAGTTGTGTTGATAAAGGGAACAACTTTTAATTTTTAGAGATCGTACGCTTGGTTAACCATAAATTATAAGTCTTATCTCATTATGCATATAACGTCAAATTCAAGTTAGATCTCAGCAGAGTGCTAAAGCCTTGTCGGCCATAGCCGGATATTTCATTAAAAACATACCAAAAATCGAAGAACTTAAGAAAGATAATATCTCTTTGGAATTCAGAAATAAAAGCTGAAATCAGAATCTAAATATTTTCAATGGATATTGCAATTTAAATTCCAATGATTTAAATTTCGAAGTTTTTATTTACCTTTGGAAGGGGGCTTTGAATGAGGGGGAGCTTCACCAGCAATAAACTCCACAAAGTTGTTCGGAAAAAGTCCTGTCTTTCCATCCAGGAACCCTTTACACCAGCCTTCATCCTCGTCTGTTATATCCTCGATGATCTGGCCGATTGCTAAATCCAATTCATCATTCTCTGTCGCCTTGTAGTCGAACGTAACCCTTGCTCGTCGACCTGAAACGGAAGCAATAAGACGATGCAAAAAAACTCTTCCTCAAAACTTCCAAAAGTCGTAAATAATTTTTGCTTACGCTCTTCGAGATAGAGTACTTACTCATGTTGGATGCACAATGGTTTTTAGCTGAATTGAACGCTTTTAAAGGCAAAAAATGGACATATTTTAAAGTTGGAGTTTAAAACGCTGACACTTATTTCCAGTTGGTAGGAGTTCCTTCTACAACAACATACCCGCTGGGAATCATGGGTATGGAGAAGGAAACCTCGCCTGTCACGCTATATTGTAACGCAAAATGTCACGCATCTTATTTCCGACTCCAGTCTAATCTTTTAAAAATTTACCTTTTACATGAGCATGAATGAAATTCAGGCAAGTTAAAACCGAGTCGTAGCGGCCAGCGGCTACCCACCCCAATAATATGCGGTGGGGGTGGGGAATGGGGCGCGTTTTTGCTAAGGACTTAGTGGCAGCTTTGCCAGCAGTCTTGGTAGCTTTGGCTGTGAGCGTGCAGCAAAAAAATTTTTGTTTATCATCACTTTTGCCTGTTTTGGGGTGTTTACACCGTCATACAACATGAATAACGAGGCTGCATCATCGGGAGAGTCTACTAGCTCTTCGCCGAGTGTGGTGACGGTCTCCCAGGTACCTGTAGAGCTTTCTTCACAGATTGTTGAAGCCATCCAGCGAGCAGTCGACCGTTCAATGGCCAGCAGAGCTTCGAGTCAGGCGAATGATAATGTTGGGTTGCCGCCCTCTTCCCTTGCCCAAAGGACCAGCCAATTATTGCAGACAGGAGCGGGGATTCTACTAAATCAGCCCGGAACTCTTGGAGGTAGGTCCTCAATGGTTGCCCCGTCTTTTTTGAACACTTTCTCTTTTCCTGCCGCCTCGAGTACATCAACTTTAACTTCAACTACCAGTAGTCTCGGTGCAACGAGTTCAGTCCCCGCTTCCACGGGTTCCCAGAGCCCACTGCCTGTTATTTTGCACCAACCGTTTGTTGTGGGTCCGGGATATTCCCCAATACCTTCAAAACTGGTGGCTCAGATCGTCACAGGGAGGTTTATTGATTTGAACGACCTCGTACCAGCTAATTTGGTCCCTAGCTCGGATTCTGACGAGCCCCAGCTCATGCTAGATGGTAGGCTAGTACTCACTAGCCAGCCTAAAAAGCCAAAGCGTCGGTTTGACGACATTGTTAGTTGGTCAGAAGCTTTTTCTGTCTACACACTCGTGGTCACAGCCTTTAACCCGCTTCGCTGGAGGGATTTGCTTCAGTACAAGTTGTTGATCCTTCGCACCTACCGTTTGTTCAATGGACGAGCTTGGATGGGCTACGATCAGGCTTTCCGCGAATATGCAGCCGCGTTACAACTAACTGATTGGTCTCAGCTAAACGTGCAACTTTATAATTTTCACACGGCTGGCTCTACTGCAAGGCCCTCATCTACAACGGTATGCTTGTCGTGGAACCGTGGTCGCTGCACCTCCCCTTATTCTCCCTGTCGGTACGCTCACTGTTGTGCTAAGTGCTCGGGCTCGCACCGGGAGCCACAGTGCCCTGAGTCGCAATCCTCGTCGCTTAAGCTGAGGGAACGTTCCGCGTCGCCTGTGCTGTCTCGTGCGAGAGAGCGTAGACGTTGACTCTGCTGTTGTGCCGTCGAAGTGGGAGCGAAGCTGCCTCCCCTTCGTATATTGTCGTTACCGTTTGCCGCGAGTCTCGCCACTCGCTGTCGTTATATCGTTCCCGCTGTTGCTGCTTTCCGTTCTTAGCTCGATTGGAGGTTACCCCCCCCCCCCCCCCCCCCCCCGGCGTCGTCTGTCCCACTTCAAGACAGAGTTAACCCGTTATACCTACGGTTTTCGCAGCGTAACGAAACACGTAACGAAAAACAGTTTGACGCTGCAATTAACTGCTGCCATACCACCCCTCGTTTGTTTATTTGGGTTGGTACTGTTGGGCTGGCCGATTAAAGTTCTCCTATTATTATTTAGTTATATATTGATTTATCTATTTACCAGTAGTTAGCCAGGTTAGACCCCTTCAATAAGCTGATATCAATGTCGAGGGTTCTGGTATTACAGTTGACTGTGTTGTGTGCTGCGTCCATTGAATTGAGCCGCCTCCCCAACCCCCCCCCCCCCCCCCTCGTGGGCCGTTTGTTATAGCTGTTGGAGTATTGCCCCGCTTCCAGCTTACCCCTAATTAATTTCGTTTCAGCCGCCTTCGCGCTCCCTCCAGTTTCCAGTGTCACCCCGCTCAGGGTTGAAAGGTTCGCTATGGGATTAAGACACCACCCTGACCAAGACCGAGTTTCTTATATTCTAAACGGTATTCAGGAGGGGTTTCGCCTAGGCTTCAGCAATGTGCCACAGCTGCGATCTGCAAGGCGAAATAAAAAATCAGCCGAGGAGCACCCAGTCGTAATCGACGAGTACTTGGCCAACGAAGTGGCATTAGGCAGGGTGTCGGGCCCCCTTTTTCCCACTCCCCCCTACCAGATTTACACATCAGTAGTTTCGGGGTCATCCCCAAGAGCGGGCAGCCAGGTAAATGGCGTTTGATCGTGGACTTATCGTCACCCGAGGGCGCTAGCGTTAATGATGGCATTAATGCGGACCAATTTTCATTGCAATACATCAAAGTGGACGACATTATCAGAATGGTTAGTAGATTGGGCGTGGGGGCGATGATGGCTAAGTTTGACGTGCAGTCGGCTTACCGTAACGTTGCGGTTCACCCATCGGACCGTTATCTTCTCGGCATGAAGTGGCGCGGCATGTTTTACGTCGATTTAGCTCTCGCGTTTGGGCTACGCTCTGCCCCTTGTATCTTTGATTCAATTGCGGCGGTGGTGGAATGGATCTTGACCAACAACTATCAGGTGTCAGATTTGCTTCATTACCTGGATGACTTCATTACCGCGGGTCCTCCAGGTTCCGGGGTTTGCGGCCGCAATCTCGGCACGGCTATCAGTGTCTGCGCAAGTCTTGGAATCCCTCTTCACCCTGAAAAATGTGAAGGCCCGGCGACGACCCTAGTTGTCCTGGGCATCGAACTGGACTCCATTAGGCAAATTGCGCGTCTCCCAGAACATAAATTGGGCAAAGTGCGTGCATTAGTTAACTCTTGGGCAAACCGCCAATGGTGTCGCAAGACCGAACTCGAATCTCTTATTGGCCTCCTCCACCATGCAGCTAAGGTGGTTTGGCCAGGGAGAACGTTTATCAGGCGCATTATAAATCTGCTTTGCTGCTTCAGGAATGCTAACCACCCGATTCGTTTAAACGCCGAGTTTCATCTGGATCTCCAGTGGTGGCGTCAGTTCCTGGAAACGTGGAACGGTGTTGGTTTTTGGCTGCATCCTGGTATGACGACACCGGCGCAAATCGAAGTTACGTCCGACGCCGCTGGCTCACTGGGATACGGCGCCTTTTTCAAGGAAGAGTGGTTCAATGGCATTTGGTTTGCCACCCAGAAGCCCCTCTCAATTGCATACAAAGAGCTTTTCCCCATTGCTGTTGCGGCACACGTTTGGGGAAGACATTGGCGGCTGCTTCATGTCAGGTTCAGGTCTGACAATGAGGCGGTGGTGTCTATCCTTAATTCGAGAACGTCTAAAGTCCCGTGCATAATGCATCTACTTCGTAGTCTTCTGCTAGCAGCAGCGCAGTTCAGCTTTACCTTCTCTGCGGTTCATGTCCCCGGTGTACAGAACCCAATTGCTGACGCACTTTCCCGCTTCCGTTGGCAGGACTTTCGGCAGTTAGCCCCATGAGCCAGGCCCGTGCCCACTCAGATCCCGGGTCACGTGTTGGAGGACTTCACATCTCAGCTCTAGAAGCCCGTTGCCGAGAGCTGATGAAAGAGGGATTAGCTCAGAGCACCCGACGATCCTACGCAAGCGCCCAGAACAGATTTACAGCCTTTTGCTTGCAGTTTGGAAAAGCCCACGCGGACGGCTCTGTCTGTCCAGCAGATGAATGGACTTTGTGCCTGTTCGCGTCATTCTTGTCTCAGTCCTTGAACCATGCGTCGATTAAGGCCTACCTTTCGGCAGTCCGTGCGCTTCACGTAGAGCAAGGCTTTCCTGACCCCTTGCTTGACCGGCCAAGACTACAGAGAGTGATAAGAGGCATTAAACGCGTCCACGGGACCAAAGCCACGGATCGTTTACCCATCACTGATGACATTATGTGGTTGATTCATGGACATTTGGACATGTCCCAGGTGGATCACTTAATGTTTTGGGCAGCCTGTTGCCTAGCTTACTTTGGTTTCATGCGTTCTGCGGAGTTTACTGTACCTAAATTAAGCAGTTATTCTTCAGCTATTCACTTGAGCGTGCAAGATATAGCAGTAGACTCTATAGACGCGCCGTCGTGTCTTTGTGTGTATATTAAAGCGTCTAAGACTGACCCATTCCGAAAGGGTTGTCGAGTTTACGTGGGTAGGGCCACCCCTCCTTTGTGCGCAGTCCATTCTCTATTAGCGTATCTGAAGATCAGAGGAGATTCCCCAGGGCCATTGATTTTGTTGCAATCTGGTCAACCGTTGACACGCCCTCTTCTTACCAACTGGCTTAGAAAACTCTTGTTGTTGGCGAATATTCCAGGGAACTATTCCAGCCATAGTTTTAGAATAGGCGCGGCTACGGTAGCAGCCCGAAACGGAGTTCCCGATCACCTGATACAGTCGATGGGCCGGTGGTCCAGCAACGCCTACCAGCGATATATCAGATCCCCAGTGGAGGTATTGGCTTCAGCCTCGGCACGTTTATCGAAATAAAGTACTGTCTTTGTCGTCGGATAGTGCCTTTCTTATTCTACTGCGAGTTGCTGAGGCTCTCTGCTTGCATGGGTTAGGTGCTTGTGGTAGTTGGGGGTCGTAGGTACCATGGCCCCCGGGCCATAGTTCCTCTCCCAAGCACCTTGGACTATAGTTGGTGAGCTGTGGCCCGGTCGCCATGGTTACCTCCGTGGTAGGGCGTAGTCTGATTGATGCGCACAGCTCGCACCATGGTACCTAACCCCAAACTTATCTAGACGATGAGTTTTAACCTTTATATGACATATTGTCTCTCCTTAATACACATCAGGAGAACAAAAAAAAAACACTACTATCTCAATATAATGTACAAGAATTATATCTTTAAATCTAAAAAGACCTTCATTTTTATTCCAATCATAAATTTATAGTTTCGTCTCTTCTTATGTATTTGTAAATTACTTTTTATAAAGAAAGAAAAACAATTTTCTTTTAAGTTAATATAAATTTTTATAAAAGACACTTTTAGAGGGTACGGGATTTTTGCGGGAAACCCTCGGGAGATCAATACCTTATATGGTAGCCCTCACAGTGGCGCGAAACTATAATTTTGGCGCGGTTGAAGTCGAAGAAGAACTAAGAAAATTTGTCTCTCATAACAGCTTTATATTTAGATAAAACGGGGACAATATGAAGTTGACTACTCCTGAAATATCTTGGCATGGAAAAGAGCCCGTTTTGAGCGTTGATTTTTGTAAAGTCGGCAACACGATGCGGCTTGCTTCGGCCGGTGCTGACAACGACGTGAAGGTTAGCTTTCGCCATGTTTGGCTCGATTTTTTTCTCATTTTTATCCACACGAGAACATCTTTTTTGGATTTTTAAGATTATGGAGTATCATTTGTTTCGTTTTAGATGTGGCTGTTGTCTTTTAAAGCAGATGGAAACGCAAAAACTGAGTTTTTGTCAAATCTTTCTCGACATAACAAAGCAGTCAATGTGGTTCGCTTCGCCCCGAATGGTTTGTAGAAAACTCTTTCGAAAAGATCATATATGTACATGTATTTCAATAATTTAAAAATTCTTTACTTCTTTTTATCGTTTCTAAAGCTAATGTACAATTCCTTGTTGAATATTACACTGCTTTTTTCCTAAGTCTGGATAGAGATCCCAAATCGGGGATGGGGGAGGGGTGGTACGGAAGAATGTGCCCTCGCGAAATTATATGAAATTATATTTTTAGAGTAACCTAAATTTTTAAATTACATTTAAGAATTAAATTAAATCAAATTATATTTTACAACCACCACTCCCCATGCGGGGCACTTCTGTGAGGTTCCCTCCACACGCACTACAACTACATTCTATATTTACAACATACAACACTCAACTCACATGTTGCTTTTTACGGAGGGAGGAAACCAGAGATCCCAGAGAAGACCCTCGTGGCAAGGGAGAGAACACAACAAACAAACTCAACTCACATATGATCCAGTCTGAGCTAGGGCTCGAACCCGGAACACAGTGGTGAGAGGCGAGTGGTAAACCACTACACCACCCATGCCTCCCATACCAAGAATAAGTCATAGATCTTAAGATGATTATTATTTTATTTTTCAGAGGAGTTCCTAGCATCTGCAAGCGATGGTAAGCCAATTTACTGCTTGATTCTGACAACTGTCAATCAATCCCTTACATGTCAATCATCGTTTTTTATGTTCCAGATGGAGTTATTATATTATGGAAACTAAATTTGGCACAAGAGCAATGTGCACAGCCACTGAAGGATAAAGATGACGATGTTGAAAATAGAGAATCTTGGTCTGCTCACAAAGTACTCAGGTACAAATGTTTACCATTCCCTTAATTATTATTTCTTTTTTGCACGCACTTTAATGGATAGAATAGCACAAATCCATTATCTTTTCAGCTTAAGACTAAGGGTACTTTCCATTATTTTAAACTAATCATACAAGGGACCAGTTCTGAAATGGTACACATCATTTTTTAGAACTGGTTCAAGCCATGTTAGTCCAGTTTTAAGGACTGACGCATAACCATTTCAGAACTGGCCTCTTGGACCGGTCAGTTCTGAATTAATGAAAATGCAGTAAGTGTTATTTATTCATCTTTTAGAGGTCACATCGAAGATGTGTATGACTTAGCATGGTCTCCTGATGGATCTCAGCTTATATCAGGATCTGTCGATAACAGTGCTATAGTATGGGATGTTGTCAAAGGTATAGTAATACTCAGTAACTGTATGAATTCACACTCGTAAAGGAAAATGAAAATAGAAAAAAAGAACATTTGTCAAAGTACCAGAGTTACACTTTGTGAGTATAGACCCCTGTGACGTCAAAGCAGATCAATTTGGAGGATAAAACAAAAGAATTTCAATCTCCTGAAAATTCGAAAACCTATTGTTATGTCCTCCAAATTGAGCTGCATTCTGACCTGCTGTAAGGGGTCTATTGGTCCTACTCAAAATCATTTCCTGTATTGTGCTGAATGTTCATCAGCTGAATCACAATGTTTCACTTGTTATATTCTTTAAGGCTGACAGGAGGATTACCTAGGCTAATTATTGTTATTTCCCTTAGCTTTCAATAATAAAAATACTTATACCCCATTCACAACTAAACGTGTTTAGTTAAACTATGTTTTCATTAGGAAAAAAAATTGAGAAACTAGAAACCTACAATATAATGAAACTTTCTAAAATATTATCAGAGCAAGACAAAGGATAGCTTTCATGCATTATTTTACCAAATATTGTGCAGTGTTCATAGATAGTTTTCCAAACCTGTTAAGTTAAACCACTTTAAAACATGTTTAAGCCTTGGTGTGAATGGGGTATTAGTAATATAATACAGTGGAGTACCATTATCTCAGATCTGGGGCCAGAGAAAAGGGGCTACTCCTTCGTGTACAAAAAAAAAATAGAAGAACCCTAGTTGTACAAGAGAACAAACCTAAAAAAGAATGCAAGAGAATACAATAGATTTCCAGTACGTGAATATAAGGTACCGAGAAATTTTTTTAAATAATTGTAAATTAAGATATTCCATGTAGTGATGTAAGTCCACTGGACACAGTCTCAAGTTCAATATGACGGGAAATTAGTGATATCTGGGGTTTGAAATAATAGGTCTCAACTGTAGGATTTTTGTGTTGAAAAATGTAATTTACATTCATATAGGTGTGAAGCTACAAATACTCAAGGATCATAAGCATTATGTACAAGGTGTCTGTTGGGATCCACTTGGACAGTACATTGTTACGAATTCAAGTGACAGGTAATTAACATAACAATTTAGTTACTATAGATAATAGGATGGGATAGACCTTAAGTCCCCCTTACCCAGCTCCTCCTCACAACCTCCACACCTCTTAGGAGAGTTATTGATATTTTCTGTGAAATAATTTTCTTGTACTGAAGTAACTTTCTTGTGTATTTTTTTAGGAGCTGTCGAATTTATTGTTCACAAACATATCGTTACTGTTACAACATCAATAAATTATCAGGATCTGCAAAGCTTAAAATTCCAGAAGGGGGAGAGGTAGCGTAAAACTTTAATTAGATTTCATCATCATCATCAACAACGGACCTCAACAACACCATTATCATCATCATTATCATTGTAACTCCATCACCAACACCAACACTACCATTGTCATTATGAACAATAACATCCTAAATAATTTATTGCATAGTTGACAGGAAAAAACTTATTGACATTTTTAGAAAATAATATTATTAAATGCATATGGGCGCATTCTGCCCAGGGTGAAAGTGTCAAATAACATACCTGAAGCGACAACTAACTTTTGCCATCATTTTTTTATCAACAGTTGAAACAGCTAAAGATGTTCCATGATGAAACACTGTTGTCATTTTTCCGTCGACCAACCTTCACTCCTGATGGCTCACTCCTTATTGTTCCAGGTGAATGGAATGACAACACTTAGAACTTTAAATACCTATGCTGGCCAACTTAGGGTTCTTAAAAACTTTGATCTTTTCTTTCTTATCAGCTGGCAGGATAGATATGCCGAGTAAAGCTATGAATGCTACATTTGTCTTCACAAGAGGATCACCAAACAAGTAAGTACCCAGTACAAGTACCCCATTATCCCAAGGGTGGCATAGCAGTCATGCACTTGAATCTCACCTCTGGGGTCTTGAGTTTAAATTCCTGGACTCAACATCACACTTGCATAATGTCTGCTGGCTCTATCCCTAGATTTGAAGGCTTTTCTCCAACTTTCTCCCTTTGCAAATCCCAGCACACCAAATTCTAATTCAACCTGTGACTAATTAGCTGTGCCCTGATATACTGGTAGATCAGTGCAGGTATTTTTTTTCAAGCTAATAAAATTGAGGGTTTTTACTCCATTATTTTAGGCCTGTTCTGTATTTACCAAGCCCCAAGAAACCTACAGTAGCTGTGAGGTGTTGTCCCTTACTGTTTGAATTGAAGAAAAAAGATGAAGGTAAAAGGAAATGCTGTTACTTTAATTACCGTGGAGACTAATCGGGACCACTTGAACAAGATTGAAGGTCCAAAAACATTAGCCAATCAGGAGAGAGCAAAACCAGTACCGTATTGGCCCCAGCCAATCACTATCTCTCATTTCCATAGATATTGATAAAATCTAAGTTTTTTCCCAGTTACTCGTTACTTGTTCCTGATTGGTTTAAGTTTGACTTACATGTAATTTGATTCCTTTCTTTATGTTACTCTATGTTGTAATTACTTAATTTCCTTGAAGGTGTCCTGGTTAGCATTCTGCACAGTTAACAAAACATTGTCACTCAAGTTAATGCAATATCAGTCACCAACAGAATTTTTTTGAAGACTACTCTCACACAGATGACCATCACACTCAACACTCATATTAATCTCAAATGAAAACATGAAACTTTTGCAACAAATTAGAATAGACGTGCATTCATGTTAGGAAATGCATTCCTTGATTCATTATTTTGCTTCATTTCAGAAATGGAAAAAGAGAATGAGAAAGAGCAAGAAACATCTTCTCTCTTCAAGTAAGATGGCCACATTTTTAAAGTATTTTTGATATCCCAAAGCACCTTTCTCAAATTTTTTTGAGTGACCACAAAAGAATGGTTTCAAGTCAAGGACGGATGTGTTAATTAATACATTTACTGTATTTTATCAAATTCAACCTCACCTTGGAACCATTGTTTGGTGGTCATATCAAGCAAATTTGGAAAAAAAATATTAAATTTATTATGAGAGATGAAGGACTTAGTATTGACATCTCATTGATGTGTTTTTTAGGCTTCCTTATCGGATGGTGTTCGCTGTTGCAACGCTCAACTCTGTTCTTCTATACGACACCCAACACAAGATACCGTTTGGTTATATTTCAAATATTCACTACTCAGGACTCAGTGATTTGACCTGGTAAGATGCTCTTTGCTCTTTATTTTATGGTTTTATGGAGAGATTTTGACATCATGAGAGTTACATAAAGAAGAATAAAAAATATGCTTTTCAGATCCTTCTCTGACTCCTTGGAAATTTCAACCCCACCCCTCCCCCTTTGAGGGAGATATGGATATTTTCTAGAACTACATAATATACCCTTCTCAGACAATCTCCACCCCTTGGAAATTCGAATCCCCTTCTGTGGGGGAGGTATGAATATTTTCTAGAACTACACGATATACCCTCAACCTCAGACCCTTCCAACCCCTTGGAAATTCCAATCCCCTTCTGTGGGGGAGGTATGGATATTTTCTGGAACTACACAATATACCCTCCTCAGACCCTCCCCACCCCTTGGAAATTCGAAATCCCCTATGTGGGGGAGGTATGGATATTTTCTAGAACTACATAATATACCCTTCTCAGACAATCTCCACCCCTTGGAAATTCGAATCCCCTTCTGTGGGGGAGGTATGGATATTTTCTGGAACTACACAATATACCCTCCTCAGACCCTCCCCACCCCTTGGAAATTCGAAATCCCCTATGTGGGGTAGGTATGGATATTTTCTAGAACTACACAATATACCCTCAACCTCAGACCCTTCCAACCCCTTGGAAATTCCAATCCCCTTCTGTGGGGGAGGTATGGATATTTTCTGGAACTACACAATATACCCTCCTCAGACCCTCCCCACCCCTTGGAAATTCGAAATCCCCTATGTGGGGGAGGTATGGATATTTTCTAGAACTACATAATATACCCTTCTCAGACAATCTCCACCCCTTGGAAATTTGAATCCCCTTCTGTGGGGGAGGTATGAATATTTTCTAGAACTACACAATATACCCTCAACCTCAGACCCTCCCCACCCCTTGGAAATTCGAAATCCCCTATGTGGGGGAGGTATGGATATTTTCTAGAACCACATAGAATATTATGGTCTTAACTTATGCATTATGTTCAAACATATAATTGGTGTTTAAATTATCAGGTCCAATGATGGCAAGATTCTTATTGTTTCATCCACTGATGGCTACTGTTCCATGGTTCAGTTTGAAGAGAATGAGCTTGGCACTCCATACGAAAAGACAGTCAAAGACGTGCTGGAAAATCCTACTGAATTTCATAATCTTAATAATTCAAGTCTTCCAAGTACACCAGCAGAGATCCCTGTTGCTACAGGTACTATGATATTTAAATCAATCAATCGATTCCCAGCGAGGTCAGAAATTAATTTTTCTGAATTTATTTCCAGGGGTCTTTTGCCGGAATAACCTCATTCCCAAGCACTATAACTTATCTATATTTCTATATCTTGTATTTCATAAGTGCTACGCAGTCCACATATAATCAACCAATCAATGACTTTTTATAGTGGGATACAAATTCAGCATATATACTGGTTTCCAATATTTGAATGTTGAAAATTAAAATGTATTGTTTTATTAGGTAAAGTTCAAAAGGGGGTCATTCTGACACCTGTCCATCAAAAAATGGACATTGATGAAACACCAGAGGACATTATCCCAAAGAAGAAAGACACACCACAGATTGATAAGTTCACTGTCCCAATGTCTGAGATTGAAACCATAACACCAACAAAACCCCCTGAGAATAAGCTTACCCCCAGAAGAGTCCAATTAGTACCTTCGAGTCAGTCAGATTATGCTGTCGCAGCAACCAAACCAAATAGTGGACAGGCAGTTGCACCTAGATGTGTGCAGCTAGTGACAACGAGCCAAGCTGACCCAGCTTTAGCATCAATACAGTCACTTATTAATAATGTGCAGCCTGCTAATTTTGTCCCAATGGTACCAACCAATCAAGGAGCTGGACAGATGTTAGTGTCTGGACAGACAGCTCAAAGTCAACCTAGAGGAGTGCAGTTAGTGACGGCAATGCCAAGTCAAGTGATGCAAAGAGGAAACAGTGTTCCATCAGTGAATTCTGTTGGTAACATTCATTATTCAGTTCCTCAAGGACAGACACTTATTGTTCCTGGACAGACAGTACAAGCTCAGCCTAGACGTGTGCAGTTAGTGACTGTTCCTCAAGGACAGACATTCATTGGTCATAGACAGATATATGTCAGTAATGGACAGACAGTTCAAACTCAGCCTATGCAAGTGCAGCTCACAACAATTCCTTCTGTACAGACACCTGTTGGTGGACAGACAGTTCAAGCTCAACCTATCATGCAGTCAGTGACTGCTCTTCCTGGACAGACATCCATTAGTTCTGGACAGACAGTTCAATCCCAAACTAGACGTATACAGCTGGTGTCTGTCCCTCCTGGACAGACAACTGTTAGTGTGGGACAGACATTAAGTAACACACAAAACACTGGACAGCCTCAAAATAATCAAGCAACATTGTCAAAGCCAGGACAGACAACTAGTTTGCAGGCAGGAACCACACCTGTATCAACTAACCCTGTTGCTCTGACAACAAGCCCTGTTGCTTTGACGACAAACCCTGTTGCTATGACGACAGCAGCAACAGGCAGTCTGGGAACTCAACCAACTATCTTGCAAACTATGCCAAGAAGGGTCCCATTAATGACTGTTGCGAATGCACCTAAACAAGTGTCTGTTAGATCGAAAGGAATTGAGGGCAACCAACTCGACGGCCAAAATCCTTCAATGGCTAAACAAATTGGACCTTTGGCCATTGACAACCAGAATAACGATTCTGTTAATCCAGTGCAGGGGAGAATACTCTCTACTCTGCTGACCTCCACCAAGCAGGATGATAGTAATGGGCAGCCCAGTGCTAATAGAAACAAGGCAAATATGAATGAAACCAGCGCAGATGTCAAGCAAGAAAAGCAAAGAATACCTCTCACTAGTATCAGTGCTATTACCACTACTGGGAATTCTAATACGGCTGTCAAAGAAAATCCTACTAGAAAACCTATTCCTTTAGAACCAACTGTGATTGTAATAGACTAAATGTGAAAGAAAAACAAGTTAATGTACAGTACATAATAAGTTTTTAGTCTGGAAAAAAGGATTAAAAAAGAAAGAAAATCTGTAAAGAGTAGGCAAAAGAATATAAAAAATGTAATTTATATCAAATTTCATTTTTCTTCTAATTGAATGTAAAGAATCACTTTCATTATTTAGTCTCGTGTAAGATTTTTACAGTTTAAAATTTTTTAAACTAAATAAAAAATATCGGCTTTTGCGATGGTGTTGTTAGGCGATTGGGTTTCCTGTGGTATTTTTGTTTTGTCACGTGACTTAGGTTGCTACAGTCTACGATCAAAACAACTCGCATTCGCGTCTTGAATTTCTTCAACAGATCATCACAAATAATGACTCTGATTTCTTCCTACAGCTAGTTTTTGTATTGTTTGATAGAAATGGAAGAAAGTTTACTAAGTGAGCCGAGAAGTGGGGTAGAAATCTCTATCACCTCGCCATCAAGAAACACGTCTGAAGACGAAGAAGAATTCATTCCGCGAGCTCTGTTAAAATCGAAGGAAGATATAGAATCTTCGAAGGATTCTAATGGAGAAGCTACTATAAATGGAGAAAGTCGAGTACACGTCAATGGAGAAGCTAGTGGAGAAGGGATTTTGGCTGATGAGTTGGACCGAAAATTATCGTTAACAGAAGAGGGTCAAGAGTCGAAGGGTGAAGATGTCGAGGAACACGTGAACGGAGAAGAAAGAAAGAGTAATGAAGAAGAATCGGAAGAGAAACCCGCCAATCTTGAAATGATTGGAGATCGAGTTTTAATAGAACGGGACGGGAAGTTCGAACTTGTTGATGTTGGTGAGATCAAGGCGGAATACTTTGAAATGCTGGGGCTGAGCCCCGGGGAAAAGAAAGCCGAGACGACGGACGAGAGCAATGGCGTTGCTAACGGCGAAGAAAAACGAAAAAACTCTCCAAAAAGACCAGAAGAGAAGCCTCCAAGTAAACCAAGACCAAAAACAACGAACATTGGTGATTATAGACGAAGAAAGGATCAACGAAGTAGTAGAAGTCCCGAAAGAAGAAGCACAAGTGCGAAGCTTAGCTCGCGTAATGATGACTACTCTCACATTAAATCAGTCTACGGTATGACTGAAGAACAGTTGAAAATAAAACGAAGGAGAGAAGAAGCGATAGCTAAAAGAAAGAAAGAAGAGAAACAGAGAGAAGAGGAAGAAATGAGACGAAAAAGAGAAGACGCTGAAAGAGCATTTCAGGTACGCCTCTATAATAATAGAATTATCAATTATCTGTGTGTAAGTTTTCCTATATTTAGTAAAATCCACTATTTATTAACAGGTAGGGCTAATATATAGCTCTAATAATATTGTTCCTGTAGCTAGAATTGTTTGAATATCTATAGCCTTGGTCATGTACGTAATGTGATTATTTTTGACTCCCTAACTTTGTTTCTAAAAGAAAACAGCTGTAGATTTAATCATTTTACCGTGGGATGCGTTGCTCTTTTTCCATACTGGCTAATCTCTCTTATCCTCACTATCATCATCAGATTCATTACAATTCACCTATGATAATTCTAGAAATCTACAACCTGGGGTGAATTACAGGGGTCCCTGATATGATATTAGTCGATCTGTCTAGGCGCACACAGTGGAAGCTGTAACATACAGATAAAGATAGCAGAGAAATGAAATTGCTCTAAAAAATTTTAAAAGACAAAAAATCAATATATTCAAGTCAAAAACAAATGACCTCTGTATCCAATTCACAAAGATTTCTGCACATTTTGTTTTTTTCATAATTTGTCTCATGAATAATTATTAATGAGTTTGATAACAGAAAACCTTGAAATTCCAAAATAATTTACTTTTTTACTGTCTGAGAGTTGATCTGATATATTGATTATCCAGATTAATAGTGTTTCCTGATAATTAGTAATCTGCAGGGGTGCCGACTAGAGGGTATTCTTTCATGGAAATTAATCTACTCATAGTTAATATTAATTAATTAACTATGATCTACTATGTCATCAGAAAGTTGAATTAGATGCCATCTGGCAAAACTGGCCCGACAAACATTTTTTTGGGGCGTACATCTATTCTCTACTATCAGAAAGTTTGCTGTCTGGCAAAACTGGCCGACACCTTTTTTTTTTTTGCGCATACACCTACTTTTTACTATCGTTAGACATCACTTTTGGTAATATTTGTGTTTGAACTTAGGAACATTTTGAAGCTTGGAGAGATCTTGAACGTTGTATGTGTATCTTGACTCGTAGTTTCAGGCAGTAGAAATTGTCATGACATGTTTTGACTTAAAAGTCAATATTGCATATTAATTGCCCCCTTTCAACTCCAAAAAGTCACACTGTTTATAATAAGCAATTCCAAAATAACATTGTCTATGCTGAAAGCAAGAAGCTGATCAGCAAATGACTGGATTGTCTCGTGAATTTAATCAAGCCTGATTTATTTCAATTTATGGAAAAAACTACAGACAATGAAAATTTCCACTTATTGCACTCATAGTCCTATAGAACTAAATCTGGTTTGAATATATTACGAGACATCAATTCTCATTTTGTTTGTCATCTTCTTGCTCATGAGCTTGTTGCTTTCGGCCTGGACAACAATTTTTATTTCATACATGTCAGGGCTTAAAATAATGTTCGATCATTTACCAGTCATTATCACAGGTCAAATTAATTTTAGCTTAGTTGTACCTCATTTCTGGCTAAACATTACTGCTGAAAATGACTGACAAGGCAAAGATTTAACCTGATAAGTTATAGTTCTGGCCGGACATTGTCTGATGTCTGGCCATCATTCTAAGCTCTGCATGTTATCAGCATTACGTAATAAGGCACAGAAACATACATGTGACAGAAGATGAGATTATAAGAGATGTAGATGAAAATGACCAGGTGCTGTGAAGTGTTTTTCTTACTCTCAAGGGTTTTTGTCATTGTTTGATGGCTGCCTTTTTGTATTTCTTACTCATTACTAAACGGGGCTCTTTTTATCATCCTTTTTGTTCACCATCTTTTTTTCTCTGAATGAAAAACTTAGTTTATTGCATAATACTAGAAAATAGCCTTAACCTCTCCATACAGAAGGGGATTGTAATTTCCAAGGGGTGGGGAGGGTCTCAGGAGGGTACCTTGTGTAGTTCCATAAAATATCCATACCTCCCTCACAGAGAGGATTGTAATTTCCAAGGGGTGGGGAGGGTATGAGGAGGGTACCTTGTGTAGTTCCATAAAATATCCATACCTCACTCACAAATGGGGACTGTTATGCCCAAGGGAGGGGGAGGGTATGAGGAGGGTATATTGTGTAGTTCCATAAAATATCCATACCTCCACCACAGAGGGGGATTGTAATTTCCAATGGGTGGGGAGGGTCTTAGAAGGGTATGTTGTGAAGTACCAAAAAATTTTAAAAAATTACAAAATGAAACCACGAATGATTCTGGTCGTTTGATTCTTACCATCCTGTTATAGTATTTTTATCATCTGAAGAGGATATATCATGTTGTTCCACTTCTTAAATGTGAGGTACATACCATGTACTACCACAACATTCATTATTTACGAAAACACTCAACTTGCATGCTTCATTATTTATTCCATATTTAGGCATGGTTAACAGCAAAATTAGAGGAAGCAAGAGAACGGAAGAGACAAGAAGAACTAAACAAAACCGATGATTCACTAAGAGAACGAAAAACAATAGAAGCACAACAAGCATATGAGGATTGGCTTGCATCGAAGCGACAGCAGTACAAGGTCACAAGAGAATATGAAGAACGAAGACAGTCAGAAGAGGCCCGACAGTTTATGATCAGAGACAGACAGCTATGTGACGAGGCTTTTCGAAGGTACTGTACATTAAAGAAATGTTTTTACTCCTTGATAATGACAATCTTTATTTTGTGCATTTTTTGAATTTTTTTTACAAAATTAATGTAAAGAAGAAAAAATCCCATGTACTGCTTGCTATACACAAGCTAACTGTAATAACACTGTAAACTGCACAGCTAGCAATCTAAATATTAAATTAAGTTGTAGTAGAGTACAAACACTATAAGTGTGTAACATAAATACCACTAAATACTAATAAAATATGCTAATCCTATTGTTTTCTATTGTTTAATTAGCACTATTTACTACTAAATAGTGCAAAGTTTCTCACACCTTTAGTGTTTGTACTCTAGTTTCAATAAAATTTTAATGTCTTGTTTCTACGTGATTATCTTGATCAATGGTGTTAAAAACTTAATCCTTACAGTGCGATGTGTTTAACAGTGGCCAAACAACTTATCTTTTTACTAGTTAGCCAATCAGACAGCGATAATTTGTGCATTTGCACATGAAATCACTCAGCATGATCACAAATATTTAAAATTATATTTCACCAAAATGCTTAAAGAAATTTTGGTCCCTTTGCTGGCTAATGCTGGATACTTTCATAAAAAGTCTTTTAATTGATGGAAACACTTGGCAGGAAAGGATTTAACGGCGCTGGTAAAAAATAAGTTGGGTGGCCATGGTTGTAGGTGTGTTGTACTGTAAAACTTAAGCATACTAACTTATGCTATAACTGTTAATTTATATTTTTTCTGGATGTCTTTTTAGGTGGTTAAAGAAAAAAAGGGCAGAGGCAAAAGCAAAAGAAAAATTAAAGAAAAGAAAAAGATCCAAACCTAAACTCAAGAAAAAAGAGCCCCTGCCTTTGAATTCCAAGAATATAACGTAAGGTGTTTGTCATAATAATTATCTATAGACTCATTCATCTTATTTGGTTTGATGTTGTCCTATTTTATACCACATGACCATTCAGTTGTTGTTAGTTGAACCACACTTGCTTTAGTGCTGGGTGGCTTATGCTGCTAATAAGTTGTCTTTAACCGCTGTGAGTCCAAGTGGTTGGATTGCTGGTTCAAGCCCTGTGAATGCCAGATGTGAATTGAGTTTGTTTGATGTGTTATTCTCTCCCTTGCCATGACAGGTTTTTCTGCCAGTTTTCTGGTATTCCTCCCTCCCTAAAAACCAACATGTGAGTCAAGCATTGTGTGCATAAAATAGTAAATGAAACGGTAGTGTGTGTGAGTAAAAGCAGGCCCACATCAGCGAAAGCTGCCAAAATAATCAGACTGCTCTAACAAATAAAAGATTATTATTATTTAGTTTATTTTTGTTAAGGGTGATACACTACAACTAATACTTGATTATTGTTTTGTCACAGGTACCTTGAATATTATGGCTATCGCAATCATGTTGTTCTATAAACATTTCAAAGATGATCCTAACTAAACTCATGGCTGTAGATGGCTGCCACCACGTGATGCTGCAAAGCCTCTATACAACTTTTTTTCACAGGCAAAATAAAATCACACTAATTAGATAATAATAGATAGTAATTGCTATTAAAGTATTAATACGATGACAAAAAATTTCTCCTTTTCAGACTTCTCAACAACAAGAATATTAATATTTATATCAGTATTATTATTCAATATTTATAAATTGAAATGTAGAGTTTACATGTAAAATACAGAATTGTTTATAGGTCCACTTCAAAATTATCGCAAATGCAAGGCTAACAGGAAAATACAAAAGGAATCACAAGTACCTTGATGGAATTTGTGCCATTTCTTTTTATGCTCCTGTTATCCTAACTTTAAGCTTGTTTTTCCATAAGACCGTATGTCATTCTCTTGAGTATCATTTCATTCTTTAACAGTTACACATAGTTTCTTTTAACGTTTGTTAAGCAGGATGCATTGTGGTCTAGATTTTGTACGAACAACACCATGATGAATAAAAGATGTTTGTACCCAAGCTAGACCACAATGCATCATGTTTGCTATCAAAAAAATGCTTGTCTTCTCGTAAAAGGTCTATGAGAAGACACATGAATATGGATACAACTCATACGAATAATATTATTCTCAATAGAAGAGTAAGCCAGTACCGCTCGAAAGCTGGATTTTCATTGCTCCCTAAGTACAGTACCGCTTTTGTAAGGTTAGGTTTAGTGCTATTGTTTGGATGACCAATCTATTGTTTTTTAATCCAATCATGTAACTCGTTCCAAGCGGTGCGGGCTGGCTCCAAGAGAATGACACATGGTCTGAAATGGGAAAACATTACGCCCAAGATAAAAAGTACTCTTCCTCCATAATGCAATAGCCAACAAGTATTAAGACTATGCGTATTACATTTCCTAAATATAACAATGAAACGTTGAAAATATAATGTACATTGAGTATCAATAATTGATAATGTATGTATTTCAAAGTAAAAAATGGTACTCCAAAGTATAAAGGGTACGCATTACATAGATAGGTTAATAAAATAAATTCTTTCACTTTCCTGTTTTTAAGTTCTTTAAATAATCTAAACTTTATAAACTCAGCTTTTTCACTGATAAGTTTTGTAAAAACTAAATATGCTTAAATCAATTGTGATTTTAGTTGTGTGGTAAATAAGAGTTAAATAACAAATCTTGCTTATTTTAACAGCTCTTTCTTGGTGTTGCAGGGCACACCTGAGCCATGAAGACAATAAAACAATAGCCGAGAACAATGAGTTTGGAGCTAAACAATACCCTGCAATACAATAACCCAGAATACAATACATCCTGCAACATTAAGAAACACATTTTAACCAGTAGATTTTTTTGTATAATTGCAGCCGAATATTCTTATTTTTGTAATCTAAAATGTGTGTACATAGATAGTATGCTGAGCTCGATGACGGAGGCCAAGTCGGAGGTCAAATTACTACTTTTTTGTTTCCTTTTTTCGCAGCCTTTTTCGACTCTAACGCTCTATATTTAAGACTTCTAAAAAATATCTCTCTTTTTGATAACTGTGATTTACAGGGCATTAGCCTTGTCAAAGGTTTACGTGAGCGTTGCTATAAAAGCAAGTTAGCTGGTCCTTTCTAAATTCGGATTTAATATTTAACTTCCCATGGTGCACTGCGAATCAAGAACATTTTCAATGTTCACGTTATGGACATTTACACCCAAATATTTCAGAATTGTACTAAAGCTTTTTTGTTATGAATTCAAACTCTCGCATTGATCTAATCTCCTCATCTCGACTTTGCTTAATCCAATTATGACATCATCAAGGCTGATTAGCATATTTGTGACGTCACAAAGCGCTGGATTTGACTCGATTCAAAGGGGAGAAAAAACGAAGTCATTTCGGAGCCTCATAAGTTCAGATGGTTCGTGCTACACTGAAGTATCGCGATATATATCAAGATTTTTAGAAAGAAAAGAACGAAGCGGAAATTCTTCAAAAGATTTTTCGGGATGCTTTGTTGATTTCCAAGTTATGTCATTCATTCCTGAACAATTCAAGAGCCGATCCAAAGTTAACGAATCTTACTTGGCCGCCATTTTGTTTTCGAGTGACGTCAGTAACTTCTCGAACCAATCATGAGGACATTAGAATACGATTACCAACGACGTCACAGCACTAGAGAGGCTTCCACGAAGCATGGCTGAATAAATAAATTACTTAGTCATTTCTTCATAATCATGTTACCAAGTTTACTAGCTATAAACGCTTTGCACCATCGCGTGGTGGCAGCCATGAAAGGAGGGACACTAATAAAGTCTTTTTTCCCTGGTAAACTGAATTTGTCTCGCGTAAATCGTAGACCAGATTCAATTGTTCCTGTATCCTATCATGGCTATCATCCTATCTTTCTCTTTGAACGAACACTCCCGTAAGCGACCACCCTCAGGGCCAGGAGAAAGTGGTCACTTACAGGAGATGGTCGCTTACGAGAGTGTTCGTTCAAAGAGAATCGACTGTATTCAAAAAAATGGAAAGGAATGTGGTAATTTTTTTCTGTTACAAATTTATAGCATGGGTTGGTTCCGGAGCCTTGGCTATTTCCTGTCTTCTCGCTCCACTCGTTAGCCTTCTCTGTAATCGTTATGGTTACAGACTAGTGACCATTGGCGGAGGACTGACATGCGCATTAGGTCTCATCCTAACTGCGCATGCACCGAATCTCCCCGTCATCTACGTCACGTATACCATAATATTCGGCTTTGGAGCAAGTTGTGCGTACACGTCGGCGTTCATCGTCGTGACAGACTACTTTTCGAAATGGCGTTCCTTAGCAACGGGAGTCACGTGTGCCGGAAGTAGCTGTGGCATGTTGATCATGATACCTGTTATACAAGTAAGTTTTTTATTTATAGATTTTGTATGACAATGAAAAGTCCTGCGTACCGTGACATTGACGTTGTCATGTTTGCGTATTCTGATTGGATAAGCAATAACCTCGCGCGCGGTTGTCGGCTCTATTAGTCTGGTTTAGCATCAAAACGCAAACTTCAATAGACGACGGCGCGAGCTCCTTTTTTCGTGTGAGCGCTGTCCTCAACGTCGTTGACATTCTCAACAGGACGCCATTTGCAGCATTTTTACTTCCTGTCCAGGACGCCAACTACGTTGAGGACGGCGCGCGCACGAAAAAATGCACTCGCGCCGTCTTCTTTGACGTTTGCGTCTCTTCAATGTCTTTGATCTCTTTAATGTATACGTCGACTCCGTGGCATGATAATGATCGTACTGTGAGGTCCCTCATCATCATCATTACGATTGCGAACACTCTTGCAACTTGTGTCCCAACGAAGTTGTGAGACAAGCTGCAGAGAAGATTCAGTTGCTACGTGTGATATTTGAGCCTTAAGTAACAGCTCCTCAAATAAATTCAAATAAATTTTTAATGTTTTTGTCTTTGATACTTTTTAGCTTCTTCTTCGCCATTACGGTCTGCAAACAACGTTCACCGTTTTATCCCTCGTGGCCTTAATTCCTTCGTTCTGTGGCTGTACTTACAACCCAAGTATTCGTAAAGGTTTGCCAAACTCGACGGATGAGGCAAACTTGAATAAACCGAGTGTCAAGCCGTTTAGTTTGCTGGATTTTTCCGTGTGGAGAATCCCGACTTTTACCATCTATGCTTTGTCGTTGACTGTTATCATGCTTGGATACTTTGTACCGCGTGCACATTTGGTATGTATTGTTTATGGTCCTTCAAGGAAGGGGGTGGGGGATTAAATGTAGTGTTTTCCTGTCATTGTAGGCTGATAATGAGATTCATTTAGCTGATTGATAACAAGCAATAGAATACTCTCTGGTTGATAGCACATGACGGGCAGTGTTTGCCTGCCATTGTAAGCTGGTAATGAGATTCATTCAAATGATTTTTTGATTTTCAATTTGTTTCCCTTTAGGCTCGCTACTGTGAAGAGCTTGGCATAAGCACAGATGAATCCTCTTGGTACTATTTCTACACCGGTCTTGCATCTCTCATTGGACGAGTCATCTTCGGTCAACTCTGCAACTACCGTAAAATCAATTCCTTCCTCGTCACTCAAATCACCGCAGCTATCCTTGGTGTTGCAACGATCCTCCTCCCCTTTGCGCGTGCGCCGTTGGAATTCATTGCATACTCTCTTGTGATTGGTTTCTTCGATGGTGGCGTTAATACTCCAGTGGCGCTGAATGTGTTTGAATGTGTTGGTAGAGAACGGATGGCTGAAGGATGGGGTTTCTTTTCGTTCGCCACTGGGATCACCATTTCGATTGGTCCTCCTCTTGCAGGTAAGTTCGCGGACCTATGAAGCAAAAAAAACTCCTAAAAATGCAGTCCAAATGTGCTTAAGAATTTATCATTCAACCGTGAAGAAATAGAAAACGCGCACGCGTGCTGTGTGTAGTTTTAAAGCACGCGGGGATTGGCAGAACACGAGACAAGTCAGGAGAAGCACGACGCGCGCATAGCGGATTGCTTCTCGACAACCTGCCAATCTTGATCTGTGAGTTGGCCGTGTCCTGACTTGGATCAGCTTAGAGGTTGTTTCAGGGTTCTATCTGTGAGTTAGACATGCCCTGACTTAGATCAGCCCAGAAGTTGTTGCAGGGTTCTATCTGTGAGTTAGACATGCCCTGACTTAGATCAGCCCAGAAGTTGTTGCAGGGTTCAATCTGTGAATTTAGCTCTGCCGAGATTTTGATCAGCAAAAAGGCTGTTTCAGGCTATTGATAAAAATCGAAGATCGAATTGTCCAACGAGCGGTGAATTTCTCTACAGAGGCTTCACCAAATCAAATTTCATCGTGCAGCTTGCCACTACAGAGTTCACAGAATAACCAAAACCGCAATTAATCAATTTTAACTATCGTATATCTGTACTTCAGGTTACCTGGCCGATATTATGGGGAGTTATGACGTCACTCTCTTCTTGTCAGGAGCTATCGTCATCTTCGGCTCTGCTATGTTGTTTCTGTTAAAATGTGTTAAGTTCACCAACAAGGAACTCGCGTCTTCTCCAATAGAACTGAAACTTTTGCCAACTTCTGAAGATCTGTCTGAGAACAACAAAAAATCCTTTTCCAATGAAACGGTGAATACGAATGTGTCGAGTTTTATGGTAATGATCGTTTAATCGTGAAAACAGAATCAAAGTAAATAATTGTGAAGAAATTTTTTTCACAATAAAAAAACTCCGAGTGACTGCCACGCAGATAGGTTCCTGGTATTGTTTTTGATTTATCGATTGAAGAATTTAGGACCATACCTCCAGACGTAGTGCTGAAGCGCAGTATGGCAGCGCGAAGCATTTACGGCTATGCCGGAGATTTCGGCCCCGACACCGCTATCCCTGGATTTACAGACTGATCAGGAAGCTAGGCCGAAGCCTAAGGGAGAGGTTAGTCGGCCCCTAGACCGTAGATGATTAACCCCTTGCTATGACCAGCAGACCCGATCATCGCCTGTGTCTTTGATCTCTTACGATCCTTAGTCGCTCCTTTCCATGTGGGATGCGTTTTAAAAAATGGCAGTAATTTAAAACTATAGTTAATTATAAAAACCTGATCTATCCAGCCGATCTGATCTATCCACCGACTTTTTGGAAATTTCGGCATAAAATTTCTAGTCGGAGACAACTTTAAATAGAAAACTTGCCACCCACCACACACAGCGTACATTCACAGCTAGTCTTGCGCGCGCGCGTCATTTTGGCGGGAAAATCCATCATGTTACGAGATTTTAAAAAATTGAAATATTTTTCGTAATTTTGCAATAAAAAATTATAGTTTTATAGTTATTATTATAAAAGTATATGAATACTACTAATATTGTTTTTGTTTTTAATATTTCGAAGATATATCTCCAACCATGCAGTATTCAAATTTTAGTTCATTCGTCACATTTCAGTCGTCACAAACATGCATTTTAATTCTAATTGTTACTTAAACTTTTCGAAAAAGAAAAACGTTTAGAGACTGAATAATCTAACTTTAACTCGTCATGGAAAATACCAAGGTTGAAGAAAGAGAGTTCGCCAGTTTTCGTCAAGCAGTTTGGAGAAGTCTCCACTCAAATCCTAATGTCGGTTCTTCATCGAAAGAGAGTTCAAATATTGACGTGAAATCTTCGCTTCCAGCGCCATTACTAAGTAAGAAAAGGATGACAAGGATACTACAAGGGAGTTCTAACAAAGAAAATATCAGTCGAGACCAAAAAAGATGTGAAATGAGGGACCGTGCATTAGGGCTAGAACTCGAACGAGATAAAGACTGTTTGTTTTCCTGTAGAGATATAAACTTATTTTGGCAACGTGTGGAAGCATTTCGAACCAAACAAAACCTTTAACATTTGCGAAACTTTGTTATACTTTTGAATCTGTTTTTCTTTTCTTTTTCTTTTTTTTTTCTCTCTCTCCTTTTTCTTTTTTTCTTTTTTCTTTTGTTTTGTTTGTTTTGTTGTTGTTGTTGTTGTTGTTGTTGTGAGTTTCCTTTTTCGTATTCACAACACAGGAAAACCAATACCCAAAATATTCATTAAATTGCAATAGTTATATTGGGGTTTGAATGCAATTTTTATTGAATCACTTATTTGTCATCATCATTATATTAAGATGACTTTGTGTCCCGACTTTAAACCACGGGACTCCCATTTTTGACCAGGTTTGATACAATTTTTCCGTTGTTTACACCAGATATGTAGGCACCCTGCATGAAGCCGAACCACTCGGTTGTAGCATCGCCTCCAAAGTAGAGATTTTCGACGTTGCGACCGAGATTTGTCATGTCTTCTTCGGTGGTGCCGAGCACTGGGTCGCAGTATGAACCACGAAAGAAAGGATTTCTTGACCAACGTGGGTAGAAAATATCTAAACACAAGTCAAAGCATAGAAATGTCATGGTTTTAATTACAAAGGAATTTATGCTGTTAAACAAAATTTAACATCCATCAGCGACGGCTTTGGGGTGATCTACGTCACGGCATGGGTAACTTTTAAATTGAACCCTGAAACAACCTCTGTGCTGTAAGTAAGGGCAAGGCTAACTCATAGATCGAACACTGAAACCACCTATCTGGGCCAATCTACGTCAGGGCATGGCTAATTCACAGATAGAACCCTGAAACAACCTATATGGGCTGATCTAAGTCAGGGCATGGCTAACTTTTAGATTGAACGCGTCCAAATTGACGGGCCACAAAATTGAAAAACGCAAATTCAGTAAAATCAAAAAGCCAGTTTTATATTTAAAGAGGAAAATAATCAATGTTATGAATTCTTATCGAAAAAAAATTCATAGAAATGTATAATAATTCTAGATCTTCATAAAGCTCCTGTTCTGGTATCGTGGCCCGTCAAGTTCCTTAAATTTGGATGCGCGCGCAACCTTGAGAAAACTGTCTATTCGCATGCTCATGCAAGGGTTCAACATAATATCAATAAGTCTTTTCCTTACTAGTTGGTGCTGGTATATATTTTCCATAAACTTTTTTCAACATTTTGTAAATCTCTGCTCTGGTTTTCCTAAAAGATTGATTCTCGATTCTTCTTGCAACATCTTCTGTCACAACCATTAGCATCAGTCCACTGCCGGGGAAAAAGCCTTTTTTCGCAAGATTCTAGTAGTGAGAAATGTAGAATATTGGGTCATAAAATTGCATGTATAACAGATTTTATAGTAGCTATGTTATGAAGCAAAAAACGTCCTACAATATAGATAATGTCGAACCTATCCATGATAATGGTAGTAGAAATCTTTCTATATGATGATGATGATGATGATGATGACGGCGATGATGACGATTCTCATGGTGATGATGGTGGTGATCGGTTTTGATGACGATGATGGAAATGTTGATAGGGCTTATGATGATGATGATGATAATGCAGATGTTGACGATAGTGACGATGGTGGTGTTGATGATGATGGGTGTGTGAAATCACTTGCAATTAAGCTCTTCAAAATTATAACAAGCCTCAAATTCATGGCTAATTTAATTCCATCAGCGTAATTTTTTTTTTGCAAGGAAAAAATGTGAAAATTTTGAAATAGGCAGTTAGCATTCCTTACGAGTGTCTTTGATTTGACACTGAACACATTCTTACTGGGCTGCCTCGTAGACCAATCGTAAAATGGCATTCCTACTGGGTTGCCTTGTTAGATGTAAAATGACGTTTTAAAAGTGTCAGTTACAAACCTGAAAAACTGGAAAGTACCCTCGCTGGCTAGCAGCATGCATGACAAACTCGTTGTCGTCCCAAAATTTGTAAGGGAATTTTAGGAAAATTTTGGTGAATATAGACATGGGCATTTTCAAGATGGCTTCTCGTTTCCATTCAGGTAATGGAGGATTGAATGTGACCAAGTCACTGGCGAGAACTCCTGTACTGAATGTACAAATAGCGTAGTCTGCTGTATAAACCTCTCCTCTTGAGGTGGTTACCTGAAATGTGAAAAATTCAGTAATGTGATTCAGCTATAGGCAAGTTTTATGTTTGAAAATGGTCGTGGTATCCGTAATCATGTTATGGTTAACCAGCTGATCTGGGAAAGAAATGTTAGCCAATCAGAATGGAGAAAATTTACAAAACTCAGGTGTCCCTTTTTGCTCTTGAAATTATGGATTTTGAGCCCACCAAACGAAAAAATAAATTTGCCAATAACCGCTTGATAACTCTAATGCATGGCACAATGAATAACGAGTTATATATTCTTATTGCAATGCGGGCAGGCTTTTTTGCAGGCTTTTTCGTAACACCTCAGCTTTTCAGTGATATAAGAACACTGATGCGTAATGTAGGTAAATTTTTCAGTGATGTTATTTCTACGTCAATATTCTATCTTTAGACTCATTGATTACCTCTACGCCACTCGAGCTGTACTTGATTTCCTTCACTGCCCTTCTCAGTTTGATTTTATTTCTGAACTTCTGGTATATTCCTCGGTAGAGAGTGATCATTCCTCTCTGGTCCGTTACGAAAAAGTCCACTTGTTCGGGTCCTATCTCACTGTAAGGAACCTCGCCTGGTTTTTCGCCGAATTCAAAGTCAACATTGAAGTATTCGATTGCTTGTCGTACAGGGTTAGATGGTCTCCAGCCCAGTAGACCTAATGCAACGCGGGCCGAGATCGGTGGCTTTTTCTGCTTTTCTCTTTCCTCTCGTAACGATTCAATGCTTGACACCAGCTTGTCGTATAAGTCATAGGTTGCCCAGTCGGTGACGTTCTGACCTTTGTCGTTCCTGTGAAAGAAGGTAATAAAAAGAACCTTTAGTATTTAGAGTGAATTTAGTAAACCCATGAAAAAGATATATTAGACTAATGCACTTTACTTTCACTCTACTACAACAATGTTTACTACTACCACTACCACTGCCACTGCCACTACCACCACTACTACCACTACCACTACTACTACCACCACTGCCACTACCACTACCACCACTGCCACTACCACTGCCCCCACCACTACCCCCACCAATGCCACTGCCACTGCACCCACCACTACGCCCACCACTACCACTACCACTACTAGAGTGGAAACAGTATAACCGTGAAACTTTAGTAATAATAAATAGCACAATTTCATGCAAATTCAATTGTTTTCTATTGTTTAATTAGCACTATTTTGTACTATTTAGTAATTAGTGTTTCACGGATTAATTGTTTGCACTCTACTATTACTATATAACCAAAACAAACAACATTTACTATACAACCATCGTATATATACCTCATGATCAAGTCTTCCCAGTCACTTTGTATACCCTTTAGACCTGTCTTTAGCTTTAGATACCATAGCGGCTTGGTGTCTTCGTCTGTGTAAGAGTGGATCCAGTTGGCTCCTTCTTCGATTTTATACCCAGCAAAGCGACGCTTAGAAAATTAATGAACATGGAAAACCAAACGAAAAACGAGTTAAACAGGATCTATAACTTGAGTACCTTTTAGGACATGTGCACCATTCGATGTAACCCACCCACACCTTAGGCATGGAATATTCTACCCCTACCCTTGGTCATGTACACCATTCGATGTAACCCACCCACACCTTAAGCATGGGATATTCTACCCCTACCCTCGGTCTTGTGCACCATTCGATGTAACCCTCACATACCTTAAGCATGGGATATTCTACCCCTACCCTTGGTCATGTGCTCCAATTGATGTAACCCACTCACACCTTAAGCATGGAATATTCTACTCCTACCCTTCGTCATGTGCACCATTCGATGTAACCCACTCACACCTTAAGCATGGAATATTCTACTCCTACCCTTCGTCATGTGCACCATTCGATGTAACCCACTCACACCTTAAGCATGGAATATTCTACCCCTACCCTTGGTCATGTGCACCAATCGATGAAACCCTCCCATACCTTAAGTATGGAATATTCTACCCCTACCCTTGGTCATGTGCACCAATTGATGTAACCTTATAATCTTACCGTTTCAACTCCCCCCCCCCACTAGCTACTGAATTACTATTCACCTGTTTTATCCTGCCTCCGATGTAGTTTTGTCCTTCAAGGATCAGAAAGTCATCGACTCCATTGTCCATCAAAGTTTTACCAGCAATAATCCCAGAGAGACCAGCACCAAGAATCAAGACTTTCTTGTGTGGTTTCTTCTTGATGGCAGCATTGACTGAACAACTTGCTATGGCTGCGACCAGCAGCAAAGTCAGAAAAGCCTTCTTCATGATTTTCAAAATCTGCCTGACAAAGCAAAGAGGTAGGCACTTAAAGTGTATATGACACGAAAACATTCCATCATTTAAAATGTATAGTTTGTTAGTAATAATAAATATATCGTAACAAAATTTGTTTCAAAAGCTTATTTCGTGAGATATTTGCGAAAGTTAATCCCAATTTGTGACGTCATTTTGTTGACACGTACTCTAGATTCAGTAGTAATGTACTAAATATAAATTGTAATTCATATAAATTAACAACAAAAGACATATTTTAGTCAGCTTCATTTGATAGCTTACGTAGTACTCTTCCAATGTTGGGAAATTGAAAAGTGTACTACCTGAAATTAAGATTCTACATTCAAACATATTTCATGTATTTGCAACTAAATCTGGAGACTTGTAAACAAAATGACGTCACAACTTGTGCTAAAAATTTTTGAATTTCTAGAGAAGTACGTTTTTGGAACAAATTTAACCGTGATATTCTTATTAATGCCAATAAAATACACATTCTTAACATTAAAATTTTTTCGTGTCATATACACTTCAAGAGTAAGAATAAACCCTCTTAGGTTTAGTGTAGAGTTTTCCCATTTCAGAAGACGTGTCATTCTTTTGAGATTAGATTCTCATGCTACTTCAGGCAATGTTGTCCCATTTCAGACCATTCCCTTTACCATTCCCTAGAGTATTATTTCTTTGTAAGACAGTTGTGAATGAGAAAGCACATGAATATGGATACAACTCTAACAAAGAACTTATTCTCCATGGAATGACACGTGGTCTGAAATGGAAAACCGCAATAATATAATACCAATATGCTTACGACAAAGGGATATATAAAAGAGAGTAAAAGAAATGAATGCGTTGCAATAAATATAAAATCGAATATGTATCAGGTTTTGTATGGGAGAATGCACTAGATTGTTATCTCTTGTATCACTCAAGGTATTCTTTCTATACTATTCCTGCATCAATTTCGAGCCCAGAGTTTCACGCCTTTTTGGTCAGCGGGCTGCCATAAAGTATAGCGCCGTTTTTAGTAGCCGTAGGGTCACGTGACTCACTTTCAAGTGAGATATATTAGAGTGCACGCCATATATCCGTGAAACAAAATCGGCAAAGCTGTAACATATAATCGTACGAATCTTGAATATTACTGGAGTAGAACATTGGAAATTCACATTATATAAGTTTGATCGAGAGAGAGCCACCAGTGTATAAACCCTTATTTTCGGCTCAGAATTAACGCCTGTGATTGGCTCATAACATTTGAAGGACGGCGAAAATAGCACTTTTTTGGAATCGACGTCTGGCTCCTGAATACAAGGGTTCACACTGGAATGCAAACATCTCTGACAGAAAAATTCATTTTCTTCTCTTTTACGACTTGTAGGACTCGCATTATTTCTTGCCGATTTGGTACAAGGATAAGGGAAATTACAAGCCATATATCTTGCACTTTCGTCTACAAGTGAGTGAAAAATAACGCACAGAATTTGTTTTTTTTTTTAATTCTACGCCTTCTTTAGCGATCAAAACCATAAACGGAAAGAGAGCGTGCGCGCAAGTCGATGACACACGGGAGTAGGGTAAGGCCAAATTTAAACTGCATTCGGTTCCTAAAAATAGCCCAAACCGGGAATTTACATGGCGCGCGCGTTATTAAGAAGTTTCCCTCTCTTATTTATGCTCTCTTGCTATGACTTATAGTCTACTTGTAGCTCATCCATTCAGAACGCAGCATTGGTGATACACCGCTAGTTGGATTTGACTAATTCAAATTAGGACAAATCGCAGAAAGGATATTTTAATTATTCATCTGTGAGATGGGAAACGATATCCAGTGGTATCATACCAAAAAAAGAAGAAGAAAAAAGAAAAAAAAAGAGAGAGAATCAATAACAAAGAGGTCAAGCATTTCTAAAAAAAAGAAAAAAAGTGGCTCACGCACGCGGGCTCACATACAGATATTAGTCGATCTCATCATTTAAAAAAATACATCACTATGGAAACGAATATTAAGATGAAACAATGAAAATATACAGAGGATATTACGTAACCGCGATGAGTAAAAAGTCCACTAACTTTGTATTTCATCGATAATTATATATTAAACATAACATCGCATGGCCGCTTGGAGATGAGGATTTTATTTCTCGTGTGGAAAAATTCCGTATCACTGCACGGCCATGTAACATTCTGTTTAATATTTGAACACCGATGAAATACAAATTTAATGGATTTTTTATTTATTTGACATGTGATCCCTAGGAATTCTTACCAATTCGGCAATTGTGTTATTTTCGCATGTTTTAGAAATAGAGAAAAGTAGATATATCATCGATGATTATATATACGAATACGTTTATTTATGCGGTGTGATGGTTGTTTGCTTGTGTGCTGCTTGAATTGCGTGGTTTCCATGAATACAAAAGAAAACTTGATGAATTCTTAAAATGAAGGATAAAAAGAAAGAAAAAAGATGTAAACAACTCAAGCAATGAAGTTCTTTTAAACTCCATCTAACTTTTTTTAACATGATGATGGTGGAATTTATTGCTCTTTGATGGCGGGCCGCTTACGTAAGTCGTGTTTCCATAGTTAATGTTTTTTTAAATGAAGTATCAAAAGGAGAGAAAATGTAAACAGTTCAAGCAATATATTTTTTAAACCCCATCTAATTCTTATTTATAATGATAGCGGAATTTTGATGGGGAAAATATGGTTTTCAAAAACGCCGGGCTGGCGTCCATTTTCTCAAACCAGCTCCAACCAGAAACCGTTTCTAGGGAGAAGACCGCTATGGGCGAGAATCTCAATCAACAGGATCGCTTTTCTCGCGATTTTTACTTAATTTTAATTCGAATTGAAAAATAGGAGAATCGTGATTGCTAATGTTTAAAGAATCATGAAAAGAAAAACTTATAACAAAGTTCGATTCTAATTACGAATTTTAAAAAATTTTCTTAAACCTAAATATGAAACATTAAAGAAAAATTGAACGAACATGCATACTTTTTGATTTTTTGTTTTTGTTTTGCTTTGCTATAATAGTTGTCTAATTCATTTGTAATTCGTCATCATTAGCCGTATGCGTGCCCAAGAAAACCAATTCCAGCCTCCTTGATAATCACCTCCAGCAATAATTTAAAATGGCGGCCAGCCGCTTTGTTGTTTTAAATGTGTCTTTATCTTCTTTTTTTCTTTCTTTTTTTTGAAAGAATCACATGTGTATTTATACTAAAACAATTATTTGCCTCAGGCTCAGTGAATATCGGGAGTAATAACCTCAACTTCGTTTCGTTATTAATAATTGTTAACAAGAGAAAATGATAATGTCCGGTAATCTTTTACAGAGGAATAACTGCCGGTGAATTAGGGGTATCGATGTAAACTGAAACCCTCGTCTCGTGGGAGAAAACTACACATTACTGACCAATTTATTTGTATTACCCAATTTCCCTATCGCGTAGCAATGAAAAGAGTGGTAAAGGAATTCAACTCAAATCAAATACCAAATTTTCGAAAACTGACATTATAATGAAGATTAACACATGAGATCACTGAGCATCATGGGAAACTTTTTATATCAAAAAAAGCATATATATGCAAAGCTTTTTTAATACAAACTGCAGCTCGATGATGCTCAGGAGAGGTGAGACTGTAACCGGTAAAAGATTCGCAAGTCCATCAACAGTTATCAAGCGGTTGAACGTGTTAAATGTATCTACCCATAATCCTTGTCGGCCTCAGCTTTATAGCTTTTCAGGTGGCTAACTTTATTGAAATAAGTGTAGATGACAACATTAAATATGATATACAGATACGTGAATTGCTTTAGTACAATGAAATAGATATACGGAATTAGTCATATGAATCGAAACAGTTATTTTTCAAAGTTTTAGAAAACAGTGATCGTGAGAGCCGTTTTGTATTCGCATTTATTGAACTCCAAATTTTTGGTCCTGAAAATTTTAATGAGAACTTACCAAAGTTAGTTTTTATTGATGGTAACTGAAAATTATGCATAGAATAACGAGTGTGGTGTGAGTGAGCATCAGATGAGAAAGTAAAGAAGTTAGAAAATGCAACTGGTAGATTATTGTTAACAAAATCATACATAAATAAGATATAACTAGCTAAAAACTAGTGTGAGCTGCGTCGGTGTTTCTAATGAAACAGTAATGATGAAAAGGTAAATTATACACCATGAAAAAGATGAAAAAACTTGCTTTTCATCTTTTCACGCTGTATAATTTACCTTTTCATCATTACATACATAAATAAGGCGATTTGACTAAATACAATATCTTTTAATTGAAGAATCCTTAGAGATTTATATATAGGTGGTGCATGTGATTGGTAATGGGAAAATGTTATTTGTATTATAAATATCACAGCTTTAAGCTATGTTTCTGGATTTAAATTACACATTCTCTATCATAGCACTAATTGTAATATATATTATTACAAGAGCGGAATATATTATTATTGTTTAATGGAGGTCCCATCACTCCACACTTCATGAAGAACGCCCTGAGTGCCATTCTCTTGTAACAATATAATTATCGGTGCTATTAATAGAATGTGCAATTTAAATCCAGAAACATACACTGTCCCCGATATGCCGTCCAACGTCAAAATCTGCTTTCGCTTTCCTCACAGCTTTTCCAACATCATACTTCAGAGTCTGATAAAGTAAACTTTTTTCTATGTGGTTCTCCATATTTAACTTTTAAGCAAAATCAAAAATTGTTTTTGAGTGTTCAACAATATTTGGCAGACACCAAAAGATTTAGATAGAGTAAAGAACGCTTAATTGATTTTGTGGATATATTTTCTTTTCTTTTCCGTTGTACTTTTTCTATATATATATGCTTTTTTTTTTTTTTCCTTTTTTTTATCATTACATGTAATTTCCCACGATGTAATCTCAATTGTGCTTTTCTATATATATGTGTTTTTTTGTTAATATGCTAATTACTTTTTTTGCTTTTTCCTAAAACTCCAGAAACCTTGTAACTACTGTTAACTGTGTAATCTCCCACGATGAGCTTGGAGAGAACTCAGGGAGTTAATATGTTAAAAAAAAAAGAAAGAAAAAAGAAAATCTAATGCGTTTACAACTCTTGGAAGCATGATTGCCTAATGCTTAACAGGTTTTGCAACCAATTAAAAAAGCAGTCATTACACCTTTTGCTGTTCATTAAGAGAAAATGTACATTCATTTGTGCCAATAGTTGTATCAATAACGTGTAATGTACTTTCATCAACACCACAAGTAACATCATTAGCGCGGATCAACTTTCAATAACGATATTTGAATATGCGTGTACATTCATAGGCATCAATGGACAATCAATAGCGCGTTTGTACATTCATATGCGCGGAATGTATTTTCTTGTGCGCGAAGTTCAACTTCAATAACACCAAATGACAAACAGTAGCATTTATGGACAATCATTTACCCAAAAGTGAAAATTCATTAGTGCTATTAGCATAATCATTGACAATCTATAATGCGTTTGGACAATCATGAGGGTCAATGTTATATTCTATAGCGTGGTTCGACAAACATTTGCATGATTCGAATGAACAATAAGAGAAATAAAACAATCATTAGCGATTTTTGTTTATCACTTTAAAACATATTTAAAAAACTCAGGTAACTGCCTCCATAATAGCGGCTGCGTAGGAGAATAGCAATTAGCTCACTTAAAGCAGCAATCAAAGCCGACATCAGCCGTCCAGAGATCCAACAACATACGAACGATCGGGCTGAGGCAAGACGACAAGGGATTGCTCTAGGTCACTATAGAACGCAGTTGCTAATGGAAGGGCTCCAGAGAAATGTGGCAACTATCACTATCGCTAAATGTGGTCAGCGGTTCAGTTATATGCAAACGTATTTGCCACGATGTATAAATGGCGAAGAAATTAAAGGCTAAAATAGATAAAAAATCGCTAATGATTGTTTTATTTCTCTTATTGTTCATTCGAATCATGCAAATGTTTGTCGAACCACGCTATAGAATATAACGTTGACCCTCATGATTGTCCAAACGCATTATAGATTGTCAGTGATTATGCTAATAGCACTAATGAATTTTCACTTTTGGGTAAATGATTGTCCATAAATGCTACTGTTTGTCATTTGGTGTTATTGAAGTTGAATTTCGCGCACAAGAAAATACAATCCGCGCATATGAATGTACAAACGCGCTATTGATTGTCCATTGATGCCTATGAATGTACACGCATATTCAAATATCGTTATTGAAAGTTGATCCGCGCTAATGATGTTACTTGTGGTGTTGATGAAAGTACATTACACGTTATTGATACAACTATTGGCACAAATGAATGTACATTTTCTGTTAATGAACAGCAAAAGGTGTATTATATTTGTAGTTTTTCTCTGTCTTTACGTGGCGAAATTTATTTTATGAACAATAGCCGAAATTCAGAGTCTTTTTGTGGAAGAAAGCCGAAGAAACGTAAGAAGACTAGCTCCTCCAAACACAAACAAAGAAGAGATAGCCAAGGAAATTATTATTCTATTAAGAATTCAACCCGCGATTAGAGTACACGTTATATATGAGGAAGAGGGTAGCAGAGCACCGCCCTTGTTATACTAAGGCCCCGTCCACACTATGCCGGAAAAATTTGAATCCGCAACTTTCACACTGAAAACGAAAAAAAGTTTTCCGTCCACGCATGAAAACGGATAAAGTGTTTCGCATCCACACTAGTCCGATCAGAAGCGGCAAAAACGCTTCATTGCACATCTGAGCTTGTGCATCGAAGCTGAAATTAGGCCCGCTGTGGATTTTTCGGATACGAAGTGTTCTCCGTCCACACTAATTCAAATTGTTCCACTCTGGAGACCGCATTCGAAAAAAATCGTTTTCGGTGAAGAATTGTTCCGGATTCGCCCGGACTAGTGTGGACGGTAGGCCTAACCGAATAAATAAAAATTCGGATTCAAATTTATCCGGCGCGGCATAGTGTGGACGGGGTCTTAAGGGTTATCTTAACATTTTGCTCGTCCCGTTATTGACTTTTTTCATTGAATTTACGATATAGAATCGATTGCAGCGCTTAAAAACGAAAGAGTTACAATAAGAAAAGGTTTGAAAGAGTCGAAATAACATTGAAGATAATAGAAAGTTTGAACATACCTTAGAAATACAGGCTAGATCAGTTCGCTGTACTCCGCTCTGTTCGGAATGAGGCACTTATTGGAGAATGGTGTCTTTTCATATAGATACGCCCTCACGGTATGTACGTCTAATCCTCATTCAAATGTAAATGTTTATACAAGACAATAAGCTTTGTTAATTCGCACCCAAGCGAGGTGCTTTTTAGAATCAATATACAACGAAATGAGAAAATGCAAATATACCAACTAGATCAGATGAATAAGAAAGGATTCTCTACGACGTCTGTGAATTGAAGCGTTAAACTATATATGACCTAAATAAGTGTCATTCGTCTAATCACGAAAACGAAAGGAAATAATTGCTCAAAACTATGAAATAATAATAATTTAAAAGTATAAACTACATAAGTAACATGTAGAGTTTATGCAAAGGAACATGATTCTGTACCAGAAAATACCAATTTTGGTCCCTTTGCTGGCTAATACTAGATACTTTCGTAAAAAGTCTTTTAATTGATGTAAACATTTGGCAGGAAGTGTTGGTAATAGTACTACATGCTGTCCGATTTGGAAATATTGGACGGAAAAATTCCGAGGACTGGCAAAAGTGGAAGAAGCCGATAGACCATAGTTAATTAATAGAGGGGAATCGGGTTAGGAAACCCTTTTGTTATAGGTCTTTGTTCACTTTTTTCAAGCGTGACCATGCACAATCCTTTGTTTTACCATATTGTTTTACCATTGTTGGCAATGGCTGAGTGAACAGACCAAAATCTTTCTTTTGGCTGCTAGTTCAAAATACTTAAAGATTTATAAGAGATATTTGAATATTCCTTACAACAATCCCATAGACAAAGTTTATCTTTACTTATTTTGCAATTTCGGATGAGCATAAATCAAAAATTGTGCATGGTCAAGACCGGTTCAACCTCAAGAGCGAACAAAGACCTGATAACAATAGGTTTCCAAACCATTCCCCTCTATTAACTATGGATAGAGCGAGTCCAATTTGGCAGTCAGAGGAAGTTTTTGAATTCAATTATTTCCAAATTGGACAGACATGTAGTCCTATTGCAGATTAATTATATCATCCCAAACTATACTAGACTGATTCCATAAGTCATAGTTTTCCCTCGAAAGAATGCGAATGGAAACGATCCAAATAGACCTTTTGCATATAAGACATGTGTCCCGTGTCCCGAAATGTCTCACTTATACCCTGTCATTGTTATTCAGGCACGTGGAAATGAGTATATTCCTCTTACTAGCGGTCTTCATGTCGGCTGTAATGTTCCATTTCTGCCATAATTTTGCTTCAGTTTATACCCACGCTGAAAAATATGTGTTTTAATTTGTATTTCGTGTTTCATTTATCAGAAACAATCATTAAAAACAATATGGACTACTTCAACGATACTGCGGCCATTATGTTAAGGGGAACTCGTAAAAGACTGTTTTTACAGTTATGGAGTCGATTACCATTCAATAGATCTTTCCCGAACACAAAATGGTTTCAAGTCGAGGCTGGCCTTGATAAAGAAAAGAATCAATGACCGCCTCAATTTCAAGCGAATTGGGGAAAGGTTTATTCATCGCGAGAGACGTTTTTGGGATATGAATTTGCAAGATGAATGTGAAATGATAACCAAATACCATTTACAACCTGCATTTTTGCGATAAGGCGATCACCTTCAATCGCAATGCATTATGGGGTGTCCAGGGGCAAAGCATGAAACAAAAAGGTCGGATGCCTGTTATAAAGAAAGTTTTGTGTATTTGTAAGTGCCTCCACTTCATTGTTGTTAATTTGTCTCTTCATTTACCATTAATTTGTGTTGAATGGAATGCTAATGGTCGCCAATACTATAGAAAATCTTATGGTATTTATATTGTTATTTACATTTTATCTAGCTCGAGCTAATTTGTGAAAATCCTTACGAAAAGTTTTACGGATATGATGGAAATACTCTACTAGATCTTTGTTTTAAACATTGATGTCTTCGTAACAAAATATCAAAATTTCTTTTGCTTTTAATTTTTCTTACGCAATACATGCACGATTTCAGCTTCCTTTATGGTGCAGTTTCATTTAAATTATACTCGACTAAGTGTCTTTTATACGCCAACTGTATCTATAAAATATCGTTCGAAAAGAAATCTTAAAAATAGAAAAACGAAAAAACAAATGAAACATGTATAAAGTTATCAGTAGACCTTTATCAATAGACCAGTGGTTTCAATAAAAAGACTAGTCGTGAAACCAGCCTAAGTATGTAGATGACCAGGAGTTTAAGCTACCAAATGAAATAATATTCCAAAATTTTACCGAGAGGAAATAGAAACTAGTAAGGTCTACTGATACCTTATTCAGAATCTGAAAGATTTTGCCACTTGGCGACAGCTTACTTATGGGCGTCGCGGCTGATTTGACGCTGTCCATCATGCCTGGAAGCATGTCCAGGACGCTATCAATCTTCGACTTTTTGGTGTCCTTCTTGTACTGGAAAGTTTGAGTGACCACAGTCACCATTGTTATTTATTTATCAAAGATATGCCACCACCGTTTCCTTTTTTTCTTTGGTCAAATTCCAGTGATTGTTCTGACATTATACCAAATTCTGAATTATAAACAATACCCAGTTTTTTCCTTTGAAATTTTTAGCATGGCTTCAGTGTTTCATAGCAATGCTAGTCGTTCAGGGTTTGGCCGTGATGAATATCCACTGTATTGTTTGGGTGTCTTTTGTTCCGAAATGAACGGTGGTAGAGATTATTACAGTGTCCTTATAAACTCGCCACGAATACTGAATTTTGGTATCTAACCGGGGAAACTATAGAAACATTTGAAGAAATCGTGATAAGGATGAGAATACCGATACTGAACTTACAACGTCGTAATGCTGCTGCTCGAGTGCGAATTCAACGCCTTACTATACGAAACAGAAGACGAAGATTTCTAATGAATTAACATTATTGAAACTTTCGTTGTGACAAGGAATAAAAACGAATCCAATCAATCAGTCGCCAACTCATCACTATTCTTCCTCCATTCATTCGTCCATTAAAACAAAACAAAAGAAGAATATTCCCTCCCACCTCACCCAATTAAAAGAACCGTTAATTTGCATAGTAATATTGCTCATCAACAATGGCATGTATTCATAGGGTGATAATGATGCTTTTAGAACCCTCATTATCTTATCACGGTGCTTGATAAGTGGGACGTCTTGGTACAACGGACACGTGTCTTATATGCAAAAGGTCTAATTTGGACAGAAAAGAGATTATGTGGGATTATCATAGAGTGATGATACACTTAAGGATTTATCAACGGCATTTAGGCGCGTCGCACTCTATTAAATATTCTCTAAGTTAGACATTTATTTATTAGTATTCTCTATATAGAAGATACTGATAAACCTTTTATTTTATTTTGGTTCAAGACCTTATTAGAGCGAGGGTATTTAACCCGTGAAATGAAAATTATTAGTCAACGTGTAATAATCAAATGCGAGGCTTTTGCCGCTAAAACGAAAAATAGACACAAAAGAACACAATGGAATAGATCAAGGACTACTTAAGTGTATTAGTCTAATATCTATTTCACGGGTTTCTTCACTCTAGTATTCTCTAAATATTCTCTCTAGAATACTAATGTCTAACTTAGAGAATAATTAATTATTAAATAAGCCCATATTTTCTCTGGAATCCGAAGAAAAATAGTTCCCGTGTGGAAGACGTGAGGCGTTGAGTCTACTCCATGATAGCCATCGTCCAATCATAAAATTAGGAACACGGTTACAAGATCAACCGTTCCAGAAAAAACGCATAATCTGGAGCAAAAAGTGTAGCAAAAATCGCTCAATGTTGAGGATTTCATAAGGTTCAACTCGGTATCTCCGGATGCCGTTTCTGGAGAGAAGGGTGAGCTGTTGTATAGTTCAGGGGATTTTGGAGACAAAGGAGGGATTTTCTTGACCATCGAAGTGGTTGTCAAGCTGGAGTCACCAGCCTTGGGCTAATTTTTGAAAAACTGCTTTAAAGCGGCTAAAAACCACCCAGAATACATACATACATACATACCGTTATAGAGTGAAGTCATTCAATCCGTGAAATAGATATTAGACTAATACACATTAGTAGACCCTAATTCCATTGTTTTCTTTTGTGTCTATTTGACTAGAGTGAAGTCACGAAACCCATGCAATAGATATTAGACTAATACACATTAGTAGACCTTAATTCCATTGATTTCTTTTGTGACTATTTGACTAGTACACGTTGACTTGTATTTTTTATTTCGCGGGTTAAATAGAGTGCAAACAATATAACCGTGAAACTTTAGTAATACTAAATAGCATAATTTCATGCAAATTCTATTGTTTTCTATTGTTTAATTAGCACTATTTTGTACTATTTAGTAATTAGTGTTTCACGGATTTATTGTTTGCACTCTACCTTCACTCTACATTATTTAGTATTCCCCACAGGGCTTTTTTATACTAATTTAAGATATAGAAACTATGTTATTCCATATGCCTAAATCTCTATACGGGAAACTGCACTGTCCAATCTCGTACCCAGAGCCCTTATTTCTTACTGCGCATGCTCGACAAAATAATTGGGCTCTGGAAAACTCCAAACCGGAAGACCCAGATTCTTGGTTTCTCGCACATGCGCATTATGACAGACTAAATAGGTAAATTCAAAATGGCGGACGATGTTCAACGAGCATGTGAATTTGCGCTTGGAAAATTAGGTTTTGAAGATGGTTTTCAGTTAAATTAACTCCGAAAATATCTATTGGATAGACATCAATACAATTTCCATTACAAAACCGGCAAAACTTTGAAAAATCCGGCCCTACAGGCTTTTTTGGTGTACTTAATTCGAGACGCCATCTTGTTTATTTTCCCTAGTACTGTAATTTTTACTTCCGGTATTTCCTTTGTTCTCGAGAACCAATCACAGCACAGGAAATATTGGAGTTTTCCAGAGCCCAATTATTTCGTCGAGCATGCGCAGTAAGAAATAAGGGCTCTGGGTACGAGATTGTGCACTGACCAGATACTGGCTATTTCGCATATGCGCATTATCAAATTTACCAACTGACAAAAACAAAATGGCGGACTGTCATGTACTAAGGCCGTTATGAATGCCCGTTGCTCTCTCTCCGTTGGACTTTGAAGATAGGTTTAAGCTCAGAGAAACTATTTATATAGTTGAGGAAAAACGATGCTTAAGTTGTGTTTGTCAACTGGATACGGTTATCCCTACATTTTGAGTTCGATGTCAAAGGGATTTAACTGAAATTTTGAGGAAGTCATCTTGGATAGTTGTTCTTCAAAAGCGTGTCTACGATATTTTATTTTTTGCTTATTTCCAAAGTTATCGTGGATTTTGGCTCGCATACCGGTGATATAGCAGCGTCATAACTTTAAGAGCGTATAAAAAAGCAACGGGGCAACTAATCAAAAATCGGAGACACAATTTTGATAAGTGATGTCTTGTGATCTCGGAAAGATATAAGCATTGGTTTCCGATCATTACCGGCTGTCATCGAACTCCGCGAAGATGCCACGGTGAAAAATTGAATAATTCGCCAACTATTCCGGTCATGCGGCCGCGTACAAATGCAGTGGTGTCGCTTGAAAGTGTTAGGCGAGTTAATTCAGATTTTACAAAGAAATGCATAGAGAGTCAAGATAGTTTTCGATTTATAAATTTCTGTGTAAACAGTTTTCCACTTGCCGGGGTAGAAGAACGATAAATAACATTAAAGCATTTGATTTTTTCCAAAAATACTTTAATTTGTTTGGAAAAACCTTTTCGTCTCGACAGTTAGATTTTAACAGCCTTCTTGCCATATGTGCTTTGTTAAATTGCAAGAAAAACACAAAAGGTCAAATATTATAAACAGCATTTCTCAAAATCAGAGCTGATTACCTCATTTGCCGGGGTCGATTCCTAAAATACACACATTCTAAATTACGGATGTCGAATCTGTGGTCGATTTAACGAATTTATACTTTTCGTTTTTTACTTTCAAAAAGCTCCGATTTGAGACGAGTATTTGTGAGATCCTTTCTTCAAGAATAGGCACTTTTTGAAGTAAAAACCTTGAAAATTATTCGCAAATTACGGCAAGTTTGGTACCAAAATAAAGCTTGAATCCTCAGCTCTCGTTTGCCATCATTTGTAATAGGATACCTATTAAAGCACAGGAATAACGTAGCAAAAAGTTTTGTTTCACTAAGTCCGGGCCTGAGAGAGCTTGGGCTTCCTGTGGTTTTTATTTTATACATGATATCCGCTGACTTGCCGAGCGGCGCATGGCCGGAATAGTTGGCGATGTCTAACTTAAAAGGATAAATTTATTTTACAAAAAGGAATATAGTTTTTACATTTATTCAGCTTTCAGAAAATGTATACTTTGTTGAGGTTTCGATTCAAAGGTTTTGTGCTATTAAGAGTTGATCATGAATGCACAATGGTCGCTAGGGGAAACCTGATACCTTAGGGTATTTATTTATTATTTATTTCATGATTCGCCCAAGGGCAGGTGATAATACAATAGGACTCTAGGTCCCCTATATAATATTAACACCCAAACCCAACCCCGATGGAAAAAAAAAAAAAAAAAAAAAAAAAAAAAAAATAGAAAAAAAAGTACCAACCCAAGATACACATTAAAAGAATTTTAGATATAGGAAAAGGAAAATGTAACGACAATTAGCAACTACAGATACTCAAACGATTAATTCTACGACATTTAGGACAAATTAACTTATATGAACACCGTCATCACAGAGTCTAAACTGGCTTCAACCTGAGAAATCTAATTTTAGATTTGTTGCTTGAAGCCGTTCGCGATTGTAGTCTGTCCAGTCTAGACCTCTCAAAGCTCGCCCTCGGTCTTTTGTTATCTCTTAGCCAATCACGGCTCGTCCTCTGTGTCTTCCTAGTAAATTATTATTTCCATCTACGGTTGAGTTTTTTTTATTGATTTCTAAGGCTTTTGTGAATACCAAATTCACGGTGATTTTAGAGATGAGTGTTAGAGGCAGCTATCATAAAATTAGCGACAAGGAAAGGGAAATTTTAGTCCGGTTTTATGATGGAGGAATGACAAGCAAGCGAGCTTCTTGTCAAAAAAAAAAAAAAAAAAAAAAAAAAAAAAAAAAATCGAAGAAGCAGCTAAAGAAACTGGATTGAGCGAAGAATCAAAGTAGGTACTCCGCCAGAATTTGGGTAGGCGTGTTCCGCTGGGATTCTGAAAGGGGTACCCTGTTTATGACAAAAGAAAAACAAATTCGTAGACCCTGCTTATGACAAAAGATATAATTTATTGCACTGAATTCCTGTTTCAATTATCATGTCATCCCGCGTATCGTTTTTTTACGACCATAATAACCAGTTTCGGTCAATACGAAAGTAGAAACCCTGAATATGACAGGAAGCTCAGGAAGAACTTGGAACTTGAGTGAAATTGCATACCCCGTTTATGACAAGAAGCTCGAAAAACCATACCCTGTTCAGTGGATCATCCCCGTATAGTCCATATATGGGAGTACCCCCTTCCCCCGGGGTGATTATTCCGCTTTTTGTGAAGAGAAAGGCCAGTTGCGGTCGATGGTTTCCATGGCTGCTCAAATTCAACAGATGATGCACTATCCGAAGCCAAAGGAATATTAAGAGACTTCTTTTTCTGTCTTACCTTGATGCTTGTTTTAATTTTGGCCTTTTTAAACTTGGCCATTTCTCGAAAGCAAAAGCCAAAGAACGACAGATTTGAATAAACAGACCGCGATCAAGCCCGCCACCGCGTCAGGCCGCTGTAACCAATCTATTCGAGCCGTGATTGGCTAAGAGATAACAAAAGATCGAGGGCGAGCTTTGAGAGGTCTAGACTGGACAGACTACAATCGCGAACGGCTTCAAGCAACAAATCTAACAAATATATCTAACGAATATATCTAACAAATATATCTAACAAATATATCTAACAAATATATCTAACAAATATATCTAACAAATATATCTAACCACAGGCAGCCCAAGCTGTGGGCGTGGGCACATGATGGTGCAAAACCTCTATACACAGCAGTTTCGTAATCAATGCATACCGCTGTCTTTGATGACCAAGGACTCATTTGCACAGGCTTAGCCTCGTTTATAAGTCAGCTATACACAGATACCATTAAAAGTCCTTGAGATTTCAAAATATTGGTATTGTCCAACGTACTTGCACATTCTTTACATTACAGTTTCCCATCAACTGTGGAACATGCATCGTTGCACCTCAAATAGATTACTGTATCTATGTGTCTACGTGTCGTCTCTCTTTGTCTTTCCTAAAATAAAGGCTGTGAAGATATTGAAAGGAGGGTAGAAGCAAAGCAGCGGGGAAGGGAAGAGAAAAGAGTTAAAGGAAGATGGGGGGAGATGAAGGAATAGATATGGATCTGTTTTTAACAACTTTTCATCAATTTTTCAAAGGATCTTGAAAGAGCAGGAATCTTTCCAGTGGGTAGTGGAATGATGTTGATCACCACCACCGACGACGAAGCAAGACGAATCGAGAAACAATCTTTCAAAAAAACCAAAGCAGACGTTGTTGAGAGGTTGAGGGGAGTCTATGGACCAGACGTACCAGAACCGACAGGTATTGGTCATATTTGTTTGCTTATGATACATATATATACACTCAACAAAATTACTCGATTCTAATTGGAGAAGAAGAGCACAATATAATCCCAAATTGTACTCTGTAGAGTCCCAATTTAGTTGCTCAATTTTGCTGAGCGTATTATAAACAAAAAATCCCACAATCTTCTCGTACGATTCGGAATTTATAGATACTCGTGATGTTTTGAAAGTTCTCAAATTGAACTCGACGAAAGGCTCGTCCAATTTTGAAAGCTTTCAAAACATCACTCGTACCTATAAATTCCGAATTGTACTCGAGATCTTGCGATTTCCTATACTAACTGTTGGTACACATTGAAAATGACTATTTTATTGTCATCATTATCACCACCATTTCCATTACCATTATCATTATCTTATTCAGTATCATTATTGTCATATATTCATTCATTATATTAAGCCTACGGCTTCGGCAGATAACACGGCCTTGGTCTTTACCCCCCTCTGCCATACATTATGAACGCAGCCTTAGGCCTAGGGGAAAACGTCGAACTTTCCACGCACCGAACTTAATTTCATCAAAGAATGCCGCCTCATTATCACCTGATATCCGTTGTCTTTAATGAGTTCGGTGCATGGAAAGTTCGACGTTTGCCCTAGGCCTTATATTCTCGGTTGTGTGTTATAATATTCAGCTATTCAACCAAAAACCGTGGCATTTTAATCAACTCGCATTGTTCCGTAGTGTGACATTCCTTACTATACAATGGACCTTAATAAAAGAAAAGAACGCATTTGTACACAATAAACTTCCTTTCTAAACGTCCTTTATTCACGAGGGTAACACTTAATAGCCAGTGGCTAACAAACCTGTGACCCTCATTCCGTGATCGAATTGGAATTTAGGAGTTGATTTTTGCGGAGGGAGGAAAACCGGAGAACCCGGAAAACCCTCGAAGCACAGGAGAGAACCAACAATCAACTCTACTCATATACAACACCGAACCCGGCGGGACTCGAACTCAGGTCGCATTGATGAGAGGCGAGCGCTCACACTGCTACGCCACCCGTGCTTCCACACAATCGAGGCTAAGACTGAGAAAAAGCGAACTCCAAATGAGATTAATATGTACGATGTCATGTTCAACTTCATCCATAACTGTTTATTTTCGTGTGAACGGTTTATAATTGGAAATTTTGTCGTCTACATACAAAGACTGATTTACTAGTAGAGACATGCGATCGTCGGCGATACTTAACCTCCCTATAAACCCCATAAATAGCGCAGCGCACTGATTCTAAAAATAGCTCAAAGATTCGGACAAACATTGCATTCTGTTTAACCTCTACGAGGATTATACAAACCGATTTTATCGTTTTTACTTAAAGTTACAATAATAACCCATGTAAACTTAGATCAACTGCGATCGGCTGTGAAAATCATCTGCTGAAAGTAAACTATAAGTTTGTTTGTCCGAATTTCGCCTTTGTCTTTGTTTTTATGACGTCACGGTTGCGCTGCGCTATTGTTTCTCAGGTTAACTTCAGTTCCATTGAAAAAAAAATTGCCTCGTAATCCTTGCAGAACTCTTTAGACAGATACTATACTGTTGCAGCGTGTACTGTATGTGTTTTCATAACTTTTTCTTTATCTAGATATCTACTATAATCGTTGGTCTTTGAATCCTTACATTCGTGGGTCGTATTCTGACGGTACCATCGGTGTAGAAAATATTCTTGCCTTTCATCGATATTAACTATGCTTTCAAGGAATCTATATTTATTGGGTCCTTCATGAAACTCGCATTCAATACATACATCTATTTCCTAATCAGATTAAACGAAGATTCATTATCTCTCATGTCGTTATTATGCCACAAGATAGAAATTCTCGAAAGTATGCTGTGTTGATGAGTCGATGTGTCGTGTATCGATGTGCGGTTCACTATAAATACAATCAAAGAGAGTCTTAGAATCAATCTGTGTGATCTAATACAACCGAATGTGTCCCTATCGAATCCAAAAGAAAAACTCAATAACAATCTCCAATATTCCTCTTAATAACTAAATTTCATAACTAAAGTTCACGTGCTGTGTTAACTATCTTAGTTCTATCGCAATAGTACCCAGTGTCTCTCGGACAACTCTTCTGGGCCTGGTGACCTGTCGCGTACAATCGGTGTGTCATCCCAAACCTTCAAACATCTGGCCAAAAACCTTGGAGCTCTTTACTTCTCCGGCGAAGCTACCAGCGAAGATTGGTACGGATACATGCAGGGGGCGTATATCACGGGCGAAGAAAAAGCGAAAGCTATTGTCCAGATGATGAAGCATAGAGAAGCAGGAAAAACATACTTTAGTATTTTGGAATGGATCAAAGGCTAATATTGCAATTGATAGTCGTTTGAAGAAAAAATAAACCTTTTGGTTTGAATCACGGCCCTGAGTGTTTGATTTTTGATTTTTGATTTTTCTACTCCCCGAGCTCCCTCGACGAGGTTTTTTCTTGGGCAATGTAAACTAAAGAATATATGCCTCAAAATATACAACAACAACAACAAAAACAAAAACAAAACAAAAAACAAAAAAAGAGAGAGAGTGAGAGAAAGTATTCCCATAAAGTTTTAAGAGTAAAGGAACGAAGAAAACTGATTTTAGAGGAAAAAAGATAGAGAACGAATAGAGAAAGAGAATGAAGGAAAAGAAAAAAAAAAAGATTGGGAAGAAGGATTAGAAGGACAGAAAGAAAGAAAGATTCCTTTTCTAAACTTGAACTGATACAGTTTGAGTTCAGTGGCCTTATATAGCAGCGCGTATTTTTCATCTCGTATTTTTATATCTGATAAGCACTTGATGCTGAATTCCTTTCCTTCCTAAGGGACGAACCATTTGTCTTTGGGGGTTCAATTGAAGTCAATTGAAACGGTGGTATCAAAAATTAGGAAAAAGGCCGGAAAAGTAAAAAATAAAAAAGATGAAAATTAAGACGGAACTTCCTATAATTGAGAGAAGGGTGCTCAGGTCACCTTAGACTATGATAACTTGCGAAAGCCAGGTTTTGCTCCCTGTGTTATTTTTTAGCGCGCGCTTATTCTTCGTTTGCAGTCATGCAAAGCAAGTGAACAATACGTGTTGCCTAGCAACAACGAGTTTGATTATACATAAGTTTAACTATACTTTGGCGAGACAAATATAAAATAAAAATACGATGTCTATGTTTAAGTAGTTCTTGGGACATGGAGCTTGATAGCAGAAGTGTAGTTCACACACCACCGCCAAGTTATGATCAGGTTGTGAGAGAAACTGTCGGCCCTCCTCCAATATACACTGAAACAGACGAAACAAGAGCAACAGAACAGCAAATCCTAGCAGTTCAATCGAGCAATGGAGGTAGAAATCGAGTCGTAAGCAATGCTTGGACCGAGCAATCACATGTAGTGGTCACTCAACCGACTAGCGAAGTGATGAGACGGACTTCAGAGAGTCAAGTAACGGTAGAACAGCCTTCAAATCGTGAGCAAAAGAAGAGTTATTCGAGTAATTGTTTCTGTTTTGCTTGTAAATGGAAGCCGTGTTCACAAGACGGCGAATGTATTTGTTATAACTGTATTTTTTTCGCTATATATGCTGTAACGTGCGGCCCTGGAGTCTGTTGTTGTGTTTTCTGCCAGAAAATTTGCCCAGAAACCTTCGCAGATTGTCCTTCGCGAGACTCAAGCATGATGGATAGTTATACATTCAGAAACGACAACTTTGGCACACGTTGCTGTTGGGCTACATGTGGTCCTATTTGTTGTTTGTCTTGTGATGAACACGCTGACGTATGCCCCCTGGCTACCCCATGTGAGGAGAGATTCGGTATGAGGTGTATTCGTAGAATGACGTGTTACTGTGGAGGTAGTGAATGCAGTCAGTGTACTGTTAATTTGATGGACGAACATGCGTGTGGTTTCATCTGGGATTACAGACAGTGTGGATTCAACCCGAACTAATATAAAGTTGAGAGAATAAGAGAAAGATAGCATTTGATATTTTTCTCTTATTCTCTCTATTTCATTACACACACCGAACGCATAATCTATTACAACTATAATATAAAGTTGAAGAGGTTCACGACGAATTGGAACTTTTTTCCAGAGAACAAGAAAGAGCAGCCGCAATGAATAATGAAATATGGCAACTGGAATTGCTTGATTATTGCACTGGAAAATGGGATTTAATGCCGTGAAAATTAAATATATAGACCATTTTTAAATTCATACAAATTTGTCCTTGGCTTATGACTCTTCAGTGATAATATTCACAAATACCAAACGGTAAACTAGAGAGCTTAACTTTAACAATGTAGTGAGCTTGAAATTCAAGTATTTGATAATATTTAAATATGGTAACTCAAAATGGACTTTCGTTAAAACGTATTTTATTAATGTTATAACAATATAGTATATTAAATATTTATTCCTTTTTCTCAATTTTCTCATTCTGTTTTCTTCTCTCATTTTCCTATCTCCAAAAAAAAAAAAAAAAAGAATGTTGCGAAATGAGCGTACCGTTAGCGACCTTTTTATTAATGTAATAATAATATAGTATATTAAATATTTATTCCTTTTCTCTTTAATTTTCTCATCCTGTTTTCTTCTCTCATTTTCCTGTCTCGAAAAAAAAGATGAATATTGCCATTTGCGACCGTTAGCGACCTTGGCCGTATAAATTATATATGACTCCCATAAGGTGCCGTTCAATATTTATCGAAGGATCGGAGGAGGAAGGACGGGGGGAGGGAGGGAGGAAGAAGAAGGGATTGGTAAGCATGAAGTTTTCTCGCACCACCCAACGGTTTTCCATCCCCACCGGAAACTCCGATAAATAATGAACGGACAATAAAGTGTAGACTACTCTATCGTCTCGCGTCCTTCTTTTGTCTTAACTAGCTTCGATAGCATCTTTCCCTGTCGTTGGCCGGTAATATAGGCTCCTTGCATGTACCCAAACCACTCGTAGTCTAAAGCCTCACCCGCAAAGTGAAGATTTTCTAGATTCATTGCAAGATCCTTGAAATCTTGTGGAGTTATTCCAACGACTGGTTCAGAGAATGAGCCAAGTGTAAAGGGATTGGTCGACCAGCGAGGATAAAAAATATCTGAAAAAAAGACATGAAGTCTGAGAGGTTTGGAGCTAATGAAGGGCCCATTTATAGCGCAGGACCCCTCTGGATACCAGCCTTATAGCTGAATGGGCCCCCCTGATTAATTTAAGTCTACACATGGGCCCAGGAATGGGGAAGATACTTACCGCGCAAAAGTATGACCACATTAATGTTTCGCATATCTCCATGCATGTGTTTTGAACGTTAAACCGGCACATTTCGATGCGAAGCTGGCAAGCCGGTGTGCATACGCTCTTTTGACATCAAGAAGCCCGTGCATAGAAGTATGCGATGACACTAAATGTGGTCATCCTTTTGCGTGTTGCGCTATAACTAGGCGTGTTACTATTTTCAATATAAGTGTAGAAGAGATAAATTCAAAAGAAGCCTTTTCCCCTACCTCGTCTGACGCTGCCAATAAGGACAATACTCTTTGCATATATATATACTTTATTATGATAATAAATTTTTGATAATATTTTTGATTATTTAAGTTACCTGTCGGTTCTGGTATGTCCTGTCCGTAGACTTTCCTCAACGTCTCGACAATCTCTGTTTTAGTTTCTTCGAATGTTTGTTTTTCTATTCTTCGTCCTTCATCTTCTGTTACCGAAATCAACAGCATTGCGCTTCCTTCAGGAAACATTCCATGACTTTCCAGATTCTTAAATAATAAGATGAAATGTCACGTGAAAATTTGAAAATAATTTTTCGATAGTTTGATCACCGCTTTGCGCATGCCCGTCGCCATTTTGGTCGCAGTGCCTACAATGATTTTCGTCTTCGGTCTGGTGAAGTTATTATTATTGTGTAATATTATCATTTTTAACTCGTGGATACGCGAAGCGTAGCAATGTTCTTGTATGTGAGCAATAGATGTCGCTCGAGGCAACTAATAACTATAACGAAAATTCGCTCCAATAAATAATCCGTAATTTAAAGACTTGAATGAAGACAAATTAAATAGAAATTAACCAATCTAAACCAATTTCTATAAAATATTCGCTTAGTTCACAGTGTAAGCAAAGTGTTTTATGAAAAAACTTCAAAGCGCCGTGACCCTTGAAGGTCAAGATAAGTAGTAACGCATAACGCAACGCTTTTTGTTAGCCAAAAAGAATGATTCCTGAAATAAAGCACTCAGCCTGACTTTTAAATTAAAAACAAAATCCAGGATTCGTTTTTCAGAAGACTTAGCAAATATTCCGTCGAAGTCGAATTCGTCTTTCGTAATAGACCTTATTGGTGGTGTGACAATGTTTTCCCAATATTCAGCGTAACAAATCTCTGGGGGAATGAAGAGCTATTGTTTTGAAACTCGTCGGGATATCATCATTATTCCTTTCGTATCCTTTGGGATACTCATGAATATTTTCGTATCCTTTGGGATACTCATGAATTCTTCGATGAGTAAAAACAAAAGAAAGTGAAATCCCCTGGAGGTTCGTCACGCTGAATTGGGAAAAAATTGTCACACCTAGAATAAGGTCTATTGAAGTGGCTTCAGACAATCAATTTATCACAACCAATTCGCTTCCAAACTCAACAAAATAACAAAGAACTAAACGAAGTAGGTGTTAAAAGGAAAGTAAAAGGACGACTTATCATCTTGCCAATAAATTGAGTATTTAAAATATGAAAAAAATAAGGACACAGAAAGCCCGGTCTCTGTAACGTCGACTATAGTATCCACGAGTTCGCCATAGGGCGGTTTGATTCTATACAGAGCTTATTTACACCATCTGGTTTAATCAGGAATACTGAAAACCAGCATGAAGTAAGATTAATTTTCTTGAAATAAAAAAAACTGTGTGTATGGTTCTGTGGTACGCTGACCGTACGAACGCAGGCTTGGAATTTGACGAAGCGGCCATCTTGAAAATATGTTGAATGGATGAAGAATCTCTTTAGAGCTTACAAACTGCGCCGTAGAAAATATCTTACCTTAAACACAGGATAATGTCCTCGCTTATCACCAGCGAACAAGATATAATCCTTTTCATCCCAAAATTTATAAGGAAACTTGATGAAAATCTTGGTGTAGACAGACAAGGGCATTTTCAAGATGGCTTCTCGTTTCCATTCTGGTAATGGAGGATTGAATGTGACCATGTCACTGGCGAGAACTCCTGTACTGAATGTACAAATAGCGTAGTCTGCTGTGAAGACCTCTCCTTCTGAGGTGATTACCTGGGGGTAAAGGAGTTGAAATTTGAAGACAGTAAGTATGTTTAAGTAATAGAATGGCTTAATAGAGTGTGGGAGGGGAAGGATGGCAGGTTGATTTTTCCCTAGAATTTGTCAGAGTGTAACGCACGGTATGTCAAGAATTCTTACCTCAACAGAGCTAGAGCTGTAACTAATTTCCTCAACCTTCGTATTTAGCTTGATTTTTTCCTTAAATTTCTCATATAGTTGTTCATACATAGCAATCATTCCTCTTTGATCGGCCACAAAGAAATCATCTTCAGTCACGTGAAGCTCCTTAAAAGACACCAATTCGGGACGTTTTCCGTAGTCATAATCAAAACAGAAATATTCAATTGCTTTTCTTGCGGCCGTGTCTGGCTTCCAGTCGAGTAACGCTAGTCCAACTCGTGCAGGGATTTCGGGCTTCTTGTCGTTTTCCCGTTCCTCCTGTTTCGCTTCGAATTCAGTTTCAATTTGTTTCCAGTGTCGATAGCTCTCCATATCTGTGATGTCGGCTCCCTTCGCATTCCTGATGATGAAATTCGAAGATTGATTCCAGCATCCTAAGATATTTTTTTGTTGTTTGAGGGACCACATTGGTGCAGAATCTTCCTGTTTGGCTAAATGAATCCAGTTCGCTCCAAGCTCGACGTTGAATCCAGAAAAATTATGCTATCAAAATGACAAAAAGAATGTTCACATCTATTTATTGTTTACACTCTGTTCCTACAATCTTGAAGAAAAATGTTGAGAAATTTTTAGTTTTAATGAATGTTTTCATGTCCAACATTTGAAAATCCCACCCCCTCCCCCTCTAAACAATGTTGTTTCTATGGGGACAGGACTGCTCTACCTAATGGGACTAACATTGTCTTGGGGGGAGGGGGTACGATCAACCAAAAAAACTTCGAGGGAAGTTGCGCTATTTAATGATGAGATAAAACTTTCTCAACTGTTTTTGTCCAAGATTGTAGATAGTTAACTGACAATAGAGATGGAAGTCATATTGGTGTTCCAAACAAAACTGAGAAACCAATAATAATGTAATAGTCGGTGGACCAATATGGCGGCTGTGACGTCAGGTGATAACCTTCTATGAACAAACTTCATTACTTTTTTTATGCTCCGCTGAGCATGGCTTTTTCTTTTTGTGTGTTTATTTTTTGTCTGTTAAGTTCCACCTGCTGTTAAATTCGTCAGCATTTTTCCCTTTACATGAACCCCCTTCTACCTCTTTTAATTTTAATAGTTCGTCGCTACAGATCGTGAAATAAGTAACACATTAGTTTGTCACGCCTTATCATTAAGTCACGCCGGCCCAAGTGCACGTGTTGGATATCCCGAATTTGGTGAGTAAAAAAAATACTTATTTGCTTGAAATTCTCTTATTAATCGACGTATTTTTCGACTAACATGTTGTAAAATAATCTCTATTCTACCTTACACGAAAAAAGATTGAGTAGACAAGTTAAAAAAGATATCAACAGCCGATTAATCTTGGTCCACAGATGAATTCAAAATCAGTACATGACTCGTTTACGATAATATATACTGACAAAACTTGATAAATACCTGTTTTATTCTGCCTCCAATATAGTCCTGTCCTTCAAGGATCAGAAAGTCATCGACTCCATTGTCCATCAAAGTTTTTCCAGCAACTATCCCAGAGAGACCAGCACCAAGAATAAGGACTTTCTTGTGTTGTTGTCTTTTGTAAACACATGGAGCCATGTTATGACTAGGTAATTTTTAACTGTCAAAAAAAGCGTTGATGTTTTAAAATGTTCCTTAAATATTTTAACTGCCTTATCTATGCAATTAGTCCTTATATATGACAAACTAGTAATAAGGTAGTAAGTAATAATTTCGACAAAATGACCTAATTTCATTCCTCAGTGAAGCGTCATTCGAATGAACTCCGAGTTGTGACGCAATACTGACCTTTTGATTAGCATGTCAACGAGTTAACAACCGGTTTTTAATCCTTCTTTAGATTACATGGCTTTCTTTTGAACAAGAAAAACCAGTTAATACGTGCGTTTCTTAGGAAAAAAAGACTCTGTTTTTGATACGAGACCAGATGAGAGTTTTCTTAGATTTCTTTTAATGAATTTCTTGAAGCCATGGGAGTTGGTTTGAGAAGATAAATTGGTTTTTGAAAATTCACATTTGTCGATGCTATCTAATAGGGAACAGCATTACGTCATGACTAACACATCCGGTTTTTTCATGTCAAACCGCTTTTTCAGCTGTCCGGATTTGAGTTTCAATCGCCTCTCTAGAGTTCGCTAATTTGTTTTTGGAAGACATTTTCCTAATCTCGACTACAAAACTTAATTGAATTCGATATTTTACGATTTTATTCATTTCAACTTTTATTTTTTTTCGATGATTAGAAAAGGGACGGATCTTTCTTTCTTTCCTTCCTTTATATTCATTGATTCATTGATTCATCGATTCATCGAATTCTCCCCTCTCGCTATCTCTCTCTTTCTTTCTCTCTCTCTCTTTCTCTCTCTCTCTTTCTTTCTCTCTCTCTTTCTTTCTTTCACTTCTTTATTTCTTTCTCCCGTCTTGGCACCTTTAAAATAGAATTGGCGGCGCCTTTCGGGTCTTTGATGTCACCACAGTCAGTCTTTTCTGCTTCTCTACACTTCATCATCCGGCCATTTGACTGTACTTTTAGCGACCTTGGCCGTATGAAAAATATATGACTGATATGGTGCCGTTCAATATTTATCGAAGGATCGGAGGAGGAAGGACGAGGGGAGGAGGGAGGAAGAAGAAGGGATTGGTAAGCATGACTTTTTTCTTCAACCCCCCAACGGTTTTCCATCCCCACCGGAAACTCCGATAAATAATGAACGGACAATAAAGTGTAGACTACTCTATCGTCTCGCGTCCTTCTTTTATCTTGACTAGCTTCGATAGCATCTTTCCCTGTCGTTGGCCAGTCATGTAGGCTCCTTGCATGTACCCAAACCACTCGTAGTCTAAAGCCTCACCCGCAAAATGAAGATTTTCTAGATTCATTGCAAGATCCTTGAAATCTTGTGGAGTTATTCCAACGACTGGTTCAGAGAATGAGCCAAGTGTAAAGGGATTGGTCGACCAGCGAGGATAAAAAATATCTGAAAAAAAGACATGAAGGTCTGAGAGGTTTGGAGCTAATGAAGGGCCCATTTATAGCGCAGGACCCCTCTGGATACCAGCCTTATAGCTGAATGGGCCCCCCTCATTAATCTAAGCCTACACATGGATCCAGGAATGGGGAAGATACTTACCGCGCAAAAGTATGACCACATTAATGTTTCGCATATCTCCATGCATGTGTTTTGAACGTTAAACCGGCATATTATTTCGATGCGAAGCTGGCAAGCCGGTGTGCATACGCTCTTTTGACATCAAGAAGCCCGTGCATAGGAGTATGCGAGTACACTAAATGCGGTCATCCTTTTGCGTGTTGCGCTATAACTAGGCGTGTTACTATTTTCAATATAAGTGTAGAAGAGATAAATTCAAAAGAAGCCTTTTCCCCTACCTCGTCTGACGCTGCCAATAAGTGCAATACTCTTTGCATATATATATACTTTATTATGATAATAAATTTTTGATAATATTTTTGATTATTTAAGTTACCTGTCAGTTCTGGTACGTCCTGTCCGTAGACTTTCCTCAACGTCTCGACAATCTCTGTTTTAGTTTCTTCGAATGTTTGTTTTTCTATTCTTCGTCCTTGATCTTCTGTTACCGAAATCAACAGCATTGCGCTTCCTTCAGGAAACATTCCATGACTTTCCAGATTCTTAAATAATAAGATGAAATGTCACATGAAAATTTGAAAATAATTTTTCGATAGTTTGATCACCGCTTTGCGCATGCCCGTCGCCATTTTGGTCGCAGTGCCTTCAATGCTTTTCGTCTTCGGTCTGGTGAAGTTATTATTATTGTGTAATATTATCATTTTTCTATACAGAGTTTATTTACACCATCTGGTTTAATCAGGAATAAAACCAGCATGAAGTAAGATTAATTTTCTTGAAATAAAAAAAGTTGTGTGTATGGTTCTGTGGTACGCTGACCATACGAACGCAGGCTTGGAATTTGAGTAAGCGGCCATCTTGAAAATATGTTGCATGGATGAAGAATCTCTTTAGAGCTTACAAACTGCGCCGTAGAAAATATCTTACCTTAAAGACAGGATAATATCCTCGCTTATCACCAGCGAACAAAATATAATTCTTTTCGTCCCAAAATTTATAAGGAAACTTGACGAAAATCTTGGTGTAGACAGACATGGGCATTTTCAAGATGGCTTCTCGTTTCCATTCTGGTAATGGAGGATTGAATGTGACCATGTCACTGGCGAGATCTCCTGTACTGAATGTACAAATAGCGTAGTCTGCTGTGAAGACCTCTCCTTCTGAGGTGATTACCTGGGGGTAAAGGAGTTGAAATTTGAAGACAGTAAGTATGTTTAAGTAATGGAATGGCTTAATAGAGTGTGGGAGGGGAAGGATGGCAGGTTGATTTTTCCCTAGAATTTGAGTGTAACGCACGGTATGTCAAGAATTCTTACCTCAACAGAGCTAGAGCTGTAACTAATTTCCTTAACCTTCATATTTAGCTTGATTTTTTCCTTAAATTTCTCATATAGTTGTTCTTACATAGCAATCATTCCTCTTTGATCGGCCACAAAGAAATTATCTTCGGTCACATGAAGTTCCTTAAAAGACACCAATTCGGGACGTTTTCCGTAGTAATAATCAAAACAGAAATATTCAATTGCTTTTCTTGCGGCCGTGTCTGGCTTCCAGTCGAGTAACGCTAGTCCAACTCGTGCAGGGATTTCGGGCTTCTTGTCGTTTTCCCGTTCCTCCTGTTTCGCTTCGAATTCAGTTTCAATTTGTTTCCAGTGTCGATAGCTCTCCATGTCTGTGATGTCGGCTCCCTTCGCATTCCTGAAATGATTGAATTCGGTCGGTAGTAGAATATGAACGTGTTTTGGAAATTTTGGGAGCATCTAGGCGCATGGCGTGCTTCAAGGCTTGACATTAGGCCCATATATTGAACAAAACACCAGATCCTATACATCCGCCACTCTCCCTTCCTTCACCCATTATCTTTATGCAGCATGTTTTTTTACTTGGTTAGGGAATTCCCCACCCCTCTCCAGGTAATGATTTGTAGTACCTGATGACGAAATTCGAAGATTGATTCCAGCATCCTAAGATATTATTTTGTTGTTTGAGGGACCATATTGGTGCAGAATGTTCCTGTTTGGCTAAATGAATCCAGTTTGCCCCAAGCTCAACGTTGAATCCAGAAAAATTATGCTATCAAAATGAAAATGTTCACATCTTTTTATTTTTTACACTGTTCCTACAATCTTGGACAAAAATGTTGAGAAATTTTTAGTTTTAATGAATGTTTTCATGTCCAACATTTAAAAATCCCACCCCCTCCCCCCCTAAACAATGTTGTTTCTATGGAGACAGGACTGCTCTACCTAATGGGACCAACACTGTCCTGGGGCGGGGAGGGGGTACGATCAAGGGCACTAGGACACCGAATATGGTTGGATTTCTATATGTTTTTTCCCCTTTCGATTATTTGAATTAAATTAACGTTATATACTTGTTTACTTATCTTGTGTCCGTGTTCCTTCGTTGTCTTCGTTCGCTGTTGTAGTGCAGACGTTTTCATTCCAAAGGTCAAACGGTTTGACCTTCCTAATAACAGATGTATATTACACCGTCATTTCCTACTTCTTACTGGGTATATATTTAAAATTGTACTCTAGAACGGGGCAGGGATTTTTTGTTCTATATTTCTAATCTTCAAATCTAATTTAGCCTTGACTGTGTAGCCTAGGTTTACATAAGATATTTGTCGCCGGCATGTGGAGGTACTTTAATAGTTAACTTTTACAACCATCCCTCTTTCACTAGAAGGGAATAAAAGTGTAATGACCAAAGTGTTATACAATAAAGGCAATAAAGTGTTACACGTCAAAAACACAGAAGCACAATGTGTAATGCGAAGATCTGTCTTGAATTGTAGCTGACGGGTTTTTGAAAACTGCGCCTCTAAATATCTAGTCACCACCCACTCTTTCAGATAGCGATACAGTTCAAATATGATGGATCTTAAAGGTTCTCAAAAAGTCCTGACTCGTCCACACTAGTCCGGGCGAATCCGGAACAATTCTTCGCCGACAATGAATTTTTTCGAATACGGTCTCCAGAGTGGAACAATTTGAAAACGCCGGCTAGCCAAATTAGTGTGGACGGAGAACATTTCGTATCCGAAATTTTTCGAATACGATTACGTCATGGGAAGGCTAAAAATTCACCGCAGGCTCAATTTCAGCTTCGATGCACATGCTCAGATGTGCAATGAAGCGTTTTTGCCGCCTCTGATCGGACTAGTGTGGACGCGAAACATTTTATCCGTTTTCATGTGTGGACGGAAAACTTTTTTTCGGTTTCGGTGTGAAAGTTGCGGATTCAAATTTATCCGGCATAGTGTGGACGGGGCTTAAGCAAAAAAAGAAAAAACAAAAAAAGACTCGACAGCCCAAGAAGGGCTCGAGGCCAAAGAAGGGCATACAAAAATATGCCAAAAGGCAATGGAAAGGTCAATAATTTGTTGACCAATGTCGAGCAAAAAATTTCAAAGAAAAACTAGAAGAAGCTGAGCAAAAAAGGAGATTAAAGTTATCGTTAATTCATCTGTGTTTGTGTTTATATTTTAGTCAGCGAAGCGTGCAGCATATTCGCGCGTGCCAGATCATTAGCATATCATATATTACTCACCCAACTCATAAGCATAAGATATCACGTTATGTGAAAACGTTCCATTTGCTTTAAATTCTCTTATTATTGGAAGTATTTTTCGACTAAGATGTCGTAAGATTACCTTTATTTTACCTCACATGAAAAAAGATTAAATAGACAAGGTAAAAAGGAAATCATTTAATTTTGGTCCACTGATGAATTCAAATTTACGATAGTATATAGTGACGAAACTCTTTCTATCTCATTGTAGGTCATTGTAGCTCATTGTAGCTCATTGTAGCTCATTGTAGGTAAATGTAGGTCATTGTAGGTCATTGTAGCTTATTGCACCTCATTGTAGCTCATTGAGCCTTTTAGTAAGTACGTGACAAAACTCGATAAATACCTGTTTTATCCTGCCTCCAATATAGTCCTGTCCTTCGAGGATCAGAAAGTCATCGACTCCATTGTCCATCAATGTTTTACCCGCAACTATCCCAGAGAGACCAGCACCAAGAATTAGGACTTTCTTGTGTGGTTGTCTTTTGTAAACACATGCCATGCTATAACTAGTTAATTTTTTTAACCGTCAAAAAGACCGTTGATGTTTTAAAATGTTCCTTAAATATTTTAACTGCCTTATCTATGCAATTAGTCCTTATTTATGACAAACTAGTAATAAAGGAATTTCGATAAATGTCCGAATTTCATTCCTCAGTGAATCGTCATTCGAATGAACTCCGATTCTTGACGAGTCTGTCTTTTGGTCGAGTGTCGAGGGTCGAGGGTATTATGTCGAGGTCGAGGGTACTAAGTCGAGGGTCGGATAATACTATGTCGAGGGTACCATTTTAAACAAGATTCAGAAACAAGTGTTTTCTTTTAAACGATTAAAGTAAAATAAATTAAAAGTTTTTTTTTTTATTTCTCAAGCTATGACATGTCGCGTATACGGTTTCAATCATCATATCTTAAACCTTCCCAAACTACAATCCTCCTTCTTCGAGCGTTCTTTTTAACGAGTTGACGTCGGTTTACTTTACTAAAGGCAATCTTGAACAATCTTGTGTTAAATATTTTGTCAATATTCATATTTCCAACTGGGACTAGAGGATACTGGGACTATCAATATGCGTACTATTTATTCAGGGGATTAACAATGTGGTTATATAGCTGTTCCTCGCACGCAAACATTCCCACTGGCAATGTTAATATCTATTTGTCTCAGTGGAAATATGTTAAAAGTGCAGGCTCTGGGCTCGAGATTTCCAATATTTCAGTTTAATTTCGTTTTACATTTTTGCTACATTTTTTGTTGTTGTTGTTGTTGTTGTTGTTGTTTTATTTTGATCTCGGTTCCTAACTCGGCTCCTAACTCGTTTCCTAAGTCGGTTCCTAAGTCGGTTCCTAAGTCGGTTCCTAACTCGGTTCCTAACTCGGTTCCTAACTCGGTTCCTAAGTCAGTTCCTAACTCGGTTCCTAAGTCAGTTCCTAACTCGGTTCCTAACTCGGTTCCTAACTCGGTTCCGAATTCGGTTCCGAACTCGAAAGATAAGCATCCTCTAAATATAATCACTCTAACATGATAGACCGACTGCACAAATAACAACACACAAGAAAAACCAACAACGTTAAAACAACAAAATCCTAGAGATTAGAGGTGCAATAGTCAGTTATGCACCAAGGGTTATCGTTTGACTTTATTTTATGTATTGGCGTATTCTATTCAGTACTTCATTGAAAATAAGAATATTAAGAAATATTATTTATTGCACATTTAGGGTCGATATCCGTGTGATAAAGCCGTGAACAAGTAAAAACCATATCAGTGAAGTGATACGATATCACTTCACGGTGAACTGGAAATTGTAAATTTTGTCATTTTATCGACCCTAAATGTGTAATAAGCATATGGACTCGCATGAATAGGACTGAATAGAACACGCCAATACATAATCCTCGTTTAGATTACATGTCTTTCTTTTGATTCCATTCCTCATTGAAGAATCTTTCGAATGAACTCCGATTTGTGACGCAATACTGACCTTTTGATTAGCATGGCAACGGGTTAAAGTGCTACTACGACGAAAATCGCTCAAACTTGGATTCAGCTGAAACTTCTTAAAAATACTCTTTAAAGGTCCAATAATCACTGTATGAAGTGTTTTCTCGATATTCAGTACGAAAGTATGATATTTTTACGATTATTTTTTGGAGTCTGTGACGTCATACACTCAACATCGAACATCGCTCCATGCATTTCTTTGTATATAAATCCTTAATTTATTTTATTCCTATGAAGCCCAAAGGGTGGCTAATGTGCTTATTTCACATTACTTGTGACTATAATTTACATTTTGGGGTGTTTGGGTATTTCTTTCTCCCTTTACTACTGATATTTTGATCATAAACTACAAAGAAATGTATGGAGCGATGTTCGATGTTGAGTGTATGACGTCACAGACTCCAAAAAATAATCGTAAAAATATCATCCTTTCGTACTGAATATCGAGAAAACACTTCATACAGTGATTATTGGACCTTTAAAGAGTATTCTTAGGAAGTTTCCGCTGAATCCAAGTTTGAGCGATTTTCGTCGTAGTAGCACTTTAACAACCGGTTTTTAATCCTCGTTTAGATTACATGGCTTTCTTTTGAACAAGAAAAACCTTTTAATGCGACCGGGGGAAGTTCTTAATTTTAAAAACAACCTTCTGAAAGGCTTGACGAAATAGCCTCGAGAGAATACGACAGTGCTAACGCGAAAGAGAGCTAAGCTTTGTACCGTTTTTAGGAAAAAAAAGACTCAGTTTTTAACAGATTTGGATACAAGACGAGATGGGATTTGTCTTAGATTTCTTTCAATGGATTTTTTGAAGCTTGTCATGGTAATTGGCAAAAACAAAAACAAAAGAACAAACAAACACACACATACTATTTATCAGCATACGAATGACCCGTATCGAGTTTTTTAGTAAAAAAGTTGCAAAGTGAAAGAGAATAACAGAAGTAGCATTGAAACTGCGATAGAATTGGCGGTGCCTTTCGGGTCTTTGATGTCACCACAGTCAGTTTTTCCTGCTTCTCTACACTTCATCATCTGGACAATAGCTTTCGCTTTTTCTTCGCCCGTGATATGCGAACCTTGCATGTATCCGTACCAAACTTCGTCGTTTGCTTCGCCGGAGAAGTAAAGGGCTCCAAGGTTTTTGGCGAGGTTTTTGAAGTCTTTGGATGACATGCCGATGGTACCGTCTGAGTACGACCCACGAATGTAAGGATTCAAAGACCAACGATTATAGTAGATATCTAGAAGAATCGAATAAAAAAGATCTAGATGTGTCGAACTTAAAATATTCATGATTTATGAATGTTATTCGATCGTTGTTTGGACAGGTGTCAGTCTTGAGAAGTGGAGTCGTTCCAGAAGGTAATGGAGGTGTTGCAGAAAGCAGTGGTGGTGTTGCAGAAGGTATAGTGAAGGTATTGCATAAGGTAGTGGAGGTGTTGCAGAAGGTAGTGGAGGTGTTGCAGAAGGTAGTGGAGGTATTGCAGAAGGTAGTGGAGGTATTGCAGAAGGTAGTGGAGGTGTTGCAAAAAGTAGTGGAGGTGTTGCAGAAAGCAGTGGAGCAGTGTTGCAGAAGGTAGTGGAGGTGTTGCAGAAGGTAGTGGAGGTGTTGCAGAAGGTAGTAGAGGAGGGGATGGAAAAGGGGCAAGAAAGGGAGAAGTGCTTTGAGAAAAATATTGGATACGATTGTGTGGAAAAGAAATATAGGACAAAAGGAAGGAAGAATCGTTAACTTATTATTATACAAGGAAACTCGTTTTGTTACACGGCTTCTAGACTCTGTACCTGTTGGCTCAGAAATATTCGGTCCGTAGACACCTCTTAACAACTCGACAATCTCTGCTTTGGTTTTCTCGAAAGATTGTTTTTCTATTCTTCTTCCTTCATCATCTGTGACTGTTATCAACAGCATTCCACTGCCGTTCGGGAACATTCCTGGCCTCTCGAGATCCTTCAAGAAATCGAAAATTTTCGCTTAAAATAAAAGAAACATACAGCTCTTCCTCTTCCTCACCCCTCCCTCCCTCCCTCCCTCCCTCCCTCCCTTCCTTCCTTCCTTCCTTCCTTCCTTCCTTCCTTCCTTCCTTCCTTCCTTCCTTCCTTCCTTCCTTCCTTCCTTCCTTCCTTCCTTCCTTCCTTCCCTTAATAATAGTAATGATAATGATATTGATAATTATAATGATAATGATAACGATAAGAAAGCTGACAACGATCCTTTAAAAATATTAATGCCTATTGCCAAAATTAGTTCATATAATTTAAGAAGGTCCAGTACTACAATGCCTGCGGTTAACACTGAACGTTTTAAGAGTAGTTTTTCTAACAGATTAATTTTTAAATATTAGTATTTTTAGTGCTTTTTGTTTTAGTTTCTTCGCTCACCACTTGAATGTATTTTATCAATGTGAATAAAGATCTATCATTATTATTATTATTATTATTATGATAATGATAACGATAATAATAACGATAATGATAATGATGATAATATATTTTGACAGAATGACCAGTTACAAAAACTGCTCCCTTCCTTCCTCTCATCCTCCCTCTCTTCTTCCATCCATCCATCCATCCATCCTTCCTTCACTCCCCTCCCAATTCCAATTATCAAATCCATAAATGATGCACTTTAAAAAAGATTTATATTAAATCGAACCATATTTTCTTGTTCTAGACTGACCTGCAACACTGGATAGTATCCTCTTGTCTTGCTGTTGGCCAACAGAATGTACTCTTTGTTGTCCCAAAATTTACGAGGAAACTTCAAGTAAATCTTAGTGTAGATGGTCATTGGCATTTTCAAGATGGCTTCCGTTTTCCATTCTGGGAAAGGTGGGTAAAACTTCACCATGTCGCTTCCTAAAACCCCTGTACTGAACGTACACAGAGCATAGTCTGCCGTGTAGAGCTCTCCGTTCGAGGTGGTCACCTGTTTTAGTCACACGAAGGGAAAATTAGATCGTTTTCACGTGACGTCACAGTGGCCAGGTTAGCGTACCAAAACAATGCATTTCCTCGGGGAATTGAACTATATATTTATTCAAAAACTGTGGAGAAAGTTTATGTTGTTTGGTACACCAAAATGGCAGCCTTGTCACGTGAGTGAAAACGCTTTATAGGTTAGTTTTACTAGCAGGTCACGTGATAGTATTGATAACCCATGTGACTGCGACAAATGACCAATCAGTTTTCTAAACTATCTTCAGGGGCGGCGGAACCGGGGGGGGGGGGGGGGGGGAGGGTAGGGGGCGTGGGGCACGAAATTTTTTGGGGGGCCTAGCCCTTCCACAAAATATTGGTTCTCAGTCATAGTTTTGCGGCGCATGCGTCTGCAATCAAACAAAACAGCGGTCATTAGGACCGCGTTAAATATAATATTTCAGTGCCCCCCAAAGATTTTCAGCTTCCGCCGCCCCTGATCTTAATAACTAAGACACATGAATATGGGTACAACCCAAACAAAGAATCTTATGCTGAAGAGATTGACACGTGATCTGAGATGGGAAAACATTTCCTAAAGTATCATGATAAGAAGCATAAAGATGGATGCAACTCAATCAAAGAATCTTAATCTCAACATAATGACACGTGGTCTTCTCTAAAATAGAAAGACATCACGCCCAAGGTAAAGAGGTCATGCAATTAGCTTACGTTTCAAGAAATGACTGCCGATTGTCAAATACATTTTAGGGTCAAGGTCAAGAACGCAGGAAATTCGTTTTCAACTAATTTGCATACAGACTGCGAGCATGCGTAGGATGTTTAAAACATCGGTCGGCATCATCCATTTAAGAAAACAATGGAAAGCCTTACATATCTATGACGCAATTTCACCTGGACTGAAGTCGAGTTGTACTTCACTTCTGTCACGGTTTTGTTCAGTTTGATCTTGTCTTCAAACGTCTTGTAGATACCCTTATACAGAGTCCACATTCCTCTTTGGTCAGTCACGAAAAAATCAGGTTCCTTCGCAAACAACTCCCTGAATGGGACCAATTCAGCCCTTTTGCCCAGCTCAAAGTCAACGTCTAAGTATTCGATGAGATTCTCTGCTGCAGTCTTTGGTTTCCATCCCATGAGCGCCAGACCGATACGAGCCGAGATGGGAGTCTTCTTAATATGTTTTCTTTCTAACTGCTTGTCTTCCACTTTTTCTAAAATCTTTTTTAATTTGTGAAAACTTTCGATGTCCGTAATGTTTGCTCCTGTGTCGTTCCTGTTGAACAAGAATATTATGGTTAATAATTCATTCATTATTTTAAACAAGAATCTTGCTAACTACATCTGAATACCACTCAAACATCACAACAGCCATGTCTTTTGTCATTTCATTCTCTTGGGTATGTTTTCAAACTACCTCTAGCATCCAACATGGCTGCCATGTCTTTTGTCATTTCATTCTCTTGTGAATGTTTTCAAACTACTTCTATCATCCAACATGGCTGCCATGTCTTTTGTCATTTCATTCTCTTGTGAATGTTTACAAACTACCTCTAACATCCAACATGGCTGTCACTCAGCACCATTAAGGCATGGCTCTTTTGAGGAAATGATGGAAAATCAGTTATGTATTCATATCTTTGACAGTTTACAACGAATCTTTCCCAATTTTGGCTCGTAGTAGTAATTCTTCAAGGCAAGCAATTACCACATATCTGTTACCATGGAAACCATATAACGTGACCACAAGGCCGCCATCTTGAATTTTTTAAACAAGCCTTTAGAAATCGTATTGAAACTACTTCAAAAGTCCTGAAAATCCACATTCCTTTTTATATTTGCATAGCCTATATGGATCTAATTGGATATCTTGGAAATTATGTTAAGTTTAATTTTTAGGATATTTTTATTTTTTTGGAAAAATAGAAAATATTCTAAAAATTAAACTTAAAATATTTTCCAAGATATCCAATTAGATCCATATAGGCTATGCAAATATGAATAGTAATCTGCATTTTCATGACTTTTAAAGATGTTTCGGTACGTTTTCAAACGGCTTGTTTAAAAATCCAAGATGGCGGCCTGGTTGTCACGTGACTTAGTTTCCATGGCAACCAAGGCTTTAAGGTTCCTTCTTTTCACAAAAGACAAGTTGCCAAGTTTGGGGAAGATTCGTAGAAAAGTGGCTATGATATAGCTAAACAGTTTTTCATCTGAGAGCCATGGCTTAATGATGCTGAGCATGTCTTTTGTCATTTCATTCTCTTGGGAATGTTTACAAACTACCTCTAACATCCAACATGGCTGCCATGTTTTTGTCATTTCATTCTCTTGTGAATGTTTTCAAACTACTTCTATCATCCAACATGGCTGCCATGTTTTTGTCATTTCATTCTCTTGTGAATGTTTTCAAGCTACTTCTAACATCCAACATCGCTGCCATGTTTTTTGTCATTAATTGTTGAAAGTTTAAGATGTAATTATCTACCTCTATATAAACAAGATACATACCTAATGATAATATTTGTGTAGTTGCTGTACACCCCTGTCAGGTTGGTGTCCTTCTTGAGATTCCAAATCGGAACTGTTGCTTCATCGGCTGCAAAATGAATCCAGCTCGGTCCGATTGCAATGTTATAACCTCCAAAGGTTTCCTAAGATGACACAAATAAGCAATCAAAACAGTCAGCCTAATAATTCTTTTGGGCTACCTTTGGATTTGGCGGTAATTTTCGGGCCAAAACGCGTCTGCTCTTTCCTCTAACTCTAGTGCTTTCGCGACGCCACAGCACTATTTTATTCAACGGTAACCTCTAAAAGAATGCGATTCTCAATTTTAATAATTATTTCAATTTTCATGATTTCAATTTTGTGTTTTTTTTTTTTTGACTAAAGGTCAAACTGTACCGCATTTTACACGCCAACTTGACTCTCAAATGGCTTCCCCGCCATGAACCAATCAGAACAGATGGACAAGCACATTTTATCCAATCACGGAAGGAAACTCTTATAGTCACGTTACTCTCAACCAATCAAAACGCATCGACGAGGAACGTTAACACATCCAATCCCGGAAGGAAAACCCTTAAATTGTCACAGCACTTTGCGTTTATTATTTAATTATGCCTGTCCGACTAAAACGTTTTTTATTTAAAAAAAAACCTTAGCAATATTATAAAGTACAATCTAAATCTATTCAATTTTCCGTGTCTCGATACCAAAACCCTCATCAAAGCTTTCTGTAACTGGAATTGGATATAAAATCCCATTATTATTATCTTACTCTTTTCCCTGCTAGCAGAGTTTCTCCTCTTTCTCTTCCTTCTTTCAGGCGGGGAGGAGGGAGACTCTGCCGATGTAGAGCGTTTCCTTTGATACACCGCCGTCCACGATTGTGGACGAACAAAACCAGCTTTAAAACCGGTTTCAATCTCGTACCCTGAGCCTGCGTTTCTTCTGGCCTGCGGCGAAGAACGAGGGCTCTGTCCACTCATACTGTATACACCTATTTCGAAAATCGTTGTCGCACCAAGAGCCTCAAGTGACAAGCCAAGCCGGGTTCCAGAGAACGTTGGTACTTTTAATTATAATTGATTTATTCTTGGTTCATGCAAGTGGCTATAGCTCTCCACTAACTATCATCTCAAGCAACTTGGAGCAATTTGTAAAGTCATTAAATGAAAATGCACCATGAATATACTAATTACAGCTAAAAGTACCGGCGTTCTCTGCGGTCTTGGCTTGTTGCTTGAGGCTTTTGGTGCGACAACGATTTCTAAAATAGAGAGTTTTAGATTTACGTTCACGGCAAACGTGAAACGTTAGTTGACCATTTAAAAATTATTCTAAATAGCTTAAAAAGAATCGCAAAAAAGTCCAAGTAGTAGAAAAACAAAAGAATATTTGTCTTTGGTGTGAAGATTTGTAAAAGGTAAAGTAAAATACAGGAAAACGATGAAAACGTGGTCACGTTTGCCGTTTGCGGGGAGAAAAAAAGTCAATCTAAAACTCTCTATTATATTATATTACTTCAAGCGCTAAAAAATACTACACTACCAAGAAAAAATTATAAAAGCCTATCATATTCAACATTGAAAACCCAACGGAGTGTGAAACTTAGGCAGCTAGATACAGATTATGAAATCTCAGTTGATGAACTCAAAGTTGATAATATGAAAATTTTTACTTATCGATGATAGTTGTTTCCAAACTAACGCGCGAGCTCGAGTAAATCCAGTCAACGTACAATTATGAGATATGAACACCTATAATCATCGATGAATATACTGCAAAGTTTGCTTGAATGAACACAAGAAAATTGTTCACAAGAAGTTAGAATCATCGATGAATATACTGTACTGCCAAATTTGCTTGAATTAAAACAAGAAAATTGTTCACAAGAAGTTAGAATCATCGATGAATATACTGTACTGCCAAATTTGCTTGAATTAAAACAAGAAAATTGTTCACAAGAAGTTAGAATCATCGATGAATATACTGTACTGCCAAATTTGCTTGAATTAAAACAAGAAAATTGTTCACAAGAAGTTAGAATCATCGATGAATATACTGTACTGCCAAATTTGCTTGAATTAAAACAAGAAAATTGTTCACAAGAAGTTAGAATCATCGATGAATATACTGTACTGCCAAATTTGCTTGAAATAGCACAAGAAATTTGTTCACAAGAAGTAAGAGTCAGTATAAGTACAAACCGACCTGTTTTATCCTGCCTCCAATGTAGTCCTGTCCTTCAAGGATCAGAAAGTCATCGACTCCATTGTCCATCAAAGTTTTACCCGCAACTATCCCAGAGAGACCAGCACCAAGAATCAGGACTTTCTTGTGTGGTTGCTTCTTGATGACAGCATTGACTGAACAACTTGCTATGGCTGCGACCAGCAGCAACGTCAAAAACGTTTTCGTCATTTTCACAATGGGATTTTCGAGAAGAATTAACCAGTTGAAAGAGAATAGAGAAGTCGAAGTTTAAGGTTAAGAGTACTGCCCGTTACATACGTCCGATTGCTTTTAAGCCGACCTCATAAAACTCATGAACAATTAATGAGGAAAACACAATAGAAACCATTGTCCGTGGAGGAGGTTGTATATCTGATACAAATTCGTCCTGATTTGCATAAACTTTAACTCCAATTTTCTTAGCCAAATTCAATTTAAACAATCACTCGCCTTCGGCTCGTGGTCGTATATCTGATAGAACACGGCCACTCATATTGTATATATTACAAATATATACCTTTAAGTAGGTCATCGATTGGTCAGAAAATCTGACCTTAAGCAAACATACTTGTAAATATGGATATTTGTTGACACTAGTGATAATCGAGTGCGCAGTACGTACGTTTCTTGAGCGGCAAAACCCATCTTAGCCCGCATTGGAGGCCATTGTGGTCGACATTTTGAGCATAGTTAATAGAGGGAATGGTTAGAGTGCTTTTAGTCTCACTGTTGAATAGGTGACGTCAACTAAATTAGATAAGTTATTTACTATTCAACAGTGAGACTAAAAGCACTCTATGAAACCTATTGTTATAGGTGTTTGTTCACTTTTTTCGAGCGTGACCGTGCACAATCCTTTGTTTACAATTGTTTTACTATTGTTGGCAATGGCTGAGTGAACATACAAAAATCTTTCTTTTGACTGCTAGTTCAAAATACTTAAAGATTTGTAAGAGATATTTGAATATTCTTTAGAGTGACCACAGTAAATCCGTGAAACACTAATTACTAAATAGTACAAAATAGTGCTAGTTAAACAATAGAAAACAATGGAATTTGCATGAAATTGTGCTATTTAGTATTACTAAAGTTTCACGGATTCACTGTGGTCACTCTACTGAGGCCTCCTGAGGTCTACTTAGCTTACTAAAATTGTACAAATTAGTGCAAAGTTTTGTAGGTCTATGGTCTACTGAGGTCTACTGAACTTACTCATTGTGCATTTTCGTTTCTTACAAAGTTTTCACGGATATATGGTATGCTCTCTACTGTGAACCTGACATATTTTATCATCTCATGGTCCGATCCTTAACACGGATGAAAAAATTCCTAAGTTCGATAGATGTTTTATTTTTGCAAATAGTCCCTTTCAAAGTTCCTGTGCCATCTTGAAAGGTAGCCGTGAGCTTGCAATGATAGAGACTTTTTTGTAACACCTTGGATAATTATTCACATGTCTATATCAATGGGGTTAGTAGTCGACTGGCCAAAGATAGTAGTTCACTGACGATGGCGTATCCCCATTGGCACCCTCTCAGGGGCGGATCCAGGATTTTGTTCAGGGAGGGGTGCACCCCTTAGAATCAAAGGGAAAAAACAGTATTGGTTATCTTCGAAGTTAGGGCACAAAGTTGAACCAGGGAGGGGTGCGCACCCGCCTGCACCCCTCCCCTGGATGCGCCCCTGCCTCTTTACTTGGCGAATATTTCTATGACTTTTGCAAATTACAGCAAATTACACTTCTTGTTTCATAAACTATTCTGCGAATCAAGTTACGTCATGTCGTCATGGTGATGAAATTTGCAAAACGTTTTGACAATTTTGGAACCATTAAAGGAAACATGTTTCCTCGTTTAGCCAGCTGAGCCTAAATAGAGACATCAATACGAGAATATATTTTTACACAACAACTTTATTTCAAATTTTAATGTTCAACAGCTTATATTACAAGATTAAATTATTTCCAAATTGTCAGTAAGAAAATTAGTTTTAAAATTTGAAGGAGTAGGCTTCATTTTCAAATAGAATAAAGAGGAAATTAAGGTGTACTATAAAGTCATCAGATCGCTAATTTAGGAAAAAGTAAGATCATTAAGGTTTTGTCAAGGAACAAATCGTCAAGTCAAGATTTGCAAAAAGATGAAAAAAAGATAAAAAAAGATTAAAGAAGATGCTGAAAATGTAACAAAAGCGAAACAACACTAAAAACAAACCAAGATTAAAACAAAAAAAGGAAAAAGCAAAACAAATAAACAAACAAACGAAACAAATAAAAAAACAGATATAACAAAAGCGAAACAACACTAGAAAACAAGCAAAAAGGAAAAAGAAAAACAAATAAACGAAAAAAAAAAAAAAAGAAAAAAAAAAAAAACAGAAACAGAAAGTGGAAAGCAAAACATAAAGAAAACAAATGAATATTATTTCTTTATCTCATGAAGAGACGCCAGCAGAGGTATCCACCAAGACCAACCACTCCTGCAGCAACAACAATCCTGCTTTTGGTCAGCCTGACTGGAACAGCAACAGCTTTGTGTGCCTCATCTATGACGTCAACAGAGGAACCCACCTCGCTTCCATTCTCCTGCATGTCGTCCTCCTTGATTGGCTGATTCTCCTCATTGCTCGCTTCGATATCTGATGAAGTTGAACCCGAGGTATCCCGTGATTCATCTGGTTGAGTTTGAAATGAGCTGTCAATCAAGTTGGTGGCATCAAACTCTTGTTCATCATCATCAACTGAACGAACGTCCTTCGTTACCTCTGCTGACTTCTCCTTATATTCTGTGCTACAAGACACAGCAGTTGCTGGTTCGTCATGCAGCATGAAGACATCCTTGTCAGATCCTCTATCGTCTGTCATCACCTCGTATGACACATATGCGAAAATTACGTCTGATTTGTTTTCTTGAGGTTGTTGCGTGACAGAAGTGTGACACAAGGTCTTGGAAGCTAAATTCTGGTAATCACGTGGATCAGCATCTAATCTCGGGCGTCCATGGCTAGGAGAAGAGAGGTGAGTTATTTTTAGTGGCGAGTTTATTATTTAATAAGAGCGATCGAATGTATTCAATCTCCACATTGTGACCTTGAGTGAACTTGACATGTTAAATGTATTACTAAAGCGAGAGATAGTGAGTAAAATGTGCATCAATCCCACGGCTATCCCAACCAACAACTAATCCACCGATCCTATCTAACAACCCATCCATCCACTTTATCTAACCATCTGTCCATTAACTAGAATCTATCAACACTGACTAATCCACCCATCCCATCCATCAATCCATCCATCCACCTTATCTAACCATCTGTCCATTAACTAGAATCTACCAACCAACGACTAATCCACCGATCCCATCTAACAACCCATCCATCCACCTTATCTAACCATCTGTCCATTAACTAGAATCTACCAACACTGACTAATCCACCCATCCCATCCATCAATCCATCCATCCACCTTATCTAACCATCTGTCCATTAACTAGAATCTACCAACACTGACTAATCCACCCATCCCATCCATCAATCCATCCATCCACCTTATCAAACCATCTGTCCATTAAGCGTTACCTGCACTAGCATCAACCAACTCGTTTAGTGTCTTTAACTCCACGCTTTTCGCATATTACTCCTGTCTTGGCTGATCTCCACTGGCTACCAGTGAGATTTAGAATACGTTTTAAGATACTTATTTTTGCTTTTAAGGCTATTCATGGTCTCGCTCCTAGTTACTTATCTGATTTAATTTCTATCAAAAAGCAGTCTGGTTATAATCTTAGGTCCAATAATGAGCTTTTATCAGCACCTCCACCGACTAAACTTCGACCTACTCTTGGTGGTAGGACTTTTTCATACGCTGCGCCAGTAGAATGGAACACTTTACCATCTAGTATTAGGCATATTACATCATTACCTTCTTTTAAAGAACACTTAAAGACATTTTTATAGAAAAGCCTTTATTTAGTTGTTTTTGCAATTCCCATCGATTAACTTAGCTTTTATGTTTCTAGTTATTGTGTATTGTTTCTGTATTCAGCGCAGATGAACATCTTGTGCTAATCTGCGCTTTATAAATGTAATTTGTTATTTATTAACCAACCAACAGCATTTAGTTATCTAACTCACCGATTTATGCGCCGTGCCACCCAGATGACAAACACCAAGCAGCAAATGTTACCGAAATACTTCAACTTGTGCTGTACGATCTCCTGGACAATAGCAACCCATGTACTGTGGTTAAATAATCCTGAAACACAGAGAAAGTTTTCAGAAAGAAACTTAATTCAGATGTTTGAAAAGTATTAGCAAAATTAAGCTCCAGGCATGAGTCACGTGGTTATTAACAATTATGAGATCACGTGATTTTCTCCGACCGCCATGTTTGTTCAACCGTATAATATTCACACAAGCGGACACGTCTTTTGTAATTTCATTATATCGAAACTACTTGCAAACCAGGATTTTGAAAAAATTTACTTGTTTTACTTCAGTTGCGAATTTTACAAGATTTCAGTTTTTGCCGGTTTACGATCTAAAAATGCTGGCCTCTGACTTCAAACATGGCGACAAACACCAAGTCATGTGACCGGCGGGAATTTCCTTACCTATCACGTGACAGAGCAGCGACTTCCCATCACACACAATAACGTTCATCACCAAAAGAACCAAAACGGTCTTCGCTATATCAAAAATTCATCGCGTCATTTTCACTGAGTTTTAATATGATTTTACGAAGTGCTCTTTCTAGTTCAACTCGTAGAGAAGTTTCGAAAGAAAATGAATGCTCATTGGCTGATTGCGCTTTTTATTGGAAAAAAGTAATTATGACGTCACGCGCTAATTACTAAATACGTCATTTTGGAATTGTGTGACATCATTTCCGGTAATGCGCACGCAATGTTTTGATCGTTCGTGCACAGGTAGCCCAAGCTTGGTTTCTGTGGTGTCCTGTTATAAGGAAATGTATGGAGATTCATCAAAAATTTCAATAAAATCATTGAAACGTGAAAAAAAGCCTTGAAATTTTACCCAATCATTGATAAAGAACACTTCTTTTGCTCTGCGTGGTTATTTTTTGAATTTAGCCCGTTTTAAGATTTTTTTTCCCCCACCACGCAGAGCGAAAGAAGTGTTCTTTATCAATGATCGGGTAGAATTTCGAGGCTTTATTTCACGTTTCAATGATTTTATTGCACTTCTTTCGCTCTGCGTGGTTATTTTACAAAATTAGCCCGTTTTAAGATTTTTTCCCCGCCAGTAAGAAACCAAGCTTGGGCTACCTGTGGTTCGTGAAACAAGGAACGGGAAAAGTCGATAAAAGAAGAAAAAAAAAAATTTACAGAAAAATGTTAAATTCAAATTCTTATGTGGATTTTATTCATAAATACAGATATATTTTCATTGTTATTTTATAATTTTTTGCATTTGTTTGATTCATTAATCGATGAATCCTTATACTTTAGACTCTTTTTTGCCATTTAAAACCAGTTCAAATTTGAAGCTTTTTTTAACTTTTATCCATACTATAATGTATATTAAATAGTACTAATAAGCAAAGAAATGATACTCCAGGGAATGACACGTGGTCTGGAATGGAAAATCATCCCAAACTGAAAAGTATCTATTAAATAATGTCAGTATTTAGGCTTATCACGTGATGGCAGCCATGACAGGAGGCAGAAACGTTTAAATCTGGTTTAATGTGATATACATGAGAGAGAACTCATTTTCCCAGGGGGGTGGAGGTGGGGGGAAGATAAATAAATTGAATAATATATGTAATTTTTCTTGATTTGCATCATATTTTAGTCCAGATGGCAATCCTCAGTGTCTTGCTTTTTAATAATGCTGGATATTATTCGTGCTTTCTCCTGACCCGTCAGATATGCACCCTGCATATACCCGTGCCAGTCTTCGCTCGTCCCTTCGCCAGCGAAGTACAAGTTTTCTAAGTTCATAGCAAGATTCGTAATGTCTTGAGATGTAGTACCAAGTGGTGAAAATGTAAATGTGCCGCGAGTAAAGGGATTCGTGAACCATCTGGGGTAGAATATATCTGTTAAGTCCGCTTTACGGAAATCAGAGAAAGCCTGGGAACAAACTTGCCGTGCAAAGAAATGTGGGGCGAACAATCCCATAATTCCCTGCGCAAAAAATTCGTTCCCAGTCTCCCTCTGAGCTTCCGAAAGGGGAATAGAAAGAAAGAGTAATAGAATGTTAGTTGCAGTGTGATACTACGCATACAAAGCGCGCTTGTAAATCCTTACAAACAAAGTGCAATTTAATAAAACCTCCCCGTGAAGCAAAGCGCGCTTACCAAATTCTTCCTATGACACAAATCGCGCTTGTTAAATCCTTCCCATGAAGAAAATCGCGCATGTGAAATACTACTCATAAAGCAAATAGCGCTTGGAAAATCCTCCCCATGAAGCAAAGCACACTTGTGATATCCTTCCCAAAGAGCAAAGCGAGCTTGGATAATATCCTTTTCAAGACACTTTCAAAATTCTTCCCACGAAGCAAAGCGCACTTTTAAAATCCTTCCCATAATCCTGACCTGTCGGTTCTGGTACGTCCTGTCCATAAACTCCCCTCAACATCTCGACAATCTCTGCTTTGGTTTTCTCGAAAGATTGTTTCTCGATTCTTCGTCCTTCGTCTTCTGCAACTGTAATCAACAGCATTCCACTGCCTTCTGGGAACTTCCCTGGTTTTTCAAGATCCTGAAAATAGTTTTGTTAGCAGGATATATACGACAGAGTTTTCAGATAGGTAAAGTGTATCATAAACCTACCTGGAACACAGGAAAAAATCCTTTCTTGTTGCTGGCCAACTGCGCCTCAAAATATCTAGTCACCGCCCACTCTTTCAGATAGCGATACAGTTCTAAAATGATGGATCTTAAATGTTCTCAAAAAGTCCTGACTCGCTTCTCTGCCAAGAAGGCAACCAATTCAATGCAGGCAGGTATTAACCATCTGGGGTGTCTCCAAATACTCCCTATTGCCTTGTAAGACTACATGTCCTTAAATACGTGTTCAAATTTGATTCTTCTCCTTGCTAGGTATCTGTTAAATTTTCTAGCTTGTCTTCTCGCTCTGTTATTTAGGATCGCATCTGAACAGGTCTTACTGGAGTTAACAGAGCAAAATCATCAGGATAGCCTTGATCCCCACAAAAAAGTCTAGAGATTCGCATAAGGTCAATCTTAAAGAAGGCTTTACATGACACAGATCGTCGGTTTACTTTACTAAAGGCAATCTTGAACAATCTTGTGTTAAATATTTTGTCAATATTCATATTTCCAACTGGGACTAGAGGATACTGGGACTATCAATATGCGTACTATTTATTCAGGGGATTAACAATGTGATTATATAGCTGTGCCTCGCACGCAAACATTCCCACTGCCAATGTTAATATCTATTTGTCTCAGTGGAAATATGTTAAAAGTGCAGGCTCTGGGCTCGAGATTTCCAATATTTCAGTTTAATTTCGTTTTACATTTTCGCTTTTTTTTTTTTTTTTTTTTTTTTTTTTTGTTGTTGTTTTATTTTGATCTCAGTTCCTAACTCTGGTTCCTAACTCGGTTCCTAACTCGGCTCCTAACTCGTTTCCCAAGTCGGTTCTTAAGTCGGTTCTTAAGTCGGTTCCTAAGTCGGTTCCAAAGTCGGTTCCTAACTCAGCTCCTAAGTCGGTTCCTAAGTCGGTGCCTAAGTCGGTTCCTAAGTCGGTTCCTAAGTCGGTTCCTAAGTCGGTTCTTAACTCGGTTCCTAACTCGGTTCCTAACTCGGTTCCTAACTCGGTTCCGAATTCGGTTCCCAGGCCCGTAGCTAGGGGGGGGTGCAGGGGGTGCGTTCGCACCCCCCCACGCGAGCTAAAGGTCCTGCTTTTTAAGCAAGTGAGATTTTGGCTGGTATGATATTTTCACGTAAAACTAAGTAAAAAAAAAAATCAATTTTACTTTAATAATTTATCTATACCTATGCGTCCTATGGGACTTTTAAAAAATAAAGTATATGGTTGGTCCACTTTTTGTAAATTAGCACCCCCTCAACAAAAATCCTAGCTACGGGCCTGGTTCCGAACTCGAGAGATAAGCATCCTCTAAATATAATCACTCTAACATGATAGACCGACTGCACAAATAACAACACATGTACACAAGAAAAACCAACAACGTTAAAACAACAAAATCCTAGAGATTAGAGGTGCAATAGTCAGTTATGCACCAAGGGTTATCGTTTGACTTTATTTTATGTATTGGCGTATTCTATTCAGTACTTCATTGAAAATAAAAATATTAAGAAATATTATTTATTGCACATTTAGGGTCGATATCAGTGTGATAAAGCCGTGAACAAGTAAAAACCATATCAGTGAAGTTATACGATATCACTTCACGGTGAACTGGAAATTGTAAATTTTGTCATTTTATCGACCCTAAATGTGTAATAAGCATATGGACTCGCTTGAATAGTACTGAATAGAACACGCCAATACATAATCCTCGTTTAGATTACATGTCTTTCTTTTGATTCCATTCCTCACTGAAGAATCTTTCGAATGAACTCCGATTTGTGACGCAATACTGACCTTTTGATTAGCATGGCAACGGGTTAACAACCGGTTTTTAATCCTCGTTTAGATTACATAGTTTTCTTTTGAACAAGAAAAACCTTTTAATACGACCGGGGGAATTTCTTAATTTTAAAAACAACCTTCTGAAAGGCTCAACGAAATAGCCTTAAGAGAATAAGACAGTGCTAACGCGAAAGAGAGCTAAGCTTCGAACCGTTTTTAGGAAAAAAGACTCAGTTTAACAGATTTGGATACGAGACGAGATGGGATTTGTCTTAGATTTCTTTCAATGGATTTTTTGAAGCTTTCCATGGTAATTGGCAAAAACAAAAACAAAAGAACAAACAAACACACACATACTATTTATCAGCAAACGAATGACCCGTATCGAGTTTTTTAGTAAAAAAGTTGCAAAGTGAAAGAGAATAACAGAAGTAGCATTGAAACTGCGATAGAATTGGCGGCGCCTTTCGGGTCTTTGATGTCACCACAGTCAGTTTTTCCTGCTTCTCTACACTTCATCATCTGGACAATAGCTTTCGCTTCTTTTTCGCCCGTGATAAGCGAACCTTGCATGCATCCGTACCAAACTTCGTCGTTTGCTTCGCCGGAGAAGTAAAGGGCTCCAAGGTTTTTGGCGAGGTTTTTGAAGTCTTTGGATGACATGCCGATGGTACCGTCTGAGTACGACCCACGAATGTAAGGATTCAAAGACCAACGAGTATAGTAGATATCTAGAAGAATCGAATGAAAAAGATCTAGATGTGTCGAACTCAAAATATAGTGCTTGGGTATGATTCATGATTTATAAATGTTATTCGATCGTTGTTTGGACAGGTGTCAGTCTTGAGAAGTGGAGTCGTTCCAGAAGGTAATGGAGCTGTTGCAGAAGGTAGTGGAGGTGTTGCAGAAAGCAGTGGAGGTGTTGCAGAAAGGTAGTGGAGGTATAGCAGAAAAGTAGTGGTGTTGCAGAAGGTAGTGGAGGTATTGCAGAAGGTAGTGGAGGTGTTGCAGAAGGTAGTGAAGGTATTGCAGAAGGTAGTGGAGGTGTTGTAGAAGGTAGTGGAGGTGTTGCAGAAGGTAGTGGAGGTGTTGCAGAAGGTAGTGGAGGTGTTGCAGAAAGGTAGTGGAGGTATTGCAGAAAAGTAGTGGTGTTGCAGAAGGTAGTGGAGGTATTGCAGAAGGTAGTGGAGGTATTGCAGAAGGTAGTGGAGGTATTGCAGAAGGTAGTGGAGGTGTTGCAGAAGGTAGTGAAGGTATTGCAGAAGGTAGTGGAGGTATTGCAGAAGGTAGTGGAGGTGTTGCAGAAGGTAGTGGAGGTATTGCATAAGGTAGTGGAGGTGTTGTAGAAAAGTAGTGGAGGTGTTGCAGAAAAGTAGTGGAGGTGTTGCAGAAAGCAGTGGAGCAGTGTTGCAGAAGGTAGTGGAGGTGTTGCAGAAAAGTAGTGGAGGTGTTGCAGAAAGCAGTGTTGCAGAAGGTAGTGGAGGTGTTGTAGAAAAGTAGTGGAGGTGTTGCAGAAAAGTAGTGGAGGTGTTGCAGAAAGCAGTGGAGCAGTGTTGCAGAAGGTAGTGGAGGTGTTGCAGAAAAGTAGTGGAGGTGTTGCAGAAAGCAGTGTTGCAGAAGGTAGTGGAGGTGTTGCAGAAGGTAGTGGAGGTGTTGTAGAACAGTAGTAGAAGTGTTGCAGAAGGTAGTGGAGGTGTTGCAGAAGGTAGTGGAGGTGTTGTAGAACAGTAGTGGAGGTGTTGCAGAAGGTAGTGGAGGTGTTGTAGAACAGTAGTGGAGGTGTTGCAGAAGGTAGTGGAACTTATTATTATACAAGGAAACTCGTTTTGTTACACGGCTTCTAGACTGTTTTTTTAAAAAAGTACCTGTTGGCTTAGAAATATTCGGCCCGTAGACACCTCTTAACATCTCGACAATCTCTGCTTTGGTTTTATGGAAAGATTGTTTTTCTATTCTTCTTCCTTCATCATCTGTGACTGTTATCAACAGCATTCCACTGCCGTTCGGGAACATTCCTGGCCTCTCGAGATCCTTCAAGAAATCGAAAATTTTTGCTTAGAATAAAAGAAACATACAGCTCTTCCTCTTCCTCACTTTCTCTGTATATTCTTTCTTCTTCTTTTATTTGTCTTTCGTTCTATCCTTATTTCCCCCTCCCTCACCCCTCCCTTCCTTCCTTCCTTCCTTCCTCCCTCCCTTCCTTCCTTCCTTCCTCCCTTCCTCCCTTCCTTCCTTCCTTTCTTAATAATAGTAATGATAATGATATTGATAGTTATAATGATAATGATAACGATAAGAAAGCTGACAACGATCCTTTAAAAATATTAATGCCTATTGCCAAAATTAGTTCATATAATTTAAGAAGGTCCAGTACTACGATGCCTGCGGTTAACACTGAACGTTTTAAGAATAGTTTTTCTAACAGATTAATTTATAAATATTAGTATTTTTAGTGCTTTTTGTTTTAGTTTCTTAGCGCACCACTTGAATGTATTTTATCAATGTGAATAAAGATCTATCATTATTATTATTATTATTATTATTATTATGATAATGATAACAATAATAATGATAATAATAATAATATATTTTGACAGAATGACCATTTCAGTTACAAAAACTGCTTCCTTCCTTCCTCTCATCCTCCCGCTCTTCTTCCATCAATCCATCCATCCATCCTTCCTTCACTCCCTTCCCAATTCCAATTATCAAATCCATAAATGATGCACTTAAAAAAAGATTTATATTAAATCGTACCATATTTTCTTGTTCTAGACTGACCTGCAACACTGGATAGTATCCTCTTGTCTTGCTGTTGGCCAACAGAATGTACTCTTTGTTGTCCCAAAATTTACGAGGAAACTTCAAGTAAATCTTAGTGTAGATGGACATTGGCATTTTCAAGATGGCTTCTATTTTCCATTCTGGGAAAGGTGGGTAAAAATTTACCATGTCGCTTCCTAAAACCCCTGTACTGAACGTACACAGAGCATAGTCTGCCGTGTAGAGCTCTCCGTCCGAGGTGGTCACCTGTTTTAGTCACATGCAGGGGAAAAAACAAAGCGTTTTCACGTGACGTCACAGCGGCCATGTTGGCGCACCAAAACAATACATTTTCAATCCTCGGGGAATTGAACTCTATTTTTATGCAAACACTGCGCAGAAAGTTTTATTGTTTGGTACACCAATATGGCAGCCTTGTCACGTGAGTGAAAACGCTTTATAGGTTAGTTTTACTAGCAGGTCACGTGGTAGTGTTGGTAACCCATGTGACTGCGACAAATGACCTATCAGCTGTATCCAAAAGGGAAATTAAACAAAAATCGCTCCAAATTTATTTCCGATAAAACAATACTGGAATATTCTTAAAAGCCAAATAAACATTGGTTAAAGTTTTTTCTTGATATTCCGATGGCATGTATTATGTTACTGATTATCGACCTTTACACAACCGTTACACGAGTGGTCTAAAATGACACGTGATCTTAAATGGTAAAAACATTTTCTAAACTATCTTCAGGGGCGGCGGAACCGGGGGGGCCGGGGGGCACGTGCCCCCCCCCCCCCCCCCCCCCACGAATTTTTTGGGGGGGCCTGGCCCTTCACAAAATATTGATTGTCAGTCATAGTTTTACGGCGCATGCGTCTGCAATTAAACAAAACAGCGGTCATTATCATATAGCGTTAAATATAATATTTCAGTGCCCCCCCCCCCCCCCCCCCCACGATTTTCAGCTTCCACCGCCCCTGATCTTAATAACTAAGACACATGAATATGGATACAACCCAAACAAAGAATCTTATCCTGAAGAGATTGACACGTGATTTGAGATGGGAAACATTTCCTAAAGTATCATGATAAGAAGCATAAAGATGGATGCAACTCAATCAAAGAATCTTAATCTCAACATAATGACACGTGGTCTTCTCTAAAATAGAAAGACATCACGCCCAAGGTAAAGAGTTCATGCAATTAGCTTACGTTTCAAGAAATGACTGCTGATTGTCAAATACATTTTAGGGTCAAGGTCAAGAACGCAGGAAATTCGTTTTCAACTAATTTGCATACAGACTGCGAGCATGCGCAGTGTGTTCAAAACATCGGTCGGCATCATCCATTTAAGAAAACAATGGAAAGCCTTACATATCTATGACGCAATTTCACCTGGACTGAAGTCGAGTTGTACTTCACTTCTGTCACGGTTTTCTCCAGTTTGATCTTGTCTTCAAACGTCTTGTAGATACCCTTGTACAGAGTCCACACTCCTCTTTGGTCAGTCACGAAAAAATCAGGTTCCCTTGCAAACAACTCTCTGAATGGGCCCAATTCAGCCCTTTTGCCCATTTCAAAGTCAACGTCTAAGTATTCGATGAGTTTCTCTGCTGCAGTCTTTGGTTTCCATCCCATGAGCGCCAGACCGATACGAGCCGAGATGGGAGTCTTCTTAGCATGTTTTCTTTCTAACTGCTTGTCTTCCACTTTTTCTAAAATTTTTTCTAATTTGTGAAAACTTTCGATGTCCGTGATGTTTGCTCCTGTGTCGTTCCTGTTGAACAAGAATATTACACTTGTTGCTGTCTTCAAAATCTTATAATCTCAAGTCATATAGTCGACGTTCTTTCTCATTTGCTGCTCCGCTCCTCTGGTACTCTTTACCTTCTTCAATTAGAGATATTTCCAGTTTATCTTTATTTAAATCTAAACTCAAGACTCATTTATTTAAGTTAGCTTTTTCTTTATAATCACATTATCTATCTTATTTATTTATTCCTTTAACGTATGTTACTAAGCGCTTAGAACAGACTTGTATAAGCACTATATAAGCCATATATATTATTATTATATTATTATTATTATAATTCATTTATTATTTTGCACAAGAATCATGCTAACTCCATCTTCATACCACTCAAACATCACAACAGCCATGTCTTTTGTTATTTCATTCTCTTGGGAATGTTTCCAAACTACTTCTATCATCCAACATGGCTGCCATGTCTTTTGTCATTTCATTCTCTTGTGAATGTTTACAAACTACTTCTATCATCCAACATGGCTGCCATGTCTTTTGTCATTTCATTCTCTTGTGAATGTTTACAAACTACTTCTATCATCCAACATGGCTGCCATGTCTTTTGTCATTTTATTCTCTTGTGAATGTTTACAAACTACTTCTATCATCCAACATGGCTGCCATGTCTTTTGTCATTTCATTCTCTTGTGAATGCTTTCAAACTACCTCTAACATCCAACATGGCTGCCATGTCTTTTGTCATTTTATTCTCTTGTGAATGTTTACAAACTACTTCTATCATCCAACATGACTGCCATGTCTTTTGTCATTTCATTCTCTTGTGAATGTTTTCAAACTACTTCTATCATCCAACATGGCTGCCATGTCTTTTGTCATTTCATTCTCTTGTGAATGTTTTCAAACTACTTCTATCATCCAACATCGCTGCCATGTCTTTTGTCATTTCATTCTCTTGTGAATGTTTACTAACTACTTCTATCATCCAACATGGCTGCAATGTCTTTTGTCATTTCATTCTCTTGTGAATGCTTTCAAACTACCTCTAACATCCAACATGGCTGCCATGTCTTTTGTCATTTCATTCTCTTGTGAATGTTTTCAAACTACTTCTAACATCCAACATCGCTGCCATGTTTTTGTCATTTCATTCTCTTGTGAATGTTTTCAAACTACTTCTATCATCCAACATCGCTGCCATGTCTTTTGTCATTTCATTCTCTTGTGAATGTTTTCAAACTACTTCTAACATCCAACATCGCTGCCATGTTTTTGTCATTTCTTTCTCCTGTGAATGTTTACAAACTACCTCTAACATGCAACATGGCTGTCATGCATGTCTTTTGTCATTTCATTCTCTTGGGAATGTTTACAAACTACCTCTAACATCTAACATGGCTGCCATGTCTTTTGTCATTTCATTCTCTTGTGAATGTTTTCAAACTACACCTTTTGCTATTCATTAACAGAAAATGTACATTCATTTGTGCCAACAGTTGTATCAATAACGTGTAATGTACTTTCATCAACACCACAAGTAACATCATTAGAGCGGATCAACTTTCAATAACGATAATTGAATATGCGTGTACATTCATGGGCATCAATGGACAATCAATAGCACGTTTGTACATTCATATGCGCGGATTGTATTTTCTTGTGCGCGAAATTCAACTTCAATAACACGAATTGACAAACAATTGCATTTATGGACAATCATTTACCCAAAAGTGAAAATTCATTAGTGCTATTAGCATAATCATTGACAATCTATAACGCGTTTGGACAATCATGAGGGTCAACGTTATATTCTATAGCGATGTTACTTGTGGTGTTGATGAAAGTACATTACACGTTCTTGATACAACTATTGGCACAAATGAATGTACATTTTCTGTTAATGAATAGCAAAAGGTGTACTTCTAACATCCAACATGGCTGCCATGTCTTTTGCCATTTCATTCTCTTGTGAATGTTTTCAAACTACCTCTAACATCCAACATGGCTGCCATGTCTTTTGTCATTTCATTCTCTTGTGAATGTTTACAAACTACTTCTATCATTCAACATGACTGCCATGTCTTTTGTCATTTCATTCTCTTGTGAATGTTTACAAACTACTTCTATCATCCAACATGGCTGCCATGTCTTTTGTCATTTCATTCTCTTGTGAATGTTTACAAACTACTTCTATCATCCAACATGACTGCCATGTCTTTTGTCATTTCATTCTCTTGTGAATGTTTACAAACTACTTCTAACATCCAACATGGCTGCCATGTCTTTTGTCATTTCATTCTCTTGTGAATGTTTACAAACTACTTCTATCATCCAACATGGCTGCCATGTCTTTTGTCATTTCATTCTCTTGTGAATGTTTACAAACTACTTCTATCATACAACATGGCTGCCATGTCTTTTGTCATTTCATTCTCTTGTGAATGTTTACAAACTACTTCTATCATCCAACATGGCTGCCATGTCTTTTGTCATTTCATTCTCTTGTGAATGTTTACAAACTACTTCTAACATCCAACATCGCTGCCATGTCTTTTGTCATTTCATTCTCTTGTGAATGTTTACAAACTTCTTCTATCATCCAACATGCCTGCCATGTCTTTTGTCATTTCATTCTCTTGTGAATGTTTACAAACTACTTCTAACATCCAACATGGCTGCCATGTCTTTTGTCATTTCATTCTCTTGTGAATGTTTACAAACTACTTCTAACATCCAACATGGCTGCCATGTCTTTTGGCATTTCATTCTCTTGTGAATGTTTACAAACTACCTCTAACATCCAACATAGCTGCCATGTTTTTTTGTCATTAATTGTTGAAAGTTTAAGATGTAATTATCTACCTCTATATAAACAAGATACATACCTAATGATAATATTTGTGTAGTCGCTGTACACCCCTGTCAGGTTGGTGTCTTTCTTGAGATTCCAAATCGGAACTGTTTCTTCATCGGTTGCATAATGAATCCAGCTCGGTCCGATTGCAATGTTATAACCTCCAAAGGCTTCCTAAGATGACACAAATAAGCAATCAAAACAGTCAGCCTAATAATTTTTTTGGGCTACCTTTGGATTTGGCGGTAATTTTCGCGCCAAAACGCGTCTGCTCTTTTCTCTAACTCTAGTGCTTTCGCGACGCCACTGCACTATTTTATTCAACTGCTAACCTCTAAAAGAATTCGATTTTAGGTGTCTCTTTCTTCTCAATTTTGATAATCATTTCAATTTTCATGATTTCAATTTTGTCTTTTTTTTTGACTAAAGGTCAAACTGTACCGCATTTCACACGCGAACTTGACTCTCAAATGGCTTCCCCGCCCTGAACCAATCAGAACAGATGGACAAGCACATTACATCCAATCACGGAAAAAAACCCTTTGGACTAATAGTCACATTTCATCCAACCACGGAAGGAAACTCTAATAGATATAGTACCCTGAACCAATCAAAACCAATCCCGGAAGGAAAACCCTTCAATTGTCACAGCACTTTGCGTTTATTACTTAATTATGCGAAAATATGTCTATCTGACTTAAACTTTTTTTATTTAGAAAAAAACCTGAAAAAAACGAAAACTTGAATAGATTTAGATTGTACTTCATAATATTGTTAAGCCCCGTTTACACTGGCAATTTTTGCGGCGATTTTTGCTGCAATTTCTTGTTGCAATTTTCGGAAACATGAAATCTTTTGTCTCATCCTTCAAAAGAGACATTCGTCTAGGAAAATCTTGGTATCCTGAAAAAAACTTTATAAGTAAATTCTTTACCATTATTTATTATGGACAAAATCGCAAACAATCGCAGCAAAAATCGCCGCAAAAATCGCTAGTGTAAACGGGGCTTAACGATATTATGAAGTACAATCTAAATCTATTCAATTTTCCGTGTCTCGATACCAAAACCCTCTTCGAATTCTATGGCACTGGAATTGGATATAAAATCTCATTATTATTATCTTACTCTTGTCCCCAGAGTCTCTAAAAACAAAAGAAAAATAGTCTCTTATTCAACTACACTTTCGTATAACAGTCGCAAGATAATTATTACTGTAATAAAGGAACTACGAATAGGATAATTTCAACGGATATCAGGTGATAATGAGGCGGCATTCTTTGATGTAATTAAGTTCGGTGCAAGGAAAGTTCGACGTTTGCCCTAGGCCTTATGCAGCTAGATACAGAGTAAGAAATCTTTGATGACCTCAAAGATGATAACATGAAAATTTTTACTTATCGATGATAGCTGTTTCCAAACTAACGCGCGAGCTCGAGTAAATCCAGTCAACGTACAGTTAAGAGATATACTGTACAGTCAATTCAAAAAATGTTGTCGTCGACCAACTCAAGCCTACGCAACTGGACCGAAAGGAACTCTGGGTAGTAATCATTACAGCCGAGTTGACTCCATAATTTTATGTGACTAGTTATGCCTTGTTTACAGCACGAACCTTCGTAGGCGAGCGGGAAGTGTTGAAGGAGACGTTTTTTTAATGCCATATTTTCGAAATTGTGAACTGAATCATAACTACTTTGTTTTTCTTTCCCTAAACCCAAACACAAGCATTTGATGGATTTTTTCTCGCCATTATTATCTTATCACTAGCGGGAACAATTAATTCAGAACGAATATTTAACCGCTTCAGTGATTTTTCCCCATATTCCTTTCGGTCCAGTCGCGTAGGCTCGAGCCGGTCGACGACAACGTTTTTTGAATTGACTGTAAACACCTATAATCATCGATGAATATACTGCAAAGTTCGCTTGAATGAGCACAAGAAATTTGTTCACAAGAAGTTAGAGTCACTATAAGTACAAACCTGTTTTATCCTGCCTCCAATATAGTCCTGTCCTTCGAGGATCAGAAAGTCATCGACTCCATTGTCCATCAAGGTTTTACCAGCAATAATCCCAGAGAGACCAGCACCAAGAATCAAGACTTTCTTGTGTGGTTTCTTCTTGATGGCAGCATTGACTGAACAACTTGCTATGGCTGCGACCAGCAGCAACGTCAAAAAAGTTTTCGTCATTTTCACAACGGGATTTTCGAGAAAAATTAACCAGTTGAAAGAGAAGTCGAAGTTTAAGGTTAAGAGTACTGCCCGTTACCTACATCCGATTGCTTTTATCCGACCAAATATATACCTTTAAGTAGGTCATCGAGATTCATGATCAGACTATCATATAATTGGTCAGAAAATCTGACCTTAAGCAAACATACTTGTAAATGGTTATTTGTTGACACTAGTGCACAGGCAGCCCAAACAAGGTTCCTGTTTATGTTTATAAGGGAATGTATGGGAGTTATGATTAAGGTCATGAAAGTAAAATGTTTCACTCAACAATTTGCCTCAAAACTTGCTGCAATTGTTGCTTTTACTTTGTTCAGTCTTCTGGCGAAGTTTCAGCGCGATTTGAGGCCGTTTAGTGGGTTTTTTCAAAATCCGCTCTTCTCTACCTAAATAATTTAGAAATTATTTAGGAAGAGAAGAGCGGATTTTGAAAAAAACCCACTAAACGGCCTCAAATCGGACTGAAACTTCGCCAGAAGACTGAACAAAGCAAAAGCAACGACTGCAACAAGTTTTGAAGCAAATTGTTGAGTGAAACATTTTATTTTCGTAACTTTATCATAACTCCCATACATTCCCTTATAAACCATACACAGGAACCTTGTTTGGGCTGCCTGTGACTAGTGATGATCGAGTGCGCAGTACGGTTCTTGAGCGGCAAAGCCCATGCCATTGTGGTCGACATATTTTGAGCATAGTTACGATGGTTAGGAAACACTTTTGTTATAGGTCTTTGTTCAATTTTTTCAAGCGTGACCCTGCACAATCCTTTGTTTTACCATTGTTGGCAATGGCTGAGTTAACAGACAAAAATCTTTCTTTTGACTGCTAGTTCAAAATACTCAAAGATTTGTAAGAGATATTTGAATATTTCTTACAACAATCCCATAGACAAAGTTTATCTTTACTTATTTTGCAATTTCGGATGAGCATAAATCAAACATTGTGCACGGTCAAGACCGGTTCAACATCAAAAGCGAACAAAGACCTGATAACAATAGGTTTCCTAACCATTCCTTTCTATTAACTTTGTTTTGAGACATTTACAGTCTTTTGACTAAACGTTGTCGTTGATCGGATCATCCCTACGCGCCTAGACCGAAAACGATATCGGGTAAATTACCCAGAACATGCGTCATCCAAACTGCTCGCCAGTTTAAATCTTCGCCGTATGCTCGAGGCATGGTTTCAACAAATAAATGGGATCGAAAACAGCGAGCTCAAGACGTGTTAGATAATAATAATAATAATAATAATAATAATAGTTTATTTATCCACATAACGCCTAGGAGCATTTCACATACTCGTTTAAAATGCGCACGTGCACTAATCTATTAAGAAATAACCTAAATTAAAGTGATATAAAATATAATATATATATGTATATATGCAATAAATATGAAATATGAAATGATAAATATCTATTTACAATGGGAAGTTAATAAAGGAAATAAGAAAAAAATATATATATATATATATATATATCCAATATATGATAAATAAAAATTTATCTAACGATATATAAAAGGTATGAAGTCTAATTTACGTATGATATTCTTAAAGCTATTTACGTTAACAGCATTTCTCGCATTAGATGGTAAATTGTTCCAAAGATGACTAGCTATGGATACAAAAGAATTAAGACGCCATTTACTGTTAAATGAATATTGCTCAAGTTTAGTACCAGAGCCTCTTAAATTATACTTAACTGTACGAAATTTGAAAAAGTCATTAATATATCTAGGGCCATTCCCTTTGATGCATTTAAAAAGTAAGACTAAAACTTGGAAATATCTCCTATGTTCTACGGTACGCATATTAATTGATTTAAGAATGCTGTCATAAGAATTAGATTTAGATAGGCCTAATAAAGTTCTAAGAATATAATAATTGGCTTCTTCTAATTTTTTTGAGAGTGACTTAGATATTCCCACCAGCACAGGGCTACAATACTCAAGACGAGGCAAAATAAAAGCCCTATATAATTGAATCATAACATGCGCTGGAACTAAACGTCTTATTCTACGTAAAGCGTTTGTCTTAGCATAAGCCTCATTAAGCTGGACATTTAAATGTTCCTCAAAAGTTAATTTTGAGTCAATGGTAACGCCAAGTATCTTTAAAGAGTCCTTGATTTTCACAGGATTATCACCCAATAGAAGATTGTACTTGTAAGTGTTCGTTCCGATGACGAGAGCTTGAGTCTTTACAGTGTTGATTGACAGATGGTTACTAGTAACCCACTCCTTGATGGAGTTAAGTTCCTTGTTGATAGTATAGTTTAGTACCATAGGAGAGTAGTCAGCATAGTATTCAGTAGTGTCATCAGCATACATACGTAGAGATACTGTAGAGATGAAGTCATTCAAGTCATTCACAAAGATGTTGAACAGAAGCGGTCCAAGTAAGGATCCTTGAGGTACTCCAGCTGTTATTGGTTGCCACTCAAAAAATACGTTGTCAACCCGAACTCTTTGGCGGCGACCAAGGAGATAGGCTTTCATAAGAAGAATTGCATCTGTGTTAAAGCCGTAGGCTTTAAGCTTTGCAATAAGCAAATTATGGTTGATGGAATCAAAGGCTTTGCTGAGATCTACTGCTATGGTAACAATTCCTTTCCTATCATCTAAACTTGCACGCCAATCATCAATTATTTTAATTAGAGCTGTACGACAGGAATGTCCCTTTAAAAATCCAGACAAGTTGTTAGAAAAATGAGGAGAAATAGCAGTATATATCTGATCATATAAAACTTTCTCGTAGATTTTGGAAATGGTCGATAAAATGGAAATTGGACGATAGTTTTATCAGTTTCGTCCGATCTTTTATGAATCGGTGTCACATTACTAGATTTCCATTCCAGAGGACATGACTGACTGCAAATGAAACAATTGATGAGACGTGTAATTTCGCAAGATAAAATTGTTGACGAGAACTTGAGGACTTTAGGAGATATCTTGTCAATACCAACTGACTTTTTGGGGTTAAGTTTATCCAAAATATCCTTTATATACGGTTCATCTACCATGTGAAAATCAAAGTTGAGATCACAGTTCTTCATTCCAATACGACGTATGCTTGGGTGATCAGAAAAATCGTTCGAGGTAGAATCATATGAACCAGCAGCATTAATGAAATAATCATTCAAGGTTTCAGCTACAAGTTTAGAATCAGATAATAAGGCGTTATTTACAATCAGTTGAATTTTGTTTGAACCAGAAGATTTACTGTTGGGCATCAAGGGTCTCATCTTCTTCCAAAACTCACCAGGATTCTTTATATTATTTGAGGCTTTATAACAAAAGGCCTTTGTTTCTTTACGTTTGAGAGATCTAACTTTATTCCGTTGTTTACGATACAACTCCCAGGAGTTGACTGTTGGATTTTTCTTGTGTTGTTTAAAAAGACGATTGCGACGAGATATCTCACGCGATATTTCAGGCGTTATCCATGGTAATTGGTCAGATCTTATTTGCTTCTTCTTTAAGGGAGCGTGTAAATCCAGTATGTCTTTATAAAGTTTTGACCAATGATCCCAGATTTCATCAGCATCGTCGTAACTAAACGCAGTATGCCAAGGAACGTTTTGCAGAGCAGAAATAAAATCCTCTTCTTTAAAGTTCTTGAAGCTGCGATATTCAATAGTGCGAGGTTTAGGTCTCGGTAATTTGCATTTTCTGATAATATAAATAAGGTCATGGTCACTGATTCCGAGAGGTAAGGTGCCACTAGTTGCATAGCGCTCAGCATGACTAGACAAAATGACGTCAATCAATGTTTTGGATTTTTCAGTAACTCGAGTCGGTTCGGATATTTGGTTAACAAAGCAAAACTTTCTGCAGAACTCAACCAGTGTTTTATTAGGTTTTCTTCCATCCAGCTCGTTTTCATACATGTCCATATTTAAGTCTCCCACTATAAGAATCTCATTTCGTAATCTAAAAATCTCCTCAGCAGTCGTAGATAAAGATTGGATAAAGTCAGATATTTTGCATTTACCTGGGGATCTGTAACAGGCAAGCACAATAAATCGAGAGTTGGTAGAGTCCTTTAAATCCAAGCACATGCACTCCAAATCATCAGGTTCGATTTTATGTCTTCTGTAAGCGACCAAATCGTCACGTACGTATGCCAATAAACCACCACCACCTTTTTTACGGTCTCGTCGCAATAAGCGATAACCAGGATGTTTGAGTTTGGAATCTGATACGGTCTTGTCGATTTTAGTCTCACTAATAAAGAATACATCAAATAATTTACGGTTGAGAATGACTTTGACTTCGTCCAGTTTATTCAACAGTCCATTGATATTAATATGAGCCAGTTTCAAGTTGTATTTATAATAATTGTTGACATTAGATTCATACCATTCGATAGAATCTTCTCCGGCTTCCTGGCCATTAAAGGACTTGTTGTTCTTGTCTTCACTCTGATTATCATTGAAACTATCGTTAAAAGGATTATCAATGAAGGGTAAAACATCAGAGATACATGTTGGACAGGTCCAATTGCCTTCAGAGCTATTTTTCAGCCTCAGAAAATCCTTAGGAGTAAATGCTTGACACTTGATATGGTGTGAACGGTTGCAAATATCACAACTCAGAACTCGGTGGTTTTTAGCGATGGTTCGACCACAAGTCTGACATTTATCAGGACCAGGATTTAAACATATATCTCCACTGATAAATAGACGAATTAGATAGAATCCAGAGACAGAATTTGAATGGTACTTAATTCGAGAAGAGAAGTAACCTTTCCCACGTGCTATACGAATTATTAGGCGTTTGTGGTTCCACGAACAAGAATGGAAATTTCTTACTTCAATCTTCACGGAATCTCCACCAAAGGACAAATTATTGCTAGATAAGACTTCGTTGAATCCATTAGTTCCATATTCATATGAAAAGATAAGCCATAGAGCAATAAAATTGAGCAAAAATACAGAGCGACAGTAAAGACGTCTGCACGCCATGTCATTGTCACTGTCGATTAAATTAGATAACATATGCGGCAGCTAGTAACTGTGAATTAATTATCCCCATGATTCTTTTCAGTCTAGGCGCGTAGGGATGAAGCCGATCAAACGACAACGTTTAGTCAAAGGACTGTATATCTGCTACGGTGGAGCGTATACAATGTATACGTGAAAAAGTTGACTTACAAAATTGTACAAATTAGTACAAAGTTTTGTAGGTCTACGGTCTAGACCTACTGAAGCCTCCTGAAGTCTACTTAACTTACTGAAATGTGCACATTTGTGCATTTTCGTTTCTTACAAAGTTTTTCTCGGATATATGGTATGCTCTCTACTGTGAACCGTGACATATTTTATCATCTCATGGTCCGATCCTTAGCACGGTGATGAAAAAATTTCTAAGTTCGATAGATGTTTAATTTTTGCAAATAGTCCCTTTCACAGTTCGCTGCGCAATCTTGAAAGGTAGCCGTGCCTTTGCATCGAAGGAAGACGAACGGTGAGCTTTTAATGATAGGGACCATTTTGTAACATCTTGGACAATAGGCCCTTTGCAGTTAACGGTCACGCGTCTACTGGACTGTAAAATTTTTGTTTTTATATTAAATTGGTGATTCTTTTAAGCTACTTGTAAAGAACTGAATGAAAACATGTGTAACCATCAATACGAGAATATATTTTTACACAACAACTTTATTTCAAATTTTAGTGTTCAACAGCTTATATTACAAGATTAAATTATTTCCAAATTGTCAGTAAGAAAATTGGTTTCAAAATTTGAAGGAATAGGCTTCATTTTCAACTAGAATAAAGAGGAAATTAAGGTGTACTATAAAGTCATCAGACCGCTAATTTTAAAAAAAGTAAGATCATTAAGGTTTTGTCAAGGAACAAATTGTCAAGTCAAGATTTGCAAAAAGATGAAAAAATAAAAAAAGATTAAAGAAGATGTTTAAAATGTAACAAAAGCGAAACAACACTAAAAACAAACCAAGATTAAAACAAAAAAAAAAAAAAACAAACGAAAAAGCAAAACAAATAAACAAACAAACGAAAGAAATAAAAAAAACCAGGTATAACAAAAGCGAAACAACACTAGAAAACAAACAAAAAGGAAAACAAAAAGCGAAAAAGGAAAACAAATTACCACAAAAAAAAAAAAAAAAAAAAAAAAAGAAACAGAAAAAGAAAGTGGAAAGCAAAAAATAAAGAAAACAAATGAATATTATTTCTTTATCTCTTGAAGAGACGCCAGCAGAGGTATCCACCAAGACCAACCACTCCTGCAGCAACAACAATCCTGCTTTTGGTCAGCTTAACTGGAACAGCCACAGCTTTGTGTTCGTCATCTTTGACATCAACAGAGAAACCCACCTCGCTTCCATTCTCCTGCATGGCGTCCTCCTTGATTGGCTGATTCACCTCATTGCTCGCTTCGATATCTGATAAATTTGAACCGGAGGTATCCCTTGATTCATCTGTTTGAGTTTGAAATGAGCTGTCAATCAAGTTGGTGGCACCAAACTCTTGTTCATCATCATCAACTGAACGAACCTTCGTTAACTCTGCTGACTTCTCCTTATATTCTGTTCTACAAGACGTAGCAGTTGCTGGTGCGTCATGCAGCATGAAGACATCCTTGTCAGATCCTCTATCGTCTGTCATCACCTCGTATGACACATATGCGAAAATTACGTCTGATTTGTTTTCTTGAGGTTGTTGCGTGACGGAAGTGTGACACAAGGTCTTGGAAGCTAAATTCTGGTAATCACGTGGATCAGCATCTAATCTCGGGCGTCCATGGCTAGGAGAAGAGAGGTGAGTTATTTTGAGTGGCGAGTTTATTATTTAATAAGAGCAAATGTATTCAATCTCCACATTGTGACCTTGAGTGAACTTGACATATTAAATGTATTACAAAAGCGAGAGATAGTGAGTAAAATGTGCATCAATCCCACGGCTATCCCAACCAACAACTAATCCACCTATCCCATCCACCAACCCATCCATCCACCTATCTTAATCAAGGGCGGATCCAGCCACAATTTGGGGGGGGGGGGGGGCTAATTGAGTTTCTTCCGTCAACACAACGGAAAACGATAAAAAAGCATCAAATTCTTCATTTTTTTTTCCTGCTTAAGTTCATCCCCCCTTTGCCCCCCTGGATCCGCCCTATCTGACCATCTATCCATTACCTGTGTCACGTGGTGAAAATGACGTAAATGGTAATGAGATATTATATACATGTAGACACGTGTAGACTCAAAAAGAACCAAAAAAAGTACGATTAAAGGAGACAAGAAGATTCTATAATTTGTTAGTATCTGTGTACGTTTTGGAGGTGCTAACATATTTTTGGGGGCTCAGACGTATTGGAAACCATTTATATAAGGATTGATCATCGGACACATTCACTATGGAGGAATTAGAGCTTAAGATCGAGGAGAAGCTATACACACTGAACGCGGATCAACTCGCAACGCTTGGGGAGTTTCTTAAAGTGGATATCAGCGGCCAACCGAGTCGCCGATATAAAGTTAAGAAGCTGAGGGAACGATTCGAGTTGGGCACCGAGGAATTTGAAGGGGACGACCTGCAAAAATTCCTAAACGATGTGTGGGGGATCGTGTCCGAAAACGTGAGTAACGTGGATGTTGCAGCGAGCAGTACTCAGGAATCAAATACACATGCTGAGATTCAAAATGAGCAGTCTGTATCTAAAGAAACACCACTAGCAGCTGAAGACAGCGTGAAGGAAAACACCAATTCTGTATCTAAAGAAACGCCACTAGCAGCTGGAGACAGCGCGAAGGAAATCACCAATTCCAACGTTGCTAATGCGTCAACGCCAATGACTCAGGATAGTGTAAACAATGCCATGAGAGAATTACTCAATTTAAACCTGAGGAGAGATTTTAAAATAGCCGGAACGATTGGAGGGGACAGTAAGGACAGAGTATCGTTTGTTGGACTAATGCGACAAATAGACAATGCTTTAATGAGGGGACATAAGGAAAACGAGATAGTCGATGCAGTCATTCGAGCAATAAGCCCGAATTCGAAGCTGAAAGACTATTTAGAAATGATGACAGAGATCACATTACAAAAGCTTCGTCAGATCATCAGGGTACACTACCGGGAGAAATCGTCAACGGAACTATACCAGGAGTTAACAAATCTAGTACAAGACACAAAAGAAAGCCCACAAGACTTTCTGCTACGAGCGCTTTCACTGAGGGAAAGAATAATCTTCGCATCTAAAGCTGACGACTCACTGAAATACGATGCAACTTTGGTACAATCTCTGTTTACTCATGCACTTGAAATTGGCTTGCGTGACGAGACTGTTCGCAACAAATTCAGATTTGTTCTTAAAACTGGCGAATCCAGCGACGAGGAACTCATGGAGACACTCAATAAAATAGTTTCCGTGGAGGGAGAGAGGCAACTAAAGTTCAACACAAGTCGCACGGGAAACAAAGTAACTGTGTCTTCAATAAATGACAACAGCCAAAAATCAGCCAGAGAAATGTCAAAGGTTATGTCAACTCTTGAAGCGTTGCAGGCGCAAATAGCCGAGTTAAATGCCAAGGTCCAAGAACAGTCAAAATCTAGTGCGTCGCCTAACAATGATAAGCCAGCGAAAGAACATCAAAGAAGAAGAAAAACATGTAAGGATTGCGAACAAAGAAACATCAGCCAATGTAACCATTGCTTCAAATGTGGTTCGAGCGACCATTTGGCTCGTGGATGTAAACAGCGTAACCAGGGAAACGGACATCTGCTGCCACCGAGGGACAGGGAGTAGCAGATATTGACGTGTCCCAATATTCTACGATAGCGAGTAATGAAGAAGACGCCGAGTGGGAAAGTGGAATATTCGTCAGTCATCTAACACCAAAGCAACGGACATCACTGATTAAACTGGTTGGAAGTAAGTGCACAATTTCTTGCTCTTTGAATAATGTACCTTGTAACGCACTGTGGGATACTGGTGCCCAAGTGTCTGTAGTGTCAAAAGATTTTGTGATAACCAATTATCCGACAGCAGAAATACGTCCATTGTCAGAACTTATTGGTGATTCAAAACTAGACTTAAAAGCCGCTAACGGAACCCAATTTCCATTTGTGGGATGGGTAGAGATTGATTTTGAACTGAATGATTCGAACGATTCCTGCCATGTAGCTACACCATTTCTGGTATCACAAAAACCTCTTGATTTGCCTATCATTGGATTTAATATAATCGAAGAAGTCGTTAATAACTTTGTTAGTCAAAATGGAACTGATGTAAATATCTTGAATTCTGTGTTATCTTCTTCATTCATTGGAAATGCAAGTAAAAATGTTGCGGGACTTATTGACTTTATACAATCTACTAGCCAAACGGAACTGTGTAACCTGAAAACTGTTAAACAAGATATTATTATTCCGATGAATCAAACAGTACTTGTAACCTGTCGTGCAAATACCGGAAGTCTTGATGTCAATGCACCAGCTTTGTTTGAACCGGAAGTGGACGGGACAATCCATTCCGGTCTTGAAATTAATGAGACTATCGTGAGCTTAAAACGCGGGAAGTCTTGTCGAGTAGAAGTTGAAGTAAAGAATAACTCTAAACATGATATCTTCCTGAAAAGCAGAACTGTACTAGGCAAACTACACCTTGTACGCTCGGTAACGCCCGTTGAAGTTAAACTCGCAGAAGAGAAAAATGTACGTCGGTCCGGTGTTAATGGTATTAGAGCGGACAACAGTTCAGCTAAATCTAGTTCAGTGTCGGACATCTTGAAATCAAATTGTGACGAGCAAGCTATCTTAACTGGCCCACTATCGGAGATTGATCTCGGAGATCTCACGGAAGAACAAAAAACGTTAGCTACAAAAATGCTAATTGAAGAGGAGGAATCATTTTCCAAAGAAGATGCAGACATCGGCTGCATACCAGAGTTGCAAATGAATCTTCACCTGACGGCTAACGACCCAGTGAATCGAGGATATTCTAGGATCCCAAGACCATTGTACGCAGAAGTCAAAAACTATATTGAGGATTTGTTAAATAAGGGATGGATTCGTCAATCCAGGTCATCATTTTCTTCGCCAGTAGTTTGCGTCAGAAAGAAGGACGGTGATCTTCGCTTATGCGTAGACTTTCGTGAGCTTAATAAGAAAACTTTTTCAGATCGACATCCACTTCCACGCGTACAAGAAATCCTGGAAAGCTTAGGTGGTAACCAGTGGTTCAGCATGCTAGACCAAGGAAAAGCTTACCACCAGGGCTTTATTTCAGAAGAGTCAAGACATCTTACGGCTTTTGTTAGCCCCTGGGGCTTGTACGAATGGGTTCGAATCCCATTTGGCCTGAAAAACGCCCCAGCCGAGTATCAAAGATTTATGGAACATTGTTTAACGGGACTCAGGGATGAAATCTGTATCCCCTATATTGACGATGTTATCGTTTTTAGCAGCTCATTTGAGGAACATGTGGAGCATATTCGCCTCGTTTTGCGCCGTCTCCGCGAACATGGCGTGAAACTAAAGCCTAGGAAGTGTAGAATGTTCAAAAGAGAGGTGACGTGTCTCGGTCGAATCGTGTCGGCGGACGGGCATCGACCTGATCCTACTCACATCAAAGCCGTACTCGCACTAAAGAAGAGTCAACCAACATCCGTGTCCGATGTGAGAAAACTGTTAGGACTGTTAGGTTATCACCGGCAATACATACCTAACTTCTCACAAACTGCGAAATGTTTATTTGAGCTTTTGCAGGGGCCAAAACAGACAAAGGACCGTACAGCCTCATCGACTGTAGTTAAATGGGAAGAACGACACCAACAGGCTCTCAACAGCCTTATTGACTCTTTAACGTCACCACAGGTCCTTAGTTACCCAGACTGGAACATCCCTTTCGTCTTGTTTACAGATGCGTCCAAAGATGGTCTGGGAGCTGCATTATACCAGGAGCAGGACGGTAAATTGAAACCGATTGGTTTCGCATCACGTACTCTAACACCCGCGGAATCCAACTATCACATGCACTCAGGAAAACTCGAATTTTTGGCGTTAAAGTGGGCGGTGTGTGAACATTTTCGAGATTACTTATATTACGCACCCAAGTTTACTGTATACACAGATAACAACCCTCTGACCTATGTCCAGACTACTGCAAAACTGAATGCTACAGGTCACCGCTGGATCGGGGAGCTTACGGACTTTAATTTCACCATAAAATACCACCCTGGAAGTTCGAACACCGTCGCTGATACCTTAAGCCGAATGCCAATGGACATGGGACAACTCGACACGTGCTATAATAACACCACATCACGTGACGAAGTCAACGCAACTCTTGTTGGAGTAACAGCATTAGGAACTGGAGACACCACGTGGATAGCTTCAGTTACAAACCGGGTTGATGTCATGGATCAGCCATCATTGATAGATGTTGATGGCAGCCGAATAACAATTAGCGACTTGAAGATGGCACAACAAAGTGATCTCTCCATTAGCAGAGTCTTGGAGCTGAAACGTGTGGGACGACGCCCATCACGTCGTAAGTTAATGACTGAATCGCGGTCGACAAGAGCTTTACTGAGAGAATGGACGAAGCTGGAGGTGAGCGACGACGGTCTGTTACGTCGACGAACAACAAATTATAATCAACTGGTCCTGCCTCACTGTAAGCGCTCTTTAGTCTACAAAGAACTCCACCAAGAAATGGGTCATCTGGGTGCAGACCGAGTGATTTGCCTGGCAAGGGAACGGTTCTTTTGGCCCGGGATGCAAGATGACATAACTCATTTCGTCACTAAGGTATGTCACTGCCTCAAACAGCGTCGTCCTCAACTTCCGACTCGTGCCCCGATGCAACACCTGACGTCATCGTCGCCCTTCGAACTTATTTCTGTTGACTTTGTTCACCTGGAGAAGAGCGCCGGCGGCTTCGAGTACATATTAGTCGTCGTTGACCACTTTACAAGATTTGCTCAAGCGTACTCCACAAAGAATAAGTCTGCCAGGACTGTCGCTGACAAAATCTTTAACGATCTCATCCCACGCTTTGGGTTTCCAGCGAAAATTCTTCATGACCAGGGGAAAGAATTCGAAAACCACCTCTTCTCGCAACTGGAAAAGTTAAGCGGTATCAAACACGCCAGGACTACACCATACCATCCACAAGGAAATGGACAAACAGAGCGTTTCAACCAAACGTTGCTGGGAATGCTGCGGACCTTGCCAGAGGACAAGAAAAGCAAGTGGAAGGATTCCGTTAACAAAGTTGTCCACGCCTATAATTGTACCCCACATGCTAGTACAGGTTTTTCGCCGTTCTATTTGCTCTATGGCCGAACGCCAAGATTACCTATCGACCTAATCATCGGTAGAGAGGTTGAAGGTGCATCTCTCCCCCAAAGAGAATTCGTTAAACAATGGAAGTCAACGATGCAATCAGCATACGACATAGCCCGGAAGCATGTAGCAAAGTGTAACGAGAGGAGCAAAGATTACTATGATCGTCGACTTAACTACACGGAGCTTCAAGCAGGAGACCGTGTCCTGGTTCGAAACCTCACGCCTCGAGGGGGACCAGCCAAGCTTCGTTCGTACTGGGAAGATACTGTATACGTGGTAGTAAACCGAAAGGGGACGGGCCCGGTGTATGAAGTGAAGCGAGAAGACCGCGAGGGTAACTCGAGACTCCTGCATCGAAACCTGCTCTTTCCCTGCGACTACCTAGAACCCGCACAGCACGTCCAACAACAGCCAGCACGACAACGCCCCATACAACAGGAACCAGAATCACCTGATGACTCTTCTAACATGTCAGATAGTGACATTGAGGATATTCATGATGAACAAGGTGATTCTCTACAACTGGAGGGGGAGAGATCTGAAGTGGAACGTCCTGCAGGGGAACACGATGCAGTTCAAGAGAACTCAGCAAATCAGGTAGAGACCACGGCGCCACCTGAACCAGAGCATGGAATAGGAAGAACAGGTAACCAGTACCCACGAAGAGCACGTGCTCCACCTGAACGGTATGGGTTCAACCAGGTTCACAGTGTGCAAATACCACCATACCAACAAATGGTATATCCCCCAAGCCTGCCACTCCAGTATAACCACGGCATTTACCAGATGCAGTACTGCGGATTACCTTGGCACCCAGTGAATCCTCCTTGGCACCTGTTGAACACTGTACCTTTGGCTTATGGATAGCCGGCAGAGATATTCACATACTCATGTCATATACAAAAACATAGGAACACTTATGAACACTTAGTATCAAAAAAAAAAAAAAAAAAAAAAATCATGAATTCTCTTGTAACGCATCATAAGATAGCAAATGTTAGGGTGTTGTAACCACCAGAAAATTAATTATGTATGATAATTAGACACAGGAGCAAGAAAGTGAGTGGAAAGAGCGAGGAGTGATATGGCGCTGGGACTGATCACCCCGGTATTTATCAAGGAGGTATCGCTAGGACTCACTAAGCTTTTAAAAAATGGTGACCTTTCAAAGCAGGGGAGAGTGTCACGTGGTGAAAATGACGTAAATGGTAATGAGATATTATATACATGTAGACACGTGTAGACTCAAAAAGAACCAAAAAAAGTACGATTAAAGGAGACAAGAAGATTCTATAATTTGTTAGTATCTGTGTATGTTTTGGAGGTGCTAACACCTGCACTATTATCTACCAACCAACAGCATTTAGTTATCTAACTCACTGATTTATGCGTCGTGCCACCCAGATGACAAACACCAAGCAGCAAATGTTACCGAAATACTTCAACTTGTGCTGTAAGATCTCCTGTACAATAGCAACCCATGTACTGTAGTTAAATAATCCTATAAACACAGAGAAAGTTTTTAGAAAGAAACTTAATTCAACTGTATGAAAAGTTTTATCAAACTTAAGTTCCAGGCATGAGTCACGTAATTATTATCAATTATGAGGTCACGTGATTTTCTCCGACCGCCATGTTTGTTCAACCGTATAATACTCACACAAGCGGACACGTCTTTTGTAATTTTATTATATCGAAAATACTTGCGAACCAGGATTTTGAAAAAAAGTTACTTGTCTTACTTCAGTGGCGAATTTTACAAGATTCAGTTTTGTTAACGATCTAAAAATGCTGGCCTCTGACTTCAAACATGGCGACAAACACCAAGTCATGTGACCGGCGGGAATTTTCTTACCTATCACGTGACAGAGCAGCGACTTCCCATCACACACAATAACGTTCATCACCAAAAGAACCAACACGGTCTTCGCTATATCAAAAATTAATCGCGTCATTTTCACTGAGTTTTAATATGATTTTACGAAGTGCTCTTTCTAGTTCAACTCGCAGAGAAGTTTCGAAAGAAAATAAATGCTCATTGGCTGATTGCGCTTTTTATTGGAAAAAAGTAATTATGACGTCACGCGCTAATTACTAAATACGTCATTTTGGAATGCGCACGCGATGTTTTGATCGTTCGTGCACAGGTAGCCCAAGCTTGGTTTCTGTGGTGTCCTGTTATAAGGAAATGTATGGAGATTCATCAAAAATTTCAATAAAATCATTGAAACGTGAAAAAAAGCCTCGAAATTTTACCCGATCATTGAGAAATAGCACTTTTTTTGCTCTGCGTGGTTATTTTATGAATTTAGCCCGTTTTAAGATTTTTTCCCCGTCAGTAAGAAACCAAGCTTGGGCTACCTGTGGTTCGTGAAACAAGAACGCGAAAAGTCGATAAAAGAAGAAGAAAAAAAATTTACAGAAAAATGTTTAATTAAAATTCTTATGTGGATTTTATTCATAAATAGAGATATATTTTAATTGTTATTTTATAATTTTTTGCATTTGTTTGATTATTAATCGATGAACCCTTATACTTTAGACTCTTTTTTGCCATTTAAAACCAGTTCAAATTTGAAGCTTTTTTAAACTTTTATCCATACTAATGTATATTAAATAGTACTAATAAGCAAAGAAATGATACTCCAGGGAATGACACGTGGTCTGGAATGGAAAATCATCCCAAACTGAAAAGTATCTATTAAATAATGTCAGTATTTAGGCTTATCACGTGATGGCAGCCATGACAGGAGGCAGGAACGTTTAAATCTGGTCTAATGTGACATACATGAGAGAGAACTCATTTTCCCAGGAGGGTGGGGGTGGGGTGAAGGTAAATAAATTGAATAATATATGTAATTTTTCTTGATTTGCATCATATTTTAGTCCAGATGTCAATCCTCAGTGTCTTGCTTTTTAATAATGCTGGATATTATTCGTGCTTTCTCCTGACCCGTCAGATATGCACCCTGCATATACCCGTGCCAGTCTTCGCTCGTCCCTTCGCCAGCGAAGTACAAGTTTTCTAAGTTCATAGCAAGATTCGTAATGTCTTGAGATGTAGTACCAAGTGGTGAATATGTAAATGTGCCGCGAGTAAAGGGATTCGTGAACCATCTAGGGTAGAATATATCTGTTAAGTCCGCTTTACGGAAAGCAGAGAAAGCCTGGGAACAAACTTGCCGTGCAAAGAAATGTGGGGCAAACCATCCCATAATTCCCTGCGCAAAAAATTCGTTCCCAGTCTCCCTCTGAGCTTCCGAAAGGGGAACAGAAAGAAAGAGTAATAGAATGTTAGTTGCAGTGTGATACTACGCATACAAAGCGCGCTTGTAAATCCTTACAAACAAAGTGCAATTTAAGGTGGCTGCCTACTTTTGAACGTTCGATTTGAGCCCACGATGTGCGCGCGCTCAAAAACCGCTGAAAAATCTACAAGATTTTATTGAAGAACCATACGCGTTTTGAGCTTCAACAGGGCAAAACCCTCACATTTTACACGGGACTCTATATTTTTTGATAGCTCATTCGAAAAAACTCCTAAAAATCTAGGTTATATCAACATTTTAGAAAAAGTTTAAATCAGGAACACGTGAAAAAATAGATTTTTGTAGGGATTTTTGTTCGACTTTATGAGATTTTTTAAGAGCACCGAAACTACAAAATATGACAAATCAATGTATCTCTCTGTCTTTTTGTCGAAAATATCCATGTATTATTGTAGAAGGATTGACTAGCCTTCGTTCGTGCAATCATATAGTCTGCAAATAACTATTATCTTATGAATCTTAATTTTTTTCTAATCCCTTCCAGTGGCGCAATTTTTACTCCAAAAGCTCGTGCGTAGGCTTCCATTAAATGCTGACTATCTCGAAAACGAGCTCGGGACACCCTATTTTTCTTTCCAGATTTGGAATCAGCATTAAATTTCAATTCGGAAAATCGAAGTTTTAAAAAAAGCTTAAATCAATTTCCAAAAGTAGGCAGTCACCTTAATAAAACCTCCCCGTGAAGCAAAGCGCGCTTACCAAATTCGTCCTATGACACAAATCGCGCTTGTTAAATCCTTCCCATGAAGAAAATCGCGCATGTGAAATACTACTCATAAAGCAAATAGCGCTTGGAAAATCCTCCCCATGAAGCAAAGCGCACTTTTAAAATCCTTCCCATAATCCTGACCTGTCGGTTCTGGTACGTCCGGTCCATAAACTCCCCTCAACATCTCGACAATCTCTGCTTTGGTTTTCTCGAAAGATTGTTTCTCGATTCTTCGTCCTTCGTCTTCTGCAACTGTAATCAACAGCATTCCACTGCCTTCTGGGAACTTCCCTGGTTTTTCAAGATCCTGAAAATAGTTTTGTTAGCAGGATATATACAACAGAGTTTTCAGATAGGTAAAGTGTATCATAAACCTACCTGGAACACAGGAAAAAATCCTTTCTTGTTGCTGGCCAACAAGATATACTCTTTATCGTCCCAAAATTTATAAGGGAACTTGAGGAAAATCTTGGTGTAGACAGACATGGGCATTTTCAAGATGGCTTCTCGTTTCCATTCTGGTAATGGAGGATTGAACATGACCATGTCACTGGCGAGAACTCCTGTACTGAATGTACAAATAGCGTAGTCTGCTGTGAAGACCTCTCCGTCTGAGGTGATTACCTGGTAAGAATTTTTTTATTGGAAAGCATTATATACAAATATAATGACGAAAGACATGGTAGCCATGTTGGATAGTATGGCGGACGCGTTGCATTTCTCTTAATGGCTCTTTTCAAATTATCCAGTTCAGAGTTCATTGTTTAGGGGGACTAATTTTTGGGATAATAGCTTTACAGAAAGTTGAAAAGCGGTCTTGGCTATACTCACCTCAACGCACTTGGAGTTATACTTGATATGTGTTATTTTCTTATTCAACATTAATTTTTCTTCAAACTTCTTGTAGAATTTTTCAAAAAGAGTCATCATTCCTCTAGGGTCTGTAACGAAATACTCCTTTTCCGGGACAAAAAACTGGCTGAACGAGATTTCCTCTGGTGCGACTCCGAAGTCATAATTCGTGAATAAAAATTCTAGAGCTTCTTGTGCGGTGTTTGTGGGCTCCCAGCCAAGCATAGACAGTCCTTTGCGCACGGAAATGTCGGCTCTTACATTTTCTCTACTTCCTTCTTGCAAAAACTTGAATTTGCTTTTTACGTTGTCCCAGCTGTTGAAGTCTGCTGTTTCTGTAATGTCTGACCCTGTTTCGTTTCTGTGGAAACAAATGTTTACAAATTGAGCCTGCATTCCTCTTGACCTGCGTCAACAGCAGTCGTGTTCAAAATTGAGCCTGTGTTTCTTTGACCTGGATTATCAATATAGTCGCTAAAGTCGAGCCTGTGTTTCCCTGAGACCTGCGTCATTAATCGTGTTCTCAAAACTTTGGAGCTGCATTTTTTAAAACCTGCTATCAACTATCATGTTCAAAACAATGTCGATCCCGCGTGTCTTTTGACCTGCGCCAAAAGCCGTTTAATGCTACAGGTGCAGCGTTTGGTACTGTAGCCAATCAGAAGACAGTTTTAATAACGGCTGAGAAGGGTCTAAGTACGAGAATGAGAATCACTAAGAAAATTATTTAATTTTTGAGTAGGAAAAAGAGAAGAATGCAGGATCTGAAAAGAGAAGCAATGGCCGCTGCAGTCCAACATCTATATATAATAGATAAAAACCACAGGGTGACCAATGCAATGGACCCTAAAATTGGGACCACAGGGTAAAAAATCTCCGGTAAGCTAACTCTACCTTATAACCAAGTCCGAGTTCGTATATTTCGTCCATACTCCTTTCAGATCTGTCTTTTCCTTTAGTTCCCATATAGGTTGCGATTCTTGGTCGTCAGCGAACTGAATCCAATTGGCTCCTTCTTCTATCTTGAACCCAGCAAATGAATTCTGCAAAGAACAAGATGTACTGTAGATCAACTTGAAGCTCGCGTTGTCCCGGTTTTTACTTTTCATCCTCTCCTTTTCTCCCAATTTAGCCTTCTCTGTAACGGTCTATTTCTTGTTTGTTTCTTTGGCGGGCTACCCGTGGCGTATTGTCTCTCCCCAATCCCTCCTCCCACCTCTATCATACAGGGATCCCGTGCGCCGAGAAGGCTGCAACCGTCCAAACAACTTAGTCATACACAGTTCGTTTTATGCACTAGTCAATTGAAACCCCCACCCCCCGACCTCCGCGAAATACCGGGGAATTTAACATTTGAGTGGTGTCAAAATCAGACATTTTCCCCGGTAGTCGGGGGCACATTCACTGTTAAAACCCCCGCTATTGTGGCCCCGTTATTTTGGTTTAATAGTCAACAAGAAACACATTTCACGCCAACTCCAAATAATTCTTGTGCTACACAGAGCCAATTGTTGTGTGTTCCATGCACTAAATATTCAATGCTCAACACGTATTTTCATGGGCTCTGAACCTCAAATGAACAATGCTTGTAAATATTGCGAAGCAGTAGTTTTAATAGATTAATTATGATCTGATTCTACATTCGAACTGACCGAAACGACTGAACAAAACCCGCGTATAAGAACCTGGGTTTTTTAAGAACCTGTTAGGCTAAAATTCTCACTTTAATACCCCTCCACATAAGAACTTATTAAGGCTACAATTTTAAGAAAGGTTCTTATCAGTGGAGTTCAGTTTAAAAGTGTATAGGTAGAAACTGCTATAAGTTTGTTTGGGCATGTGTTTTGTGTAGAACATACTGCTTTGTACTAGGCTACGGGCTGCCTGTGCTTGGAATCACAACGCCTCCTTGGTATTTTTCGAGATGGCCGACCTCTTGTTTCCAGGCCCTTACACATTAAAACGAGCGTTAAAATCCTCGCTCGATTCCCCGCTGAGAAAACCATTCGTTGAATCCCCTAACCCCCGGTGCAATCATGCTCTTAAAAGCACATTAAAAACGCGGTCACGTCCCCGTTCAGTGCCCCGCTAGCCGCGGAGTTCGGGGGGGGGCGGGGGTTTCAATTGACTAGTGCATTATAATAGTGGAGTAATATTGGACACCCGCATAATAATTTCAGAGATAATGATTTCAGAGATGATAAGTTCAGAGATGATAATTTCAGAGATAATAAGCTAATGTAAATTATGTTATACAATGACATCAAATCTTTGCTTCGTCTCCATTAGATCGATGTATGCATTACGAACTCCGTTATAGCCCCTATGTTTTGGTAAGTAAAAGTCATTCATATCAGAGATATATTAACGGGTGTTCTGCATTTAGATCATACTATACTATACTCGTTTAGAGTTGATGCCATTGGATGCTCGATAATATAGCTCATATGATATAATTAAAATTCATTGAATGACTTTTACTTAATACCAAAACATAGGGGCTGAACACTGCTCGTGAACAAGGGATTAAAAAAGCTCTAAGTGAAATATCGAGAACAAAGCGAGGACGAGTTGTTCATAAAAGTCCCGAGAGATTCAAATAATTTATTCCCTTTATACAAGTTAGTTAGTTACCAAGAAGCGTGAAAGCGAACAAGTTAAAAAATAATAATTTTTAACTGACTCGAAGAAAAAGGTTTCAAGTTATGACTTTATGCTATTACGGAGTTCGTAATGCATACGAATCGATCTAAAGGAGACGAAGCAAAGACTTGATCAGTGTAATTGCATAAATAGAGCGATATTGCATGGGCGCGCGGATATACGAATTTTATCTTCGAGTGTTGAAAAGATCTCTCACGAGTAAGCGTAGAAATAGAGAAAAATAGATATTTCATTGGTAATTATATAATAATAAGTTTTATCTCTGAAATTATTATCTCTTAAATTATTATCTCTGAAATTATTATCTCTGAAATCGTTATCTCTGAAATTATTATCTCTGAAATCGTTATCTCTGAAATTATCATCTCTGAAATTATTATCTCTGAAATCGTTATCTCTGAAATTATTATCTCTGAAATTATTATCTCTAAAATTGTTATCTCTGAAGTCTGAAGTCCCTTCTCGGCTTTCGTACAAATCACAATCATTTCGTTTTAACTTTGGAATTTAGATTTGAAGATTTGAAATTTTCCGGCATCGATGCCTTTGATGTCTTTTCATGCCTCTTTGCATAGTAAATCTATTAACTATGTTCTTTGCGCTCAATGAGTCTTGAAGAGTCTTGATGAATGTGTGTCACGAACTTTCTTTTTTTTGTATAATTTTTTTCGTATGTATTTTTTCAGTATTACTTATTCTTTATGACAGAAATCAAAAAATCTGTTGCTATATGTACCGGACGTTACCACCCAATTAAAAAACCAAAATACACATTTATAACGAACAATGAAGCTTAGTCCCATGTGGTTTGAAAGAGTTGTTCGGTTGAGCGAGCCAAGTTCGAGCCCGAGTCAAGTACGAGTCACGAGTCAACCACGAGTCAGATACAATTTTACCTAAATTTATTAACTATTTTCAAAACAAAAATTGAATTTGAGAAATTTTCATGATTTTTTTTATCATCATCAATTGGCACTTACTTTATTAGGAAGGCAGTATTAAATATGAATAATAGCCAAGTTTTTACGAAAATTCCGCATTCTTACTGGTTTGATGAAGGTTTAAAGAATTTTTCAGGAACATTTCGCCGCTTAGAGATATTAAATTTTGTCTTTATGAAAAGAAAGTCGATCGAAAATCACATCGCCATTTTTAATATCAACACAGGAAACCCAAACACTATCCAAATCAAACCGTTCCCTCCCCCTACAGACACCAGTTATTAGTATCCAGTCCCATCCGGATTCAATAAATGTACTGAAACATAAATTTAGGACTTTAGCTACTATGCAGTATAAATACTAACTTGGGGAAAACTATCTTGTTATGGTCAACTGAAGTGGCTTACAGTGTATTAAAAAAAAGCATATGAAAATTTCTTAAATTCAATTTTTGTTTTGAAAAGAATTAATAAATTTTGTGGTGACTCGTACTTGACTCGGGCTCGAACTTAGTCTCCCCCACTCTCCCCTACTCAGGGGAGAAAGCGTTGCGTGACGACACTGAAAGCGGCTGTGGGGGAGACTAGCTCGAACTTGGCTCGCTCAACCGAACAACTCGGTTTGAATTGAGTGGAAACGTTTATAGCAATCATTTCGTTTTAACTTTGGAATTTAGATTTGAAGATTTGAAATTTTCCGGCATCGATGTTTGATGTCTTTTCATGCCTCTTTACGCTCAATGAGTCTTGAAGACTCTTGATGAATGTGTGTCACGAACTTTCTTTGTTTTGTATAGTACGTTTTTTTCGTAGGTATGTTTTCAGTATTACTTTTCCTTTATGACAGAAATCAAATAAATCTGAATAGACCTAATAGGCTAACGTGTTGCTATATGTTCCGGCGTTGAAAATTAGCCCCATGTAGTTAATTGGGTGGAAACGTTCATAGCAACACGTTAGCCGATTAGGTCTATCGAATCGAAAACTCCAATAGTCGATAAACTGTTTATAGAAGTCATAAACTCTCTACAGGCTACAACTGTCGTTTATTGGTTTATTCTATCTTGGATTGGGCTATGTTCTTGGTAATGGACCTGAATGAAATGAGCGACAGAATTTATAAATTGTACCTGTTTAATCCTGCCTCCAATGTAGTCCTGTCCTTCGAGGATCAGAAAGTCATCGACACCATTGTCCATCAATGTTTTTCCAGCAACTATCCCAGAGAGACCAGCACCAAGAATCAGGACTTTCTTGTGTAGTTGCTGTTTAGTTCCCAAGGAATCCTCGATTGTTGCTGTCTCCATTCGAGAGCGCAGTTCCAATCGATCCAACAGAGGCTTGCTTGGACAATGGGAGTACCCCCCCTCCCCCCTCCTCCTCTTTCACCACCAGGGGAGGAAGGGGGGTGTTATTTTTAACTGATAACAGATAAAATTACAGTAATGAAAGAATGAAACTATGAAATTATAGTATAATTAAACCTCAAGGATACAAAATAGAGTGGTATTATTTCATTTAATAATTTTGTCGTAAATCACGAGAAGGTTGAAAAATAAATAAAAATCTGTCAGTCTGTCTGTCTGTCTCTCTGTCTGTCTGTCTGTCTCAGTCAATGTATGACATTTAAAATAGAACGTTAATACGAACAAATTAAAGTAAAATTTCTTTGAGTCGTTGTTTGTACGTTTGCAAATCTCCCGGTAATCTTTTAGTCTCTTAGAGGTGTTTTTTTGAAATCTGCTCTTCAACTCTACGCGGGGTTCCTGTGGCCAGGCTACTAAATTTACCCGGTCATTTTATAAAGTTGATGAGTCTACGATTTTCCTCTAATTTCGTCTTAAAAACAGCATTATTCATCAGATAAATCCTTTAACATTGCTCCTTGTATGTTAAAAAGGACCGGGGCCTTGAGATCTGTCCTAAGAAATTCTTATTCTGCTACGAGACGAGCTTCAAAATCACCCAGAGTTTTTCAAGGAGCTTGTTCAAGGTTGAAAAATACTTTTCCTTGTTCGACTTTGTCACGTTGTTTTACGACTAAAATGGCTTCTGCTGCTTCTTCGATGACTCCAGAAAAGAAATACCAGCTTATTTCGAGGAATTTACAGGTAAATTTGAAAGTCTAAGCTTATTTTTGACTAGATAAATTTCTAGGTAACATGATTTCCACATGGGAATAATATACCTATTCCATGAATCAAGAAAATTCAGATTTTCTTTAGGAACCATATTTTTTGGTTCGTAAGATTTCTTAAAGATTAAAATGTTCTAGTTAAATGAGCTGACAGTAAAAAGTATGGATTTTTCTTTCTTTTTTTTACTTTAATGCTTTTATTTTATATGTATTATTTGGATGATGCAATCGCTGGGATTCCTGTTGAAACCACAGGGAGCCCATTTTAGATAAAAGGAACTTTGTAGCTAGTTGAATAGGGTCATTTTTCTGATGATGATGATATTGTTGGTACTGATGATGGTAGTGATGATGATAAAACTGATGATGGTGATAAGAATGCTGCTGATTATTAGGATCGTGATGATGGTGATAATGTTGGTGATGATGATGGTAGTGATGATGATAAAACTGATGATGGTGATAAGAATGTTGCTGATTATTAGGATTGTGATGATGGTGATGATGGTGATAATGTTGGTGATAATGATAATGTTGGTAATGATGATGGTAGTGATGATGATAAAACTGATGATGGTGATGCGAATGCTGCTGATTATTAGGATCGTGATGATCATGATGATGGTGATAATGTTGGTGATGATGATGGTAGTGATGGTGATAAAACTGATGATGGTGATAAGAATGCTGCTGATTATTAGGATCGTGATGATCATGATGATGGTGATAATGTTGGTGATGATGATGGTAGTGATGATGATAAAACTGATGATGGTGGTAATAATGTTGGTGATGATGATGGTAGTGATGATGATAAAACTGATGATGGTGGTGATAATGTTGGTGATGATGATGGTAGTGATGATGATAAAACTGATGATGGTGGTGATGATTTTGGTGATGATGATGGTAGTGATGTTGATAAAACTGATGATGGTGGTGATAATGTTGGTGATGATGATGGTAGTGATGATGATAAAACTGGTGATGGTGGTGATAATGATAATGATATTGCTACTGTTGATGATGATGAATGGCATATGATGATGATAGTTTTAATAATCTTTATGATTATCAAAACATGCCCTGATTGGCATTACAATAGCTGTGTGATACAGTACTTATGTCTTAACTCAATGACCTTGCTTGGCCTAGTCTTGAGACTCAAATAAAGATTATTATTATTATCATCATCATCATTATTTTTTAAAACAGGAAATCATTGGTGAAGATCGGCTGAAGGCGATCCTGGATGAGGAGGATAGACACCTCAAGCTGTACTGGGGAACAGCAACCACTGGTAAACCACATGTGGCATACTTTGTGCCGATGACAAAGATAGCTGATTTCTTGCATGCTGGATGTGAGGTGAGTGTCTGAGGAGGGTATAGTATATTGTGTATAATTCCAGAAATTAACCATACCTCCCCCACAGAAGGGGATTAGAATTTCCAAGGGGTGGGGAGAGTCTGAGGAGGGTATGTAGATGATGGCTAGTAAACACTAGCATGGACTGCGTCGGTGTTTCTAATGAAACAGTTATCGTAGATTGATAAGTTATACACCGTAGTGAAAATAGGAACTGACGTTTCGGACGTTAGTCCTTCGTCGGAGTCAACCTTTGACGTCCGAAACGTCAGTTCCTATTTTCACCACGGTGTATAACTTATCAATCTACGATAACTGAGGAGGGTATATTGTGTAGTTCCATAAAATTTCCATACCTCCCCCACAGAAAGGGATTTGAATTTCCAAGGGGTGGAGAGGGTCTGAGGAGGGCATCTTGTGAAGTTCCATAAAATATCCATACATCCCCCCACAGAGGGGGATTGGAATTCCCAATTCCAGGAGTGGGGAGGGTCTGAGAAGTTTAAATTCTATACATAATAGTAAAGTGATATATAATCTCCCATCAAAGGTTACAATCCTGCTAGCTGACCTCCATGCTTACCTGGACAACATGAAGGCTCCCTGGGAGCTGTTGGCCCACAGAGTCAAGTATTATGAAGAAATAATAAAGGTAGATTGCTGAACCCATATCTTTGTTGTCAAATCATAGTGCTTTACAACCTGGCTCTATTAAAAATGCTACAGAGTTGGCTTGCTGGGCTTTTCCATATTCTGCAACCTCGGCCATTTCAACGACTTATTGTGAAATTGGTTTTTGACTGCCGCCAGTCGAGGACATAAAAGGTACTGACTGATTATTTGTGATTGGCAAATTTAAAACCAAATTTTCACATAAACTGGATAATTGTATATAAAGGTATGATTGATAGACCTTGAATTCACAAATCATGCTCTACATTTTGCTATTTTCACATCCTATGCACTTACTATTTTATTTTATTTTATTTTATTTTATTTTATTTTTTGTTTATTTTATTTTATTCTATTTTATTTTTTTATTATTTCATTTCATTTCATTTCATTTCATTTTATTTTATTTCATTTCATTTTATTTTATTTTATTTTATTTTATTTTATTTTATATCACAAAAATCTTATGCTTTTATCTTAGCCCGAACCACTCATCACGCCAAATCCCCAATTTTGTTTTGTTTCCTTCTGTTTGCAGTCAATGCTTGAATCCATTGGAGTTCCAATAAACAAGCTCAATTTTGTGAAGGGAACGGACTATCAGTTGAACAGGTAAAGAAGCTTGTATGAAAAAATAAAACTATTATGATTAAACAATGGCCTAAAAATAGAAGCTTGACTTCTTAATACTTCATGGAGGAAGATGGTTCATACAAAACAACTTCATTGTCATTCAAGTCCCCACACCATCCCACACTGTAAATTGCACTCCAAAGATTTTAATGTATTTGTTCCTATCTGACACAGGGAATACATCTTAGATGTCTTCAAGGTGACAACACTAGCTACTGAGGTAAACTAAACTCTTTATCTAATTTCTTAAGGAAGTCAAGGGTGGTATACAGGTTGTTTTAGTTAGCCGTGCCCTGACTTAGATCGTGCCCAGAGGTTGTTTCAGGCTTTGATCTGTGAGTTAGCCATGCCCTGACTTAGATCAGCCCAGAGGTTGTTTCATGGTTTGATCTGTGAGTTAGCCATGCCCTGACTTAGATCAGCCCAGAGGTTGTTTCATGGTTTGATCTGTGAGTTAGCCATGCCCTGACTTAGATCAGCCCAGAGGTTGTTTCAGGGTTTGATCTGTGAGTTAGCCATGCCCTGACTTAGATCAGCCCTGAGGTTGTTTCAGGGTTCTATCTGTGAGTCAGCCATGCCCTGACTTAGATCAGCCCAGAGGTTGTTTCAGGGTTCTATCTGTGAGTGAGCCATACCCTGACTTAGATCAGCCCAGAGGTTGTTTCAGGGTTTGATCTATGAGTGAGCCATGCCCTGACATAGATCAGCCCAGAGGTTGTTTCAGGGTTTGATCTGTGAGTCAGCCATGCCCTGACTTAGATCAGCCCAGAGGTTGTTTCAGGGTTTGATCTGTGAGTTAGCCATGCCCTGACATAGATCAGCCCAGAGGTTGTTTCAGGGTTCTATCTGTGAGTTAGCCATACCCTGACTTAGATCAGCCCAGAGGTTGTTTCAGGGTTCTAATCTGTGAGTTAGCCGTGCCCTGACTTAGATCAGCCCTGAGGGTTGTTTCAGGGTTCAATCTGTGAGTTAGCCATACCCTGACTTAGATCAGCCCAGAGGTTGTTTCAGGGTTCTATCTGTGAGTTAGCCGTGCCCTGACTTAGATCAGCCCTGAGGTTGTTTCAGGGTTCAATCTGTTAGTTAGCCATGCCCTGACTTAGATCAGCCCAGAGGTTGTTTCAGGGTTCTATCTGTGAGTTAGCCATGCCCTGACTTAGATCAGCCCAGAGGTTGTTTCCAGGGTTGATCTGTGAGTTAGCCATGCCCTGACTTAGATCAGCCCAGAGGTTGTTTCAGGGTTCAATCTGTGAGTTAGCCGTGCCCTGACTTAGATCAGCCCAGAGGTTGTTTCAGGGTTCTATCTGTGAGTTAGCCATGCCCTGACTTAGATCAGCCCAGAGGTTGTTCCAGGGTTTGATCTGTGAGTTAGCCATGCCCTGACTTAGATCAGCCCAGAGGTTGTTTCAGGGTTCAATCTGTGAGTTAGCCGTGCCCTGACTTAGATCAGCCCAGAGGTTGTTTCAGGGTTCTATCTGTGAGTTAGCCGTGCCCTGACTTAGATCAGCCCTGAGGTTGTTTCAGGGTTCTATCTGTGAGTTAGCCATGCCCTGACTTAGATCAGCCCAGAGGTTGTTTCAGGGTTCTATCTGTGAGTTAGCCATGCCCTGACTTAGATCAGCCCAGAGGTTGTTCCAGGGTTTGATCTGTGAGTTAGCCATGCCCTGACTTAGATCAGCCCAGAGGTTGTTTCAGGGTTCAATCTGTGAGTTAGCCATGCCCTGACTTAGATCAGCCCAGAGGTTGTTTCAGGGTTCTATCTGTGAGTCAGCCGTGCCCTGACTTAGATCAGCCCAGAGGTTGTTCCAGGGTTTGATCTGTGAGTTAGCCATGCCCTGACTTTGATCAGCCCAGAGGTTGTTTCAGGGTTCTATCTGTGAGTTAGCCATGCCCTGACTTAGATCAGCCCAGAGGTTGTTTCAGGGTTCAATCTGTGAGTTAGCCATGCCCTGACTTAGATCAACCCTGAGGTTGTTTCAGGGTTCTATCTGTGAGTTAGCCATGCCCTGACTTAGATCAGCCCAGAGGTTGTTTCAGGGTTCTATCTGTGAGTTAGCCATGCCCTGACTTAGATCAGCCCAGAGGTTGTTTCAGGGTTCTATCTGTGAGTTAGCCATGCCCTGACTTAGATCAGCCCAGAGGTTGTTCCAGGGTTTGATCTGTGAGTTAGCCATGCCCTGACTTAGATCAACCCAGAGGTTGTTTCAGGGTTCTATCTGTGAGTTAGCCATGCCCTGACTTAGATCAGCCCAGAGGTTGTTTCAGGGTTCTATCTGTGAGTTAGCCATGCCCTGACTTAGATCAGCCCAGAGGTTGTTTCAGGGTTCTATCTGTGAGTTAGCCGTGCCCTGACTTAGATCAGCCCTGAGGTTGTTTCAGGGTTCTATCTGTGAGTTAGCCATGCCCTGACTTAGATCAACCCAGAGGTTGTTTCAGGGTTCTATCTGTGAGTTAGCCATGCCCTGACTTAGATCAGCCCAGAGGTTGTTCCAGGGTTTGATCTGTGAGTTAGCCATGCCCTGACTTAGATCAACCCAGAGGTTGTTTCAGGGTTCTATCTGTGAGTTAGCCATGCCCTGACTTAGATCAGCCCAGAGGTTGTTTCAGGGTTCTATCTGTGAGTTAGCCATGCCCTGACTTAGATCAGCCCAGAGGTTGTTCCAGGGTTTGATCTGTGAGTTAGCCATGCCCTGACTTAGATCAACCCAGAGGTTGTTTCAGGGTTCTATCTGTGAGTTAGCCATGCCCTGACTTAGATCAGCCCAGAGGTTGTTTCAGGGTTCTATCTGTGAGTTAGCCATGCCCTGACTTAGATCAGCCCAGAGGTTGTTCCAGGGTTTGATCTGTGAGTTAGCCATGCCCTGACTTAGATCAGCCCAGAGGTTGTTGCAGGGTTTGATCTGTGAGTTAGCCATGCCCTGACTTAGATCAGCCCAGAGGTTGTTTCAGGGTTCTATCTGTGAGTTAGCCATGCCCTGACTTAGATCAGTCCAGAGGTTGTTCCAGGGTTTGATCTGTGAGTTAGCCATGCCCTGACTTAGATCAGCCCAGAGGTTGTTTCAGGGTTCTATCTGTGAGTTAGCCATGCCCTGACTTAGATCAGCCCAGAGGTTGTTTCAGGGTTCTATCTGTGAGTTAGCCATGCCCTGACTTAGATCAGCCCAGAGGTTGTTTCAGGGTTCTATCTGTGAGTGAGCCATGCCCTGACATAGATCAGCACAGAGGTTGGTTTTGTGTGTCAATAAAAATTGAATGTTTTCTTTATTTTGGGGTTTATCAGATACTTTTCCTAAATTTTCCTTGACCCATTTTTCATTTTTATTTTCCAGCATGACTGTAAGAAAGCTGGTGCCGAGGTTGTCAAGCAAGTGCAACATCCGTTACTTAGTGGCCTGTTGTACCCATGTCTTCAGGTATAGCACACAATGATGATAGAAGATAATGATGGCTATAATGATGATGTTGATGAATGTCAAGATGATGATACACGTAATAGTAATTTATTATGATGGTGGTGCTGATGATGATAATGGTTTTGTTGGTGATGAAGAATAATGAGGATGTTTATTAATGTCCATTATAAAATAACTGCTATAAATCTCACATTCTTATTGGTTGGGAGCACATGCTTTATGAGAGAACACAGCATGCGCACACCCTTGTATTTTATATAAATAAATAAAAAGCTTGCTCACTGTGCTGTGTGGAGCTATAATAAAGCACTTGGGGATTGGCAGAACACTCGAGAAGTGTAGAGAAGCACTCCACTACGCATTGTGCTTCCCCAAATACTTCTCTCATGTTCTGCCAACCCCCACGTGCTTTATAACAGCACACAACATGCACACGCATTTTCTATTTCTTCATGATGTTGATAATGATGATGATAGTGGTGCTGATAATGATGGTTTGTAGTTGTGATGTTAATGTCAATGATTATAATGATGATGATAATAATGATGCTGATGATGGTGCTCATTGTGACAATGGTGATTGATTGTAGCTATGATGTTAATAATAATGGTGATTAAGATGATGATAGTAATGAAGATCCTAGTAGTGGTGGTGATGATGATGATGATGATTGATGATATTCAATAGATAAAGAATAACACAATAATTCAAATTTATTATTCAAAGGCTTTGGATGAAGAACATCTTGGAGTAGATGCACAGTTTGGAGGAGTTGACCAGAGGAAAATCTTCACATTTGCTGAGAAGGTTGGTAAAGTTATTTTGGGGGGAAAAGCTGCCAAAGCTGAATGATTTGTTAGATTCTACTGTGGTATAGACCCCTTGCATGTGACATCAAAGCAGCTCAATTTGGGGCACAAAACAAAAGAATTTCAAACTCCTGAGAATTGGGAACCTTAGTATTATTATTATGTCCTCCAAATTGAGCTGCATTCTGCAACTGTTTTTTCTAATGTTTCTAGTACCTCCCTACTCTTGGATACAAGAAAAGAATACATCTGATGAACCCAATGGGTATGTTTTGCAATACTTGGTATAACAACAGAGGATTGTTAGGCAAAGGGGAGATAAAGAGGGAGTTAGGGAAATCAAGAGGGAGAGAGATGGGGCAGAGATGTCGAGGGAGAGGAGCAGAGAGAGGGAGAGGGAAAGGGAGAATGAGAGGGAGAGGAACAGGAACAGAGAGAGAAAGAGGGGCAGAGAGAGGTAACAGGGCAGCTAGATATGGATAGCAGCAGAGAGGGGGGGGGAATCAGTATCATTTTAAAGTATTTTGTTAAATCTTTTAATGTATTTTATTGATTTTTAGTACCTGGTCTAACGGGAGGTAAAATGAGTGCATCAGATGAGGTAGCAATGTCTTTTCTAATTCTTTCTTTTTCAACTGGGAGAGACTTTGCCTTACAGTGAGGGGAAGGAAAAGGGGAAGCGATTTTTTGTTGATATTAAGTGAGGAGATTTTGCTCAGTCTTCTAAGCCAGAGGCTTATGTTTAAGTTTTCAAGCCTGATGAAATTTATTTTAGAAAATAATTTTGGTTGAGCGAGAAAATACCTTCAGTTGAGAAAACCCTTGAAGCACAAGAGAGAACCAGCAACCAGCTCTACGCATGACACTGAGCATAAAAATTAGTTCCAGGTCTCATTGGTGATAGACATCAAATTGTTGGCACAAACCATCTGCGTGTACCTCTTACGGTTGACTTTAAGAAGAGCATAGTGTTTAATATATTTAAGATGCTATAACATGTGCGTGATTATTATTAGGTGATAACTTTGTTTCTTTAACCAGGATTCAAAGATTGACCTGCTTGATAGCAGTTCTACTGTCAAGAAGAAGGTTAAAAAAGCTTTCTGTGAAGAAGGCAATGTAACCGAAAACGGAGTTTTAGCTTTCGCTAAATTTGTCATCTTTCCTGTACTCCAAATAAAGAATATCAATGGTAAATAGCTTTACTCAGTTTTATCTTTAACAAATGTGTGACCACTTTTATTAAGGGACCGTTCATTATTTAACTGGTGGAGGGGGCTGGGTGAGAAATTGGAAAAGGCGCCCATCTTTTTCAAGGACCTCCCTTCACTATATTTAGACCTTCACCTGAAATTTCAAGTCCCTTCCCTTAAATCCATAAAAAAATTCCAAGGTCCCTCCTTTTGTACATAAAAAATTTTCAAGGCCCTGCCTTTTCTCACCCAGCCCCCTCCCCCAGCTAAATAATGAACAGTTCCTAATGTATAATAATAATAATAATAATGATAATAATTTATTCAACTTATAGTGTGCGATAATCAATACTGAGATTTTCTATTGCACATTACAGTAAGTAAATAAGTAAAGATCAAGTATATATCAATATACGATATGATTAAAATATAGCTTAAAAATCATTACCTATCTAATAGAGCTTTAGTATACAAGATAAATATATAAAAATGATATATCTAAAAATAATGGATATATGAATAAATATAATCTAAAAATAATTAAAAATTTTATTTATTTTAAATGTTACAAATTGTTAGGTAAAAAAACAGATTTTTTGTGGGATTTATTCAAGTTTTTTATTTTTATTTTTCTATATCTACAGAACTTGTAATCGAAAGGGCAGAAGAAAATGGTGGAAATCTTACTTTTACAGATTATGAGTCGTTAAAATCTACATTTGAAAAGAGTGTATGTATTGGTTTAGTTGTACTGTTTGTAATGTTACATTAGGTTTAGTTATGGATGAATGGATGAATGAATGGATGGATGAATGGATGAATGAATGGATGGATGAATGAATGGATGGATGAATGGATGGATGGATGATGGATGGATGAATGAATGGATGATGGATGGATGAATGGATGAATGAATGGATGGATGGATGGACAGATGGATACATGCATGCATCAGTGGATAGATGGATGGATGGATAGATAGATAAATAGATAAATGCACATATGAATGGATGGAAGGAAAAATGAATGGAATTAAAGGGAAATTGAAATGTATGACTGTATTTCATTTGCAGGAACTTCACCCACTTGACCTAAAGAATGCAGTTTGTAAAGTCTTAAATGAAGTAAGATGTCTGAAAATAATTTTTTCAAGGACCTCGGAGCACCCTTAAAATTGGGGGGCAGGGTGGGGGGGGGGGGGGGGGGGGGAGGGGGCACGACTATTATGAAAAGAATAAATTAAGGGCTGTAGGGCTTTATTAGTTTTTTTATATTAGAAAATGAGAAATAATTGTAAATGCCACCAACAACAAAACAGTATTTACTGCCAAATTTCAAATTTCTACCTACAATTTACTGGATTTTCATTTATCTTTAAATCTTATATTATAAGCTATTTTAATTAGCTGATATTAGCTAGAGGGGGGAGGGGCTATAGCCTCCCCTGCCTCTCCCCCTCCCCCTCCCCCTCCCCCTTTTCCCTGGTCCTTGTACGTATGTTGTATTTGCTCAATACATTTTCTTTTTATTCAGCTGATGGATCCTGTAAGAAAGAAGTTTGAGTTACCAGAATTTAAGAAACTTAAGAGAGAAGCCTACCCAAAAGCAAAGAAAGCAAGTATGTCTCCTTTGTTTAGATTATGTATTCTTTCTTTTTTTATTTTATTATTTTATTATTTTAAACATATAAATTCTTTAAGTTTACTCTCTTCAATGAAAAGAAAAAGGGAATGAAAGGGAGTAGAAAAACAGGGAGAGAAAGGAAGAGAACAAAAACAAAAGGAATAGGATTGAAATGCATAATTGAAAAGAAAGTAAAGAAGAGAAGGGAAGAGGATGGAAGGGAAGGGGAGGGAAGTGGAAGCCTAAACAAGAAGGAAAATGAAATGGACCAGCCTGAATAGAATATTAATGTGGATAAAGAATTACGATATTTTGAAATCTTTTTTGCTAAGGTAAAAGCTACTCAGAAATACATGTAGTAAGACTAATCTAGCTTAATAGTTAAGTTACATTGAAAATTAAACAAAGACAGTAAAAATATAAACATTACATATAAGTAGAAGTATATATCTGATATCTGACTAACTTTCAAATGTATGAAATTTCTTTGTACAGAAACAAAAAGTGGTGGAGGAGGAGCCAGCAATAGCGACAGGGCTGTTGATCCATCACGACTTGACTTACGCATTGGAAAAATTGTCTCAGCTAAAAAGGTAGAAGTGGGATCCTGTAAACTTCGTTGAAAACACTTTATATTTAAATAACTCCTTAACCAAAAACCCCTAACCATTGAACAGTACTTACACCTTAATCTCTAGCCAAACTAATGGGATCCTGTAAACTTCGTTGAAAACACTTTATATTTAAATAACTCCTCCTTAACCAAAACCCTCTAACCATTGAACAGTACTTACACCTTAACCTCTAGCCAAACTAATGGGATCCTGTAAAATGTGTTGAAACAACTTCATATTTAAATAACTCCTTAACCAAAAACCCCTAACCATTGAACAGTACTTACACCTTAACCTCTAGCCAAACTAATGGGATCCTGTAAAATGTGTTGAAACAACTTCATATTTAAATAACTCCTCCTTAACCAAAACCCTCTAACCATTGAACAGTACTTACACCTTAACCTCTAGCCAAACTAATGGGATCCTGTAAAATGTGTTGAAACAACTTCATATTTAAATAACTCCTTAACCAAAAACCCCTAACCATTGAACAGTACTTACACCTTAACCTCTAGCCAAACTAATGGGATCCTGTAAAATGTGTTGAAACAACTTCATATTTAAATAACTCCTCCTTAACCAAAACCCTCTAACCATTGAACAGTACTTACACCTTAACCTCTAGCCAAACTAATGGGATCCTGTAAAATGTGTTGAAACAACTTCATATTTAAATAACTCCTTAACCAAAAACCCCTAACCATTGAACAGTACTTACACCTTAACCTCTAGCCAAACTAATGGGATCCTGTAAAATGTGTTGAAACAACTTCATATTTAAATAACTCCTTAACCAAAAACCCCTAACCATTGAACAGTACTTACACCTTAACCTCTAGCCAAATTAATGGGATCCTGTAAAATGTGTTGAAACAACTTCATATTTAAATAACTCCTCCTTAACCAAAAACCCCTAACCATTGAACAGTACTTACACCTTAACCTCTAGCCAAACTAACATGGTGACTAGCAACTACTTGTTCTTCTTTACCACTAATTAAAATATCTTTACTACACCAAGCACTGACTCTCCAAACCACCCCCCATTAACCACTTAACAATCCTTCACTCATTCCTCTGCTAATCAGCCATTAACCACTGAATGTACAGTCTATTCTCATCTACGTATGTGTCCAACCTTTATGGCCACTGGCAGGTCTTCCCCTCACTACTTATGGTAGCAACCACTAAGCATGTCTTCTTCATTGAATGACCAATCAAATTTTTCTTATAAGCTGTCAATCACCTACCCATATTTTATTAGGAGCTTATGTTATTTATCAATCGTCTTTTTCCCCCTTTCCTAGCATCCTGATGCCGACACTCTTTACTTAGAAGAGATTGATGTTGGGGAGGAAAGTAAGTAAAAAATAGATATTTTCAATAATATTACTCAGCCTCCATACTTTACGAAGTGTGCATAATATTAGCAGTGAGTTTGGGAGGGGGTTTAAGGTGTATATCTTTCTGGAATTCAAAGAAAATATTTTGCTACTTTTTCTTGAAATGCCTGTGACACCATAGACACCATGTTGGGTGTCTTATGAGAAGAATGGGTGGCGTAGCGGTGAGAACGCTCGCCTCTCACCAATGCAACCCGGGTTGAAGTCCCAATGAGCTCAGTGTTGTATGTGAGTTGAGTTGTTCGTTGGTCCTCTCCTGTGCTTTGAGGGTTTTCAAGTTCTCCAGTTTGCCTCCCTCCATGAAAACCAACTACTAAATTATAATTTTATTCTAGGAGATATTCACGATAGGGCTAACCTCAATATCTCCTTTTGCACTCACTGATGCAAATAAATTAGTGTGTGTGTTGAATAAAATATTGGTCTGTTTTTTTTTTTGATATGTCAAACAAATATGGCAAGTGTTTCTCTCTCCCTCTATTCTCGTAAGAGGAAGGAATTTATTTTGCTAATATTCCATTCGTCATTGTTCAGAGCCAAGAACTGTCGTCAGTGGTCTGGTAGCCTATCTGACGCAGGAAGAATTACAAGACAGAATGGTTGTCATGCTGTGTAACCTTAAGCCTGTCAACATGCGAGGTACAATAAAATAGTTTATCGGCTCATGTCACTAATTGATTAATTTTTATTTTTCCATTCCTTCTCTTCTTTCTTCATTTATTCATTCATTATCTTTTTGCCATTGCAGGAATCAAATCAGAGGCAATGTTGCTTGCAGCTTCTGCTACCAAGTAAAACAATTTTTTATATATCCGAATAATTCACAACCTTTTTGGACTTTACTCACCCAAAGAAAGAATTCACTTACATGTAATCTTTTTCTTTCAGAGGTGATCAACGGAAAGTGATTCCTCTCTCCCCACCAGAAGGATGTAAACCAGGCGACAGGGTGACTGTAGAGGGCTATGACCATAAAAAACTGGGAGGTGAGTCAGTCGATCAGCCAGTCAATTGGACAGTTGGTCATCCATCCATCCATCCATCCATCCATCCATCCATCCATCCATCCATCCATCCATCCATCCATCCATCCATCCATCCATCCATCCATCCATCCATCCATCCATCCATCCATCCATCCACCCTCCCATCCATCCATTCATCCATCCATCCACCTATTGATCTATCCATTTGTTTATTCATTCTATTCTATTCTTCCTGCAGAACCAGATGAACAGCTAAATCCAAAGAAGAAAATTTTTGAAACTCTCAAAGTGAGTTGAACTAAGAATATAACCTGAACGTTCCCCTCCTTTCATCCAAATATTTCATTCTTTTCTTTCAGCCTGACCTATTGGTATCCAGTGAAGGCGTGGCACAGTACAAAGGCAGTCCCCTCACCACCACCATGGGGAAGATAACTTCACTATTGAAGAATGCAGAAATAAGCTAAAACAAAACTGTTCTTAATGCTGAAAATTGATCAACCAACAATAAATACAATAACCGATACTTTTTATTGTGCTTGTGCATACTTTGGGGGAGGGGAATATTGTTTGTATCTCATTTAAAGGATGAGAGCTGCGTTTGATAAAAAATGCAAAAAGGAATTGGAAATTTAAAAAAAAAAAGATATTACTGGGTTGCCTGTGAAAACTTAAAACATAGTGACGTCAGTAACACAAAGCTGTTTTCTCCGGTTACAAAACCGCATTCCACTTTACTGGTTAAAAGATATGAAAACACATTTAAAAGGTGTTAACTTTTGAATAAATTTGATGTGAGAAAAAATAAGTGTTTGGAAGTTCTGAAAGAAAAATACACCTATGTTAGGTGTAGTAAGATTGAGTGTTAAATAAGCTCCAGCATACCAGCATATTGGGCAATCCAGTGCACGCTCCAAGAGCGTCTTGTTTAATATGAAAAATCATGCTCTCTTTACAGTAGTTTTCCTTTGAGATATGTATCAATTATTAGAATATGTATTTTTTGCTTTTTTGGGGTCCCTATGGTATTTTTATTGACACTGGGTTCCCTGTGTGCTATATTTAGTCGTAATGTAATCGGAACAACTCGTAATATTATCGGGAATTCCCGAATGAGCCAGCGATCGCCAGCGAACAGCGAATGCAGTCACTTTCAAACCAACCAAGATGGCGGGTGCGAAGTTTGAATATGATGACAAAGGCACTACATTTTATTATTTTGTAATATCATTCTACGGTCTGATCTTAGTCCCTTTGACGTATTACATATGGTTCTTTACTAAAGTAGAAGGTGAGTTATTCTGGGCTCATTTGGAGCAAAAACGAATGATTTTTCCACGGGTTTTCTTCACGTACTGAGTTCCTTCTCTAAGACGACGTGTCATTTGTTCTGTGGCTTCCTAATTCTTCGCATTAAATTGACTTCCCTTTGCCGCTTGTTTGTGGCTAGTTTATCTCTTCTTATCTCGGTGTGTCTCTTTTGTCTTTCAGACCAGGAGAAAAAAAATGATCGCGCTTGTAATTGTCCACCTTGTTTGGAAAAAAGACATCGTTTGATCAAAGTAAAACCCAAGTCGAAGACCATCAGATATTTTAGGTAAGAAGTCCTCAAAAACACTCTCTTCAGTACGATTTTTTTTAAATCCATACCTTATCGAACTAAACCCATCCTAGATTATTTCTTTCTGCTTCTATTTTTCTATTTATACGTGAGATATATATTTTAGATCCCATGTTTGTATACATGTAATTTGTATCAATAAGACTTGTACAATACATCGATTCGAAAACAATTTTTTACGTATAAATTTAACACAAAGTTCGAGAAAGCTTCTTGAGGACAATAGAAAAAATACCCTCTTTTTTGAGAAGGGGGAATTTCACTTTTTTCATGATATAATTTATATAAAATTTATAACTTTATAAATTATTTTTTAAATTAATTTAATTTAGTTTCCAAGAAAAATTGGCTCAAAAAAGACAAAAATAATTTATTTATTTTTGATATTTAACTTCTAATGTTTAAGAGTAAAAGATACAATAGTAATTACAAGGTTTTACCCTTTGTTACTATGTTAATAACAAGTAATTAAATCATTCCAATAATTCATTCTAGTATAATTCACTGATTGCCATGACCACCAAACTATATGTCTAATGCAAGTATTAGAACAATAGTATTAATTAATAGATTATTCATAGTTAGGTCGAAATAATAAAAGCATTTGTTTTAAAAACAAAAGTTTTGCCAAGAGATTTTTTTTGTTGGCAGCTCTTTGCATGACCATTCATTATTGAAACTTAAGGGGGTTCTCATTTATTACTGCTCGGGGGAGGGAGGGTGTTGAAAGCTTTGCAAACATTACCCAAAGCCCCTCTGCGTAACCCTCCTTTCATCATCCTGCAATAGTTCTCAGCCCCCATTAAATAATGTATGTGATAATCCCCCTAATCACTTTCTCAAAATAATGTAACCCCCACAATTTTGCAGACCCTCCCCCCATGCTCTATTAATTGAAAGCCCCTTTTTTTCCTATTGATCTTCCAATTAGCCATATGTCTTGACTTGACTTTTATCAGACCAAAGGTTATTTCAGGGTATCAATAAAATGTGAAGGTTTTTTTGAAGACCAATAACTAACAACATTGCATGAAAAAAATCAAAATTCAAAAATCAAAACTTGATAACATGGTTTGTCTTTTTACCAGTTTGTTTGCCCTGGTCGTACTGTGGGCCTTGTTCGTGTATGGCGGCTACAGAATTTCTCAATTCGAACGGGAGTTTGTGGAATATGATCCTTACCATGTACTCGAAATAGATCGAGTAAGTATGAAAGACGAAACAAGTGAAACTGTTTAGAGCAGCGGTGTTGATGATTGAGCATAATAAATTATTTATAATCTGCAAATATATATAACACAGTTTTTCACACAATTTTAGATTTTTTCCATACTCCACTACAGAGGGAATTTATAAAAGGAACCCCACTACCCCCTGGAACTTCTCATTTCTTTCCTTACAAACTCTGTAATTTTGTTCTTTCTCTGACCCTCCTCGTCTCCAAAATTTCCAATTCCCTCTGGGTGGGGTATGGATGTTTTCTGGAACTACACATTGCTAGTACAAGAAGAAATGACATAATCAGGGTTTTTAGTGAAATCCAACAGCCGGCTAATTTCGCCAGGTACTTTTCATGAACTCACCGCCCATTTTCGATTTAAGTTTTCCAAAATTTAGGAAAAACATGGGAAAGATTCGCTCACTGCTCCCAGCCTATTCATTATGTTTTTATGCTTAATCAAGCTGGTATTGAAAACTCCAAAAACAATAATACTCAAGGGTAGGAGTCTATTTCTCATATATTTAGCTGAGTTGTAATCATATCTTTCCTTCCCCCGCAGGGTGCGTCAATGGCAGAAATCCGCCGACAGTACAGGAGACTCAGCATGAAGTTCCATCCTGACAAAGAATCCGGAGATCCTAAGAAATTTATGAGAATCGCCAAGGCTTATGAGGCGTAAGTTACTAACTATTAGAAAAGAAATAATACATTGAAAATAAGCAATTCTTTATTTGCTAATCTCTCAAGGGAAAAAGTCAAACCATTATGCTCCAAAATAGTGTGTGGATTATTTATTTTGGTGTTGGGTAAAAGTAATTACTTACTTACCATCTGAGAGACCTATTGAATTGAAGAAATAGAAAACACGTGCACAAGCATGTGCTGTGTGCAGAGGGGTTGGCAGAACACAAGAGAAGTGTAGCGGAGTGCTTCTCGACACTTCTCAAGTGTTCTGCCAATCCCCAAGTGCTTTATAACTTCACACAGCACAACGAGCAAGTTTTTTATTTCTTTTATAAAATGCAAATTACAAAAAAACGTCATTTTGGATAGGAATGATGCTACTGAACGTGTGTGCACTGTTGTGTGCTCTCCAATCTTGTACCCAGAGCCTGCGTTTCTTCTTGCCTGCGGCAAAGAACGAGGGCTCTGGCATCAGCAATCTGTATTTTGGCGCATGCGCAATTTTCGGAAAGTGAGATATAAACAGTCCAAATAAGCAAAATTAAAATTAAATCGAACTCAAAATCAAATTAAAAATCATAGTACGAATTAAAAATCGGGGGGGGGGGGGGGGGGGAATATTTTAATTTTTTGGTGAGTCTTTGAACGCGTGTGCCTATATACCGGAAGTCCAAGAAATCCTGGTCTCAAAACATGGATAATGCTAGAGCCCTAGTTCTTCGTCGCAGGCCAGAAGAAACGCAGGCTCTGGGTACGAGATTGTGTGCTCTCATAAAGCACAAGCTCTCAACCAATCAGAATCAACATTTAGTTTATAATGCTTGATACTACTTTAGGTGTCTAAAGCAGGGGAGTAGCTTGGTCTTGGTTGTAGGGGAGGAGGGCAATGTACCAATACAAACACCTTTCCGCTTCTTCTTTACAATTCCCTGCTATATTCACAAGTTTAGAAAATATATTTTGGGAACTGTAAGATGACATTAAATATCTCTAAGATTTCTTTTCCTTTTACAGGTTGACGAATGAAGAATCAAGGAAGAATTGGGAGGAGTTTGGTAACCCGGACGGTCCAGGAGGTACGGCAAACCACTACTACCCTATGCTTTTTCACTCTTCCTTCTTCTCTCCTGTTCACTTTTTTCCTTCTTCACTTCTTCCCACCCACTTGTCCTTCCTTAATGTCTCCCTTTCCACTCCCATTTCCCACTTTCTATCCCTTTTTCCATCTCTTACTTTTCTTCTCTTCCACCACTTCCCATTTTTGCATTTTTTCTTCTTCAACGTTTTTTCACTTCCTTCCTTTCCATTTCTCCCCTTCCCATCTTCTTCATTTCTCCCTTCAACATTTTCTTCCCCTTTTCAACTTTCTCCCATCTCTACTTTCCCTTTAACCCTTCACTCTATCTTCCCTTCCCTCTCTTGAATTCTAAACAGTGGTTAAATGAATGCGAATTACTCAAAAAGTATTAACATTTGTTGGTTCCTAGCTACTAGTTTTGGTATTGCATTGCCGTCTTGGCTGGTCAGTAAAGAGAATTCAATGTGGGTAAGTAATTAAGTTATTTTCATATACCCCAACTTGTTTCTGCTAACCCAAAATTAAACCAATTAGAATTAACCTATTTAACCTGTTTAATGTGTTTAACCTTGTATCTAATTCTTTCCATCCCAGACCACATGTTATTCTCTTGAGAATAATATTCTTTGTTGCATTTGTATCCATATTCATGTGTCTTCTCATGTGCAACCATTAAACAGAGAAATGATACTCTAAAGAATAACAAATGGTCTGAAATTTGAAAACAACATACAAGTTAATTTGTCTATCTTGGTTCTGTTTGAGCCCAGTGCTGTGTGTCCAAAGGTCCAGATTGAAAATCCCTTTCCCAGTATCTGATAAATTTTCTAGAGCACCTCAAAGATATCTCCAAAAGATTTTGTTAAAACCTTTTAGGTACTGGCGGCATATGGTCTGGCATTCATGATTATTCTACCAATTAGTGTTGTAAGTATTGTTGTCTATTAATGAATATTATATATATATATATTATTCAGTGAATAAGGGGGGTGTAGCGGTAGTACACTCCCCTCTCACTTTTGGAGGAAAACCCTTGTGGCAAGGGAGAGAACAACACATCAAACAAACTCACTTCACGTGTAACATTCACAGGGCTTGAACCAGCGACCTGACATGTTGCATTCAGAAGTGAAGGATAATGCATTAGCAGCATATGCAACTTATGCCATCCTATAATACAGTAATGCCTATGTATGTTTTAGGATGTCTGTATTGAGCATAAATGCAATCCCACTAGCCAGATAAAACAAGTTTCTGAAAAAGTATATTAAGTGGGTGTCTTTTAAAATTGGTACATTTCTAATGCCATAACATGTATAAGAAACAGTGTGCCTCTCTGACTAAGATTTGATCTCAAAGTAAGATTTGAATAGGACGTTTGCATGGCATCATTGGCCTCTACTAGCAGACTTTCTTTTGTTCAGTTAATTAGCACCAATTGCCTTAATATTCTCTTGAAGGAATACAATTTTGGATAAGAGAGAAAATCTGCCAAGCATTATGGTAGTGGGAGTCAAATGACACCATCATGCAAACAGCCTATTGATTGTTTATTATGCTTTTCTCTACCAGGGCACATGGTGGTACAAGTCCATACAGTACAGCTGTGATCAGATTCTATTGGACACAACACAGTTATACTATTACTTCTTCCATAAAACACCTGGAATGCAGGTGAAAAGTAAGGATGATGATAATGATGATAATGATGATAATGATGATAATAATACTAATAATAATAATATAATAATAATAATAATATAATAATGATAATAATGAAAAGTAAGGATGATAATAATAATGATGATGATAATACTAATACTAATACTAATACTGCTAATAATAATAATATAATACTACTACTACTACTACTACTACTACTACTACTACTACTACTACTACTACTACTACTACTACTACTACTACTACTACTACTACTACTACTACTACTACTACTACAACAACAACTAATAATGATAATATAATTATTATAATAATATAATAATCAATCCTTTATTTACCAAGGGTAGCACTAATTAAATAACACAACATTGTGCTAATAAGCCAGTGGCCCTCTTCGTAATGTCTTATTGCTTCTTTAAATATCTTTTTTTTCTATTTTCAGGAATTCTCATGATTCTGGCTGGTTCTTTTGAATTTGAAAAAGGCCACAACGCTGAGGTACAAGAACGGGAAACTGATAACATTGAGATACCACAGGTATGTAATATAGTACAACCCCCAGCATGGGGGCGTCAGTACAACCCCATCATGGGGGCGTCAGTACAATCCCAACATGGAGGCGTCAGTACGACCCCAACATGGAGGCGTCAGTACAACCCCAACATGGAGGCGTCAGTACAACCCCAACATGGGGGCCTCAGTACAAACCTAACATGGGGGCATCAGTATAACCCCAACATTGGGTGTCAGTACAGCCCCGACATGGGGGCTAGTGCGGGTTCCTCTAAGCTCTATTTGGCTATCACAGTTATCATCCTAGTTTTATGAGAGAAGCAATTTATTAATAGCCTTTGGCTACCAAACCTGTGACCCTCATTCCAAAATTAAAATTGGAAAATGATTTTTGTGGAGGGAGGAAAAAATGGAGAACCCAAAGACTGGTAACTCTCGAAGCACAGAAGAGAACCAACAAGCAATTCTACTCATATATGATTGCTGTCCTTGGTTCAAGCTCATCACTGCAGTGAAAGGCAATATCATCACCTTCCCAGAAAATGACCAATTTTGTAGAGAACCCCCTGGATTTTGAAAACTTGAATATAGAATCTAAATCCCAAGAGGATTAAAAAAAAAAACATTTTGATTTGTCTGTTTGACTGACAGGTGATGCGAGAACTTCCTAATCTTGGCGACAAGAATAAAGAACCTCCATTGTGCTACCCATATAGTATCAAGGCAAGATCACTGATTCATGCCCACCTGTCCAGAATTGACCTGCCGCCAGACACTCTGAAGCAAGACCTGGACTTGCTCTTGAAGAAGAGTCCTCTGTTGGTACAAGAAATGATTAGCATTGTGGCTCAGTTAATGGCCATGGCAAAGGCTGGCAGAAGTAAGTATACTACATGTATAGTTCTGGGAGAGAAATACTGCGCTTCTTAGTTGGTCATGTCGATGTAGTGGTAATAATAACAACAAAAACAACAACAATAATAATCATCATCATCATTATCATCATGATGACAACCATGACAATGACAATGACCACGACAATGACCATGAGGACTATAACTACTACCATGATGATGACCATGACCATGACCACGACCAGCAAATAGTTATTACATTTACCAACTATGTAATGTGTTCATATTTGTAACCATTAATTCCAAATTAAGAAAAATCATAACAAGTTTTCATCAACCCTTTGACAATTATCCTTCTTTTTGTTCAGCGACCAACATGCCACGCCTAGAGACAGTAGAAAACTGTATGAAGATAAGTCAGATGCTTGTGCAAGGACTGTGGGAGAATAAGTCTCCTCTCTTGCAGCTGCCGCACATCAATCAGGATAACTTAAGACATTTTACAACCAAAAAGGTAAGAATAGCTTTCCAGGTGATCTTATTTTGACAGCTCATCAAAAACCAGCCAATCATCGCACAGGGAAAAATCCGTTGTACTGTCGTGTACGGGAATTGTCAGGGGAATTCTATTCAAATTCAAATTTCAAGTAATCGGCTAGTAATCGTACCCTACGATAACATCAATTAAACTATAATAAATATTTATGTGCACGCGCTGATGATACATCGTTTAAATATGACTTAAAAATGAGACCACCCAACCGAATTCACTTCTTGTTCTAGGGGTTAGGTTTAGGGTTAGGGTTAGGGTTGGCATTGTAGTAGTTCTTTGGTGCCGAAGGTACCGAGTTTGGTTCTTGGTGTCTTCACTTAATTTTTTTTCTAAGTGAGGAGAACCAAAATTTCTAAGTCCCACTCGTGTGTTCGGAAACCTATGACGTACTCTGTTAATCCGTACACGACGATAGTACCAAAAAATCTTAGCAGGCGGTCCATTGAATCTATTTAGCCTATAAGTAATATATACAGTATGAGTGGCTGATGGGTAGCCAAGAGTTGATATAACTAAGCAGACACGAATATTGTACAATGCTTATCAAACGTCTGGGTCAGTTCCTTTGTGTTTCACTAAAATTTTCAAAATAAAAGTGAATCTTGCCAAGAAAATCCAAGTTAAAGTTTATGCAATTGAACATGATTCTGTATCAGAATTATAAAACTCTTCACGGTCATGATTTCTATCGTGTTTTCCTCATGAATTATTAATGAGTTTGTTAATACTGAAAAAACATGGCGGGCACAGTCATAGAAAATACAGTAACTCTGAATCGTTGCTTTCCTAGCTACGTTATGGACTAGCAATGGATTTAAAATTCTAGCTATACTAAGTTATAACGACTACCTAAGGGTCAAATGGTTTGTTGTGTTTTTAATATTTATTTTATAAAATGAAACCTGTTTATTTTCTGATAAACAACTGAAACAAGGACTGCTTGATCAGCTACAATGATCATCTGCACTTGTTCCCCGAGATCGCCTGTTTAGACATATACATTGTGTCAAACAAATCACTTATTTCTTGTATAGGTCATGAGAGACCTTCATTTGGACTCTCCTCTGGGATATTTTGATTTTGACCCCCCCCCCCCCCCCCCCCCCCCCCCCTTAGGATGAGTTTACTTCCACCCCACTGTCCCATTTCACTAATTATTTACCCCAACTTTTTTTCCAGAGAAATATACGTTCTATAAAACAGTTAGTTTCAATGAAAGAAGAGGAAAGAAGGTAATAATATATAATAATAATGATAATAATAATAATAATAATATATAACTTTTTATGATTGAATAATGAACGATGACAAAAATACTATGTTATAGCTCTAACACTTTTGTGAAGCACTGGTCATGATTCAACCCTTAGCCCAGCATTTTTTTAAGTATGGGTGGTGTAAAGGTGAGAGCTCTAAGCGTTCAACTCTCACCAAGGCAACCTGGGTTTGATTCCCTGACTCAGTGTCATTTGCTTGTTGGTTTGCTCCTATGCTTCGAGTGGTTTTCTCCAACTTCTAAACTCTATTTGAAATCCAGTGGAAGAAGAGCCACTCTTTGGAATCCACTGTTAATCCCCAATTGTTTCACCTTTTCTTTTCTCTGGAAAAATCAACACTTTCAAATTCAAATAGTTGACTCATCTCTGGGTTCCATTCTTGGTCTCAACATGACATTTTGAAGATAACCTTCCTATGTTTTTTTGTCAGGTCACTGCTTAGGAATCTTAGTAATGAGGAATATAAGGACATAATAAATGTTTGTTGGACATTTCCAGTCATAGAAATGGATATAAGAGCACACGGTAAGAGCATTCAAAGATTCACTTCAAGAACTGTTTCATCTGAAGCAAATGTTGACGAAACCACTGTCTGAATATTGTTCAGAAGAAACGTGTATTGGGTTCCCTGTGTAGTGCATGCGCACTGGAGTAGGTCGAGCCGACCACGAGGCAAGAAAGAATAAATTCATGATTACGATCAAAATGATCCTTGCAAATTATTTTATGTATACTTTTGGTACTATAGTTATGAACTTTATTTTGTCCTCTTTACTACTACATTGAAGTGCGACCCTCAAAGTTTGTTCTCGTTTGCCAACCGGCATTTCAACGACCATCAATCAAAGAACTAAAAATAGGAAACTCAATATTTTGAGGGAGATTTTCAAACTTCGCAGGTCGCACATAAGGATAATGCTTGTAAATATTCATGATTTTGAGAATAAGTCAAATTAGTAGATTCCTAGCTCGTTTTTTCTAATATTTATTTTTGTATATCATTCACAGTTTTGGACGACACTGAAGATAAATCACTTATAACTGTAGGAGATATTGTTACTGTATCAGTCAAGCTGAAGAGACGGTCACTAGGGGTAAGTCCAGTCCGATACAGAGGTAGGGACTATATGAAGGAGGTGGGGGCTGCAAGAACCTTAGCTCCCTCCTCCCCCCTCCCAGACATTAGTTCCCCCCCCCCCCCCCCCAGACATTCCAAAGTTACAATAGATACAGTTTTTGTATACACAGCCCCACCAATAATTTTACCCTCATTTTTGATTTATTCCCTTATATTTTTCTATTTTATATAAAATTCAGTATTCAGGATAGATTTCTGAAATATTAGCCCCCCAATCTAAAATTCGCTCTTCAATCCCTGGGGGGTAGGGAGTGATGGTGCACATTAATTGTTACAAATGCTGATATAAGGTCCATTCCCCTTTGTTCTTTCATTAGGAATTTTTTGAAGATGAGAGTACCGAGATGCAATCTATTGAAGCTGATGGGCAGACTGAAGTCCACCCAGAACCAAAGGTAAGCATTTAGCTTCCTCTTTTGCCGGAATCTCTATTTGTGGCCATCATTTCTATATTCATATTTGGTAAGCTTACCTTATTTGGAATTGAATCCAGATTTCTTTTTGATTCATATTTTCGCCATTTAGGCCCCGTCCACACGTATCCGGAAATTTTTGTATCCGCAAATTATTTTTTGCGGATACGAAAATGTTTGCGTCCACACGCAGCGTATTCGAATCGTTTTCACCGTCCACACGTATCCGTTTTCATAAAATTTGCGGATACGGAAACAAAAATTTCCGGACACGTGTGGACGCAACCCGTATCCGCAAAAAAATTGCGGATACAAAAATTAGCGGATACTTTAGCGGGAACTTTAAAATGTTGAAAGTATGAATCAAAACTGAAGATATTATAGCAAAGAAATACTTCTATCCAGCTGATTTGAGAAAAAAACCGAAATTGATAACCTTTACAAAACTGAGGTGTCGCTTTTCTTCTTGAAAGTATTATTTCCAGGCCACCATTTTGGTTTTTTTTGTTTTTTTTTGTTTTTTGTTATGAGCGCTTGATAACAGCTACACAATAATTCATGAGTTTTATATTTTTATTGCAACTGCAGCCAGACAGGTTTTTATTTTTCGCTGGTCAGTCTTCACGGGCTTCATGAAACCTCATTTCTACTTCACTACTGTAGTTCTAAGTATATTATTTAGAGTCTTTCTTGGTGTAGCAAGCTTCATTGTATCCCAGCTGAGCGGTGAATTTATTTTCAGCCAATCACAGCGCGTTTAGCTGTCTTGCCGCCAGCCCTCATTCCCAGGCTACTGTAAGCCAAATTTTTGCGTATTTTTCTGTTTTCTTTTGACTTAAATATAACATATGTGTCTACAAGAAGCAGAAATATGGAAAGGTAGACTAAAAACAATTTCACTTTAGCGTTACTTTTGCTTCGTTCTTTAAAGCTCCAGAAATGCTTGGAGCCGGCCATTTTGTCCACACATGCTTTGCGCGCTGCGTTCACCGCTTAGCTGGTTCTGGGTTAGGGTTCTTTTCGTATCGCAGCCTATTGTTTATATCCAAACTCATTGTTCTCGGTTTTTTTTTTTTTTTTTTTTTTTTTTTGGTTCTGTGGAGGAGACTAAGTTGTCCTGACAACACCAAGAAAGAGTCATTATTTACAGCTGGGCTGACATAATATTTTTATTCCATTTGATGTAGGATTCGCCACAGGCACAGAAGGTCTGGCAGAAGAATAAAAAGAAGGGCAAAAAACAGAAACAAAATAAACAAGTTAGCAAGAAAAAACCTGTTAAACAACAAATCAAGAAGAAAGGAAGCGAGGAGAAAGATGTAAGTTAGAAAAAAACATGTAACAGCGCCAACATAAGAATTTAAAACATCTGAATTAAGTTTCATCAAGCAAATTATTTTGAAAAGAAATTCCAAGCTCCAGGTGAGATTTGAACCTGCGAGAAAAATTTGCTTGTCAAAACATTTAAATTACGTATTTAATAACTATCCAAGCAACAAAGACAAATACTTGCATAAGAAAAGACTTCTTAAGCTTAGGCGTAATGTTTTCCCATTTCGGACCACGTGTTATTCCCTTGAGAATGAGATTCTTTGAATCGTATATCTAATTCATGTTTTATTTTGTTTTGCGAAGAATCCACCAAAAGAGGAAAAGGACGAAAGTAAGAAAGAAAAAGAGACCAAAGAAGATGAGGAGGACGGAGAGGACGTCAATCGAGATGAAAAAGACCACAGTGGTTCAGAGAGCGGAGACGAGGAAAGCAGGTAAAATATGTTGTTATGGGATACCTGTGTTTTGGAGTACTTTCGTTTAAAATCATGTGAGAAAAGTCTTTGGATCTCGTCAAACACCGACCACCATGTGCTGTCAACCAGAATTCTAGTGTAAACTTGTAATAGACGTAATTGGTCTTGATACAATGTTTTCCCATTTCAAACCACGTGTCGTTCTCCTGAGAATAAGATTCTGTTTGAGTTGTATTCGATATTCATGTGTCTTCTCATGCACAACCGTTAACAAAGAAATGATACTCTAGGAAATGACATGTTGCACCGAGTCAAATAGGCCATTTACGACAAACAGTCACGTGCAGATATAAGACTTTGATAACAAATCAATTCAGCCCAAGGTCCCTTAGGGAAGGCTCTGCTCGATGGCAAACCAACTATAAACTGCTTCGTATCTTGTAATCAAAAGTATCTTATAAGGGAAAAAAAGTAGTTTTGAAAAGGTTGAGATAAGACATTAGTAATCCAGCAAAAAATCTTTAAATAAAGGAAGTCCAAATTTTTTCACCATCCAGTAACGATCACGTGTCAATCTATTGTAAAAGAGGCTTTGCACCGTCACGTAATGGCAGCCATGACAGGAGGCAGGAACAATTAAATCTGGTCTTATCTGATTAACATGAGAAAGAATTCAGTTTCTCAGGGGAAAAATTGTGCCTCCTGTCATGGCTGCCATCACGTGTGGGTGCAAAGCCTCTATAGACCTATTAACATTGCTCCAATTTTTCCGTTTTTTCTTAGTTTTTGTTTTCTTTCATTTTTGCTCATTCTTGCTCATGTTTGTCATGCTCCATTTTTTTACAGCGGAGAGGAAAGTGGCAACGAATCAAACCAGGAGACTGGGAAATCACTAGAAGAGGACGAGGAGGAATGGCAACGACTTCAGGCTGACATCAAAAACAAAGACGTCATCCTGGAAACAAAATCCAAAGAAACACACACCGTGCATGCGCCATACTTCCCCGAGGTAATTAGTCAGTGATGAGATTCGTTCTCACCAACTTCAAAATCTCTCTCGATTGGGGGGGGAGGAGGTTGACATGGGAAAATATTGGGAGGGGAGGGGGAAGATTATTAAAAAATGCAATCCTTTGGTGGCAATCGATTTCCTCTCATCTTTTTTCTTTATGTGCTACGTTTGGTTGCCAACCCTGTTGGCTCAGTTCGTTGAGCATCGGACTTCCGTGCGAGAGGCTGTGGACCTTGTGTCCTGCTGTCCAGCACCAGCCTGCAGGCAAAATCTCAAATAAGTAAATTATAAATGCGTAACTTATAATAATCGTTATGATCGTAACTTGTGTGACTAACAAGTGTATTGCGTGACGCAGGAAAAGCAAGAATGGTGGTGGATCTATGTGACAGACAAGCGACGAACAGCATTAATTACCCCTCCACAACAAGTTACTACTTTGAAAGATGAAGAAGAGGTAAGATAAATAATTTGTTCTATTTCTTATCGTTTCTTTATTTCTTTCGTCATTTCTCTCCTTTCCTCCACGATTCATTCTATTAAATGGACAACTGTGATGATACGGCGGCCATCTGGGATCGCAAGGCATTATGGGGCGTCCAGGGGGCACAGTAAAGCTTTGTTACAATAATGACGTCGATTGACATTAACAGCTTACCACAAGAGAATACAAAAAAGATGAATTAAGACGGCGCATTGATCACCTGTACCCATAATAGAAAGACAAACACACGAAACTCTATATATTTTCCGTCATCTTTGTTTGGCCCCCAGACAAGATGGTCGCCGTATCGTCGTAGTTGTCCATTCCCATCTATTTGTCATTCTTATTGCATTTTTCCTTCATTCTCATCCCTCCCCTCCCCTTTTTTTCCCATTGCTTCACTATTGTTCTCTCATTTGTATTCCTTCCACTTCTATTCTTATGTTACAAGCAGGGAAATGTGCCTCCTTGTAACGGTCTTCTTGGATAAGGACTTAAAACCGTAGCACAACCCTTCCTTAACCTGTAAATGGGGGACATAAAAGAACATGTTGAATTATTCGTGTAAGAGTAGGGGACTGTCTCCCAGTTCAACAACCTATCCCAATTGATGGGTTGCAAGCATTCCCAAGAGAGTTAAAAGACAAAAACATGGCGGCCATTGTGGTACCGTTAACAATGGATGCTAATGAGAAATCTTTTGTTAAATGGTGCCAACATGGCTGCGATGACGTACCGTTCAAACGAAGAACTTGGATGCATAATGCTAATCTACTAACAATATTCACTCATGATTGTAAGCTGCACGGCTGCTAATAGCGCTGCTAAGTCCTCAACTGGTCAAAATGTAAAGCGCATGTAGGCAATCTGGAATGTGCTATATAATAACCTCCCATTGATGTCAAAGTCTTCATTTTCTTTTTGGCGGCCATGTCTTTTTTTCTTTCTTTCTTTTCTTGTGGGAATGAATGCTTTTGTAATACTTTTACATTTTTACACTTTTACAAACGAACAAATTTTGTTTTTGTCAACTAATGTTGTTTTTTTTTTTTAATCTCATTTTTAGGTCGAACTTAAATTCCAAGCTAATGAAAAACCTGGTACATACCACTATACTGTGTCTCTGCGTTCCGATTCGTACTTTGAGCGTGATGTAATACAGAACTTCAAGGTAAGATTTTCCGCCATCTTTCTTAAAGCTGCTTTGTGTTGAACTTTTTCTTATAGAAAATCTATCGATTGCATTATCGTTTTTCGGCCTATTTTCCTACTCCCTGCGCTCGTGTCCACTTGAGACATCATCTATGATCAATAAGAGGACAGTCAATGGAAATTTATAGCCCCGTTTAGACTAGCGATTTTTGCGGCGATTTTTTTGCGATTTTGTCCATAATAAATAATGGTAAAGAATTGACTTGTAAAGTTTTTTTCAGGATACCAAGATTTTCTTAGACGAATGTCTCTTTTGAAGGATGAGACAAAAGATTTCATATTTCCGAAAATTGCCACAAAAATTGCAGCAAAAATCGCAGCAAAAATCGCCGCAAAAAAATCGCCGCAAAAATCGCCGCAAAAACCGCCGCAAAAATCGCCAGTGTAAACGGGGCTTATTAGCGATTTGTAAGACCTACCAGCCGCTCATGCTGAATTCCTTTTTCAGATCACTGTCGAAGAGGCCAAAGAATTCGAAACAAAGCAATGGGACTTTGAGAGCGACGAAGACGATAAAGACTCGGAGGATGAAAGTGGAGAAAGTGAATATGAGGAAGATGACGAAAATAGTGACTAAATCTTGTCCGCGCCCTCCCCTCCCATGATACCACGAGTGACCAAAACCACAATATGTACACAATTGGAACGAAATTGGACGCGTGTTTAAAGGGACTGGTGTAAAGTCTTGGTAATGATCATGTGACTTAATATGTAATTCACAATTTACAATCAAAAAACGAGCTTAAGGATTACGAATACTTCCGTCTCGAGTTGCTCTTACCCTCATTTATCACTTAGAGCGTGTTGCCGACAACTCTAGATGATGTGAGGGTTTTACTATATATTGGCTTTCGTCTATCAATGCTATAACCGTCAGAGTGAGTAACCGACTCGGTCCACTTGGATTTGAATGTTTTCCTATCACAGACCACGTGTCATTGTCTTGAAAAGGATATTTTTAGTTTGAGTTGTATCCATATTCTTCTATTAGTCATTCCGAGGTTGAGAAAAACTGGGTCGAGTTCATGTTATTGCAGTGCATTGTGGGGCTGATTTAAGGGACAAAAATAGACGCCATCTTGGAAATATGTCCCCTTAGACAATCCCACAATAGACTGCGATACCAACTCAACCCAGTCTTTTTCTCAACCTCAGAACGATTAATCTATTCCAGCCTTACTGGTAACACAGAAGTAATACTCAAGGGAATGACATTTGGTTTGTAACGTGAAAACATTGCATACAAGAAGTTTGCGTCTAACATGATGACGGAAGCGAAAAGCTTTAGCTGTAGACGGAACCGGAACAAGAGAAAAATTATATAATTAAGACTAAATTATTCGTTAAATTGTGGATTCTTTCCAGTTAGCAATTCCGAGATTGAGGGAACAACTAGGTGGAGTTGGCATTACAGTGCATTGTGGGGCTGCTATAGGGAACAAAATAGCCGCCGTCTTGGGAATATGTTCGCATATGCATATGTTGCTGTGTTGGTCAAATAATAGTCCCCTTCACGACTCCTCTGCAATATAGAATACATTATGATAATTAACATCAAAACGAGTGCAATGGTGAGTCACATTTACAAACTAAACTGAATAGAAAAGTACAGAAGGAAAACCGAATGCACTTTATAACATCCGGCGAGACGATAGAAGACACTTAGTCTCATAATCTACAGAACTAGAAACGACTCACCGTTCCTCTCGTCAATACACCTCATCACACAGCGCTATGTTAAACCTGCCTAACCTCGGCCTGAAGCGCTTGAATGCGAGGCCGCCCGTTCGGTCCATACGCTCTAATTGAACATGAAAACTAAATCAATAGGCTTGCGTAACAAAAGATGTCTTTAGTTATTCTTACTTTTAAAACAATTTTGTACCAGAGCCCACGTTTCTCTTGGTCAGCACCGTGCAACGATTTTTTTCATGATGCTGACCAAGAAGAACGTGGGCTCGGTAAGAAGTTCACATTTAGAGGTATTTGAAAGGTAATTCGATGGAAATTGTTACAAAATTTTAGATAGAAGCTATATATATATATATCTCTGTAACATTACCTTTGTGAATGGGGTTCGGTTAAGATTTCGTATAACTAAAAGTACGAAGACCGTATCCTAGATGATAGCCCTACCTGTGCTTACTACACCATAACCAATGTTAACTACACTGATTTCTTACTCATCAGTACTCCCCCACAATATCTTATAGTACGCAAAGGCAGTTTACTAAAAATCTAGACTAAACGTGAACAATCAATAAAAACTAATACTTACACCAAGACTCCTGGCTATCTTTAATAAGAAACCATGAACTATAGTCCATGGTTTTGATCCATTTTTGCCTATTTTCACACCTTTTAGAAAAATATGCATTATTTATGAAGCATGCAAAACTGGTCATTTTTGGCCATTTTTGGGCAAAAAGCATGGACTATAGCCCATGGTTTTGGTCCATTTTCACACCTTTTCAAAAAATATGCATTACTTATGACGCTTGCAAAATAGGTCATTTTTGGCCATTTTCAGCCAAAAAGCATGGACTATAGCCCATGGTTTTGATCGATTTTAGCCCATTTTCACACCTTTTGGAAAAATATACATTATTCATGAACGATGCAAATAGGTCATTTTTGGCCATTTTCAGCCAAAAAGCATGGACTATAACCCATGGTTTTGATCGATTTTAGCCCATTTTCACACCTTTTGGAAAAATATGCATTATTGATGAGGGATGCAAAATAGGTCATTTTTGGCCATTTTCAGCTAAAAAGCAGGGACTATAGCCTATGGTTGTGATCTATTTTGGCCCATTTTCACACCTTTTGGAAAAATATGCATTATTTATGAAGGATGCAAAATAGGTCATTTTTGGCCATTTTCAGCTAAAAACCATGGACTATAGCCCATGGTTTTGGTCCATTTTCACACCTTTTAAAAAAATATGCATTATTTATGAAGGTTACAAAATAGGTCATTTTTGGCCATTTTCAGCCAAAAAGCATCGACTATAGCCCATGGTTTTGATCGATTTTAGCCCATTTTCACACCTTTTGGAAAAATATGCATTATTGATGAGGGATGAGAAATAGGTCATTTTTGGCCATTTTCAGCGAAAAAGCATAGACTATAGCCCATGGTTTTGTTCCATTTTCACACCTTTTCAAAAAATATGCATTATTTATGAAGGTTGCAAAATAGGTCATTTTTGGCCATTTTCAGCCAAAAAGCATGGACTATAACCCATGGTTTTGATCGATTTCAGCCCATTTTCACACCTTTTAGAAAAATATACATTATTCATGAACGATGCAAATAGGTCATTTTTGGCCATTTTCAGCCAAAAAGCATGGACTATAACCCATGGTTTTGATCGATTTTAGCCCATTTTCACACCTTTTGGAAAAATATGCATTATTGATGAGGGATGCAAAATAGGTCATTTTTGGCCATTTTCAGCTAAAAAGCAGGGACTATAGCCTATGGTTGTGATCTATTTTGGCCCATTTTCACACCTTTTGGAAAAATATGCATTATTTATGAAGGATGAGAAATAGGTCATTTTTGGCCATTTTCAGCTAAAAAGCATGGACTATAGCCCATGGTTTTGGTCCATTTTCACACCTTTTAAAAAAATATGCATTATTTATGAAGGTTGCAAAATAGGTCATTTTTGGCCATTTTCAGCCAAAAAGCATCGACTATAGCCCATGGTTTTGATCGATTTTAGCCCATTTTCACACCTTTTGGAAAAATATGCATTATTGATGAGGGATGAGAAATAGGTCATTTTTGGCCATTTTCAGCTAAAAAGCAGGGACTATAGCCCATGGTTTTGTTCCATTTTCACACCTTTTCAAAAAATATGCATTATTTATGAAGGTTGCAAAATAGGTCATTTTTGGCCATTTTCAGCCAAAAAGCATGGACTATAACCCATGGTTTTGATCGATTTTAGCCCATTTTCACACCTTTTGGAAAAATATGCATTATTGATGAGGGATGCAAAATAGGTCATTTTTAGCCATTTTCAGCTAAAAAGCATGGACTATAGCCCATGGTTTTGGTCCATTTTCACACCTTTTAAAAAAATGTGCATTATTTATGAAGGTTGCAAAATAGGTCATTTTTGGCCATTTTCAGCCAAAAAGCATCGACTATAGCCCATGGTTTTGATCGATTTTAGCCCATTTTCACACCTTTTGGAAAAATATGCATTATTGATGAGGGATGAGAAATAGGTCATTTTTGGCCATTTTCAGCGAAAAAGCATAGACTATAGCCCATGGTTTTGTTCCATTTTCACACCTTTTCAAAAAATATGCATTATTTATGAAGGTTGCAAAATAGGTCATTTTTGGCCATTTTCAGCCAAAAAGCATGGACTATAGCCCATGGTTTTGATCTATTTTGGCCAACTTTCACACCTTTTAGAAAAATATCCATTATTTATGAAAGATGCAAAATAGGTCATTTTTGGCCATTTTTGGGCAAAAAGCATGGACTATAGCCCATGGTTTTGGTCCATTTTCACACCTTTTCAAAAAATATGCATTATTTATGAAGTATGCAAAACAGTTCATTTTTGGCTATTTTTGGGCAAAAAGCATGGACTATAGCCCATGGTTTTGTTCCATTTTCACACCTTTTCAAAAAATATGCATTATTTATGAAGGTTGCAAAATAGGTCATTTTTGGCCATTTTCAGCCAAAAAGCATCGACTATAGCCCATGGTTTTGATCCATTTTAGCCCATTTTCACACCTTTTGGAAAAATATGCATTATTGATGAGGGATGCAAAATAGGTCATTTTTGGCCATTTTCAGCTAAAAAGCAGGGACTATAGCCTATGGTTGTGATCTATTTTGGCCCATTTTCACACCTTTTGGAAAAATATGCATCACTTATGAAGGATGCAAAATAGGTCATTTTTGGCCATTTTCAGCCATAAAGCATGGACTATAGAGCATGGTTTTTATCGATTTTATCCCATTTTCACACCTTTTGGAAAAATATACATTATTCATGAAGGATGCAACATAGGTCATTTTTGGCCATTTTCAGCCATAAAGCATGGACTATAGCCAATGTTTTTGATCGATTTTGGCCTATTTTCACACCTTTTAGAAAAATATGTATTATTTCTGAAGGATATAAAACAGGTCATTTTTGGCCATTTTCAGCCAAAACACATGGACTATAGCCCATGGTTTTGGTCCATTTTAACAATTTTTCAAAAAATATGCATTATTTATGAAGGTTGCAAAATAATTCATTTTTGGCCATACTCAGCCAAAAAGCATGTACTATAGCCCATGACTTTGATCTATTTTGGCCCACTTTCACACCTTTTAGAAAAATATGCATTATTTATAAAAGATGCAAAATAGGTCAATTTTGGCTATTTTTGGGCAAAAAGCATGGACTATAGCCCATGGTTTTGGTCCATTTTCACACCTTTCCAACAAATATGCATTATTTATGAAGGTTGCAAAATAATTCATTTTTGGCCATACTCAGCCAAAACGCATGGACTATAACCCATGGTTTTGATCGATTTTGGCCTATTTTCACACCTTTTAGAAAAATATGCATTATTTTTGAAAGATGAAACATAGGTCATTTTTGGCCATTTTCAGCAAAAAAGCATGGACTATAGCCCATGGTTTTGATCGATTTTGGCACATTTTCACACCTTTTGTAAAAATATACATTGTTTATGAAGGTTGCAAAATAGGTCATTTTTGGCCATTTTCAGCCATAAAGCATGGACTATAGCCCATGGTTTTTATCGATTTTAGCCCATTTTCACACCTTTATGAAAAATATACATTATTCATGAAGGATGCAAAACGGGTCATTTTTGGCCATTTTCAGCCAAAAAGCATGGACTATAGCCAATGTTTTTGATCGATTTTGGCCTATTTTCACACCTTTTAGAAAAATATGTATTATTTATGAAGGATACAAAACAGTTCATTTTTGGCCATTTTCAGCCAAAACACATGGACTATAGCCCATGGTTTTTTTCCATTTTCACACCTTTTCAAAAAATATGCATTATTTATGAAGGTTGCAAAATAGGTCATTTTTGGCCATTTTCAGCCAAAAAGCATCGACTATAGCCCATGGTTTTGATCCATTTTAGCCCATTTTCACACCTTTTGGAAAAATATGCATTATTGATGAGGGATGCAAAATAGGTCATTTTTGGCCATTTTCAGCTAAAAAGCAGGGACTATAGCCTATGGTTGTGATCTATTTTGGCCCATTTTCACACCTTTTGTAAAAATATGCATTATTTATGAAGGATGCAAAATAGGTCATTTTTGGCCATTTTCAGCCATAAAGCATGGACTATAGAGCATGGTTTTTATCGATTTTATCCCATTTTCACACCTTTTGGAAAAATATACATTATTCATGAAGGATGCAACATAGGTCATTTTTGGCCATTTTCAGCCAAAAAGCATGGACTATAGCCAATGTTTTTGATCGATTTTGGCCTATTTTCACACCTTTTAGAAAAATATGTATTATTTCTGAAGGATATAAAACAGGTCATTTTTGGCCATTTTCAGCCAAAACACATGGACTATAGCCCATGGTTTTGGTCCATTTTAACAATTTTTCAAAAAATATGCATTATTTATGAAGGTTGCAAAATAATTCATTTTTGGCCATACTCAGCCAAAAAGCATGTACTATAGCCCATGACTTTGATCTATTTTGGCCCACTTTCACACCTTTTAGAAAAATATGCATTATTTATAAAAGATGCAAAATAGGTCAATTTTGGCTATTTTTGGGCAAAAAGCATGGACTATAGCCCATGGTTTTGGTCCATTTTCACACCTTTCCAACAAATATGCATTATTTATGAAGGTTGCAAAATAATTCATTTTTGGCCATACTCAGCCAAAACGCATGGACTATAACCCATGGTTTTGATCAATTTTGGCCTATTTTCACACCTTTTAGAAAAATATGCATTATTTTTGAAAGATGCAACATAGGTCATTTTTCGCCATTTTCAGCAAAAAAGCATGGACTATAGCCCATGGTTTTGATCGATTTTGGCACATTTTCACACCTTTTGTAAAAATATGCATTATTTATGAAGGTTGCAAAATAGGTCATTTTTGGCCATTTTCAGCCATAAAGCATGGACTATAGCCCATGGTTTTTATCGATTTTAGCCCATTTTCACACCTTTATGAAAAATATACATTATTCATGAAGGATGCAAAACGGGTCATTTTTGGCCATTTTCAGCCAAAAAGCATGGACTATAGCCAATGTTTTTGATCGATTTTGGCCTATTTTCACACCTTTTAGAAAAATATGTATTATTTATGAAGGATACAAAACAGGTCATTTTTGGCCATTTTCAGCCAAAACACATGGACTATAGCCCATGGTTTTGGTCCATTTTCACAAGTTTTCAAAAAATATGCATTATTTATGAAGGTTGCAAAATAATTCATTTTTGGCCATACTCAGCCAAAAAGCATGGACTATAGCCCATGGCTTTGATCTATTTTGGCCCACTTTCACACCTTTTAGAAAAATATGCATTATTTATAAAAGATGCAAAATAGGTCAATTTTGGCCATTTTTGGGCAAAAAGCATGGACTATGGCCCATGGTTTTGGTACATTTTCACACCTTTTCAAGAAATATGCATTACTTATGAATGTTGCAAAATAATTCATTTTTGGCCATACTCAGCCAAAACGCATGGAGTATAACCCAGGGTTTTGATCGATTTTGGACCATTTTCACACCCTTTTCAAAATATATGCATAATTTATGAAGATTGCAAAATAGGTCATTTTTGGCCATTTTGAGCTAAAAGCATGGACTATAGCCCATGGTTTTTACTGAATTTGGCTCATTTTCACACCTTTTCAAAAGATATGCATGATTTATGAAGATTGCAAAATAGGTCATTTTTGGCCATTTTCAGGCAAAAAGCATGGACTATAGCCCATGGTTTTGATCGATTTTGACCATTTTCACACCTTTTCAAAATATATGCATTATTTATGAAGAATGCAAAATAGGTCATTTTTGGCTATTTTCAGGCAAAAAGCATGGACTATAGCCCATGGTTTTGATTGTTTTTGGATCATTTTGACACCTGTTCAAAATTTTTGCATTATTTATGAAGAATGCAAAATAGGTCATTTTTGGCCATTTTCAGGCAAAAAGCATGGACTATAGCCCATGGTTTTGTTCGATTTTGGTTCATTTTCACACCTGTTCAAAATATATGCATAATTTATGAAGAATGCAAAATAGTTCATTTTTGGCTATTTTCAGGCAAAAAGCATGGACTATAGCCCATGGTTTTGATCGATTTTGGACCACTTTCACACCTTTTCAAAATATATGCATTATTTATGAAGAATGCAAAATAGGTTATTTTTGGCCATTTTCAGGCAAAAAGCATGGACTATAACCCATGGTTTTGATCGTATTTGGACCATTTTCACACCTTTTCAAAAGATATGCATAATTTATGAAGAATACAAAATAGGTCATTTTTGGCATTTTTTGAGCAAAAAGCATGGACTTTAGCCCATAGTTTTGATCGATTTTGGTTCATTTTCACACCTGTTCAAAATATATGCATAATTTACGAAGAATGCAAAATAGGTTATTTTTGGCCATTTTCAGGCAAAAAGCATGGACTATAACCCATAGTGTTAACGGAAGTCTGTCTGAGCCTTGTACTGTGAGCGGCGGTGTACCACAAGGCAGTAATTTAGGCCCACTTTTATTTCTCCTGTATATTAATGACTTACCAAATTGTTTGGCGCAAGCCATAACAAGAATGTTTGCTGATGATACCAGCATCAGCTTTCATGGTAAAAATGTAGGGGACTTGGAACCAAGCATCAACACTGAACTCACTAATATACATCAGTGGTTGTTAGCAAATAAGCTAAGCTTGAATGTAGCGAAAACGGAATTTATGATTATTGGGTCCCGCCAAAAGTTCACAGCGCAATGCGATTCCACTATTAATATTGCGATTAATGGAACTAGCGTTAAACAAGTTGATCACACCAAATCTTTGGGTGTCACTATTGATAAAAACCTTAATTGGTCAGAACATGTTAACGACATTTCGAAGAAAATCTCATCAAGTATAGGGGCTCTAAAACGTGTTCGCCCATTCATTTCGACCGATAGTGCCATCCAAATCTACGAAGCCTTGATTCTACCCAAACTGGACTATTGTAGTGCAGTTTGGGATGGATTAAGTGATAAACTATGTGTTCAACTACAAAAGCGTCAAAATCGAGCGGCTAGAGTTATCACAAGATCTAACTATGACATAAGATCTAGCCATCTACTTGACCAATTAAACTGGGATACACTTGCAATTCGTCGTAAAAAACAAAAAGCCCTACTAATGTTTAAAACGATGCAGGAACGTACACCAGTTTACTTACAAAACCTTTTCTCCGACTACCATACTAAATACAACCTTCGAAATCATGATAAAAAACTGTCAATACCTAAGCCACACACTGAATATCTAAAACGATCATTCAGTTATAGTGGGGCAAAATTGTGGAATGACCTACCATTAAATATAAAAGAGGTCATGTCAATACGAAAATTTAAAACGGAAATTGATAGTCTATACAGTAAGAAAAGTTGTAACTAAGGGCTCCACGGCAAACATGTAAAACAGTAACTAGCTTTTTATTCGTAAATCTATACTTCTAAATATTTTTAGGCAATCGACTGATGTTTTTACCGTGGTAAAATAAAGAAGCTTCCTTCCTTCCTTCCTTCCTTCCTTCCTTCCCATGGTTTTGATCGTATTTGGACCATTTTCACACCTTTTGAAAAGATATGCATAATTTATGAAGAATACAAAATAGGTCATTTTTGGCCATTTTCAGGCAAAAAGCATGGACTTTAGCCCATAGTTTTGATCGATTTTGGTTCAATTTCACACCTTTTCAAAATATATGCATAATTTATGAAGAATGCAAAATAGGTCATTTTTGGCCATTTTCAGGCAAAAAGCATGGACTATAGCTCATGGTTTTGATCGATTTTGGACCATTTTCACACCTTTTCAAAATATATGCATTATTTATGAAAAATGCAAAATAGGTCATTTTTGGCCATTTTTGAGCTATAAGCATGGACTATAGCCCATGGTTTTGATCGATTTTGGACCATTTTCACACCTTTTCAAAATATATGCATATTTTATGAAGAATGCAAAATAGGTCATTTTTGGCCATTTTAAGGCAAAAAGCATGGACTATAGCACATGGTTTTGATCGATTTTGGATCATTTTCACACCTTTTCAAAATATATGCATTATTTATGAAGGATACAAAATAGGTCATTTTTGGTCATTTTCAGGCAAAATGTATGGACTTTAGCCCATGGTTTTGATCGATTTTGGACCATTTTCACACCTGTTCAAAATATATGCATAATTTATGAAGAATGCAAAATAGGTTATTTTTGGCCATTTTCAGGCAAAAAGCATGGACTATAGCCCATGGTTTTGATCGATTTTGGACCATTTTCACAACTTTTCAAAATTTTTCCATTATTTATGAAGAATGCAAAATAGGTCATTTTTGGCCATTTTCAGGCAAAAAGCATGGACTATAGCCCATGGTTTTGACCGAATTGGGACCATTTTCACACCTTTTCAAAATATATGCATAATTTATGAAGAATGCAAAATAGGTCATTTTTGGCCATTTTTTAGCTAAAAGCATGGACTATAACCCATGGTTTTGACCGAATTTGGCTCATTTTCACACCTTTTGAAAAGATATGCATAATTTATGAAGAATACAAAATAGGTCATGTTTGGCCATTTTTGAGCTAAAAGCATGGACTATAGCCCATGGTTTTGACCGAATTTGACTCATTTTCACACCTTTTGAAAAAACATGCATTATTTATGAAGGATGCAAAATAGGTCATTTTTGGCCATTTTCAGGCAAAAAGCATGCACTATAGCCCATCGTTTTGATCGATTTTGGACCATTTTCACTTCTTTTCAAAATATATGCATTATTTATGAAGAATGGAAAATAGTTCATTTTTGGCCATTTTCAGGCAAAAAGCATGGACTATAGCCCATGGTTTTGATCGATTTTGGATCATTTTCACACCTTTTCAAAATATATGCATTATTTATGAAGAATGGAAAATAGTTCATTTTTGGCCATTTTCAGGCAAAAAGCATGGACTTTAGCCCATGGTTTTGATCGATTTTGGATCATTTTCACACCTTTTCAAAATATATGCATTATTTATGAAGAATGCAAAATAGTTCATTTTTGGCTATTTTCAGGCAAAAAGCATGGACTATAGCCCATGGTTTTGATCGATTTTGGATCATTTTCACACCTTTTCAAAATATATGCATTATTTATGAAGAATGCAAAATAGGTCATTTTTGGCCATTTTCAGGCAAAAAGCATGGACTTTAGCCCATGGTTTTGATCGATTTTGGTTCATTTTCACACCTGTTCAAAATATATGCATAATTTATGAAGAATGCAAAATAGGTTATTTTTGGTTATTTTCAGGCAAAAAGCATGGACTATAGCTCATGGTTTTGATCGATTTTGGACCATTTTCACACCTTTTCAAAATTTTTGCATTATTTATGAAGAATGCAAAATAGGTCATTTTTGGCCATTTTCAGGCAAAAAGCATGGACTTTAGCCCATGGTTTTGATCGATTTTTGACCATTTTCACACCTTTTCAAAATATATGCATTATTTATGAAGAATGGAAAATAGTTCATTTTTGGCTATTTTCAGGCAAAAGCATGGACTATAGCCCATGGTTTTGATCGATTTTAGATCATTTTCACACCTTTTCAAAATATATGCATTATTTATGAAGAATGCAAAATAGGTCATTTTTGGCCATTTTCAGGCAAAAAGCATGGACTTTAGCCCATGGTTTTGATCGATTTTGGTTCATTTTCACACCTGTTCAAAATATATGCATAATTTATGAAGAATGCAAAATAGTTCATTTTTGGCTATTTTCAGGCAAAAAGCATGGACTATAGCCCATCGTTTTGATCAATTTTGGATCATTTTCACACCTTTTTAAAATATATGCATTATTTATGAAGAATGCAAAATAGGTCATTTTTGGCCATTTTCAGGCAAAAAGCATGGACTTTAGCCCATGGTTGTGATCGATTTTGGTTCATTTTCACACCTGTTCAAAATATATGCATAATTTATGAAGAATGCAAAATAGGTTATTTTTGGCAATTTTCAGGCAAAAAGCATGGACTATAGCTCATGGTTTTGATCGATTTTGGACCATTTTCACACCTTTTCAAAATTTTTGCATTATTTATGAAGAATGCAAAATAGGTCATTTTTGGCCATTTTCAGGCAAAAAGCATGGACTTTAGCCCATGGTTTTGATCGATTTTTGACCATTTTCACACCTTTTCAAAATATATGCATTATTTATGAAGAATGGAAAATAGTTCATTTTTGGCTATTTTCAGGCAAAAAGCATGGACTATAGCCCATCGTTTTGATCGATTTTGGATCATTTTCACACCTTTTCAAAATATATGCATTATTTATGAAGAATGCAAAATAGGTCATTTTTGGCCATTTTCAGGCAAAAAGCATGGACTTTAGCCCATGGTTTTGATCGATTTTGGTTCATTTTCACACCTGTTCAAAATATATGCATAATTTATGAAGAATGCAAAATAGGTTATTTTTGGTTATTTTCAGGCAAAAAGCATGGACTATAGCTCATGGTTTTGATCGATTTTGGACCATTTTCACACCTTTTCAAAATTTTTGCATTATTTATGAAGAATGCAAAATAGGTCATTTTTGGCCATTTTCAGGCAAAAAGCATGGACTTTAGCTCATGGTTTTGATCGATTTTTGACCATTTTCACACCTTTTCAAAATATATGCATTATTTATGAAGAATGGAAAATAGTTCATTTTTGGCTATTTTCAGGCAAAAAGCATGGACTATAGCCCATGGTTTTGATCGATTTTAGATCATTTTCACACCTTTTCAAAATATATGCATTATTTATGAAGAATGCAAAATAGGTCATTTTTGGCCATTTTCAGGCAAAAAGCATGGACTTTAGCCCATGGTTTTGATCGATTTTGGTTCATTTTCACACCTGTTCAAAATATATGCATAATTTATGAAGAATGCAAAATAGTTCATTTTTGGCTATTTTCAGGCAAAAAGCATGGACTATAGCCCATCGTTTTGATCAATTTTGGATCATTTTCACACCTTTTTAAAATATATGCATTATTTATGAAGAATGCAAAATAGGTCATTTTTGGCCATTTTCAGGCAAAAAGCATGGACTTTAGCCCATGGTTGTGATCGATTTTGGTTCATTTTCACACCTTTTCAAAATATATGCATTATTTATGAAGAATGCAAAATAGGTTATTTTTGGCCATTTTCAGGCAAAAAGCATGGACTATAGCTCATGGTTTTGATCGATTTTGGACCATTTTCACACCTTTTCAAAATTTTTGCATTATTTATGAAGAATGCAAAATAGGTCATTTTTGGCCATTTTCAGGCAAAAAGCATGGACTTTAGCCCATGGTTTTGATCGATTTTTGACCATTTTCACACCTTTTCAAAATATATGCATTATTTATGAAGAATGGAAAATAGTTCATTTTTGGCTATTTTCAGGCAAAAAGCATGGACTATAGCCCATGGTTTTGATCGATTTTGGATCATTTTCACACCTTTTCAAAATATATGCATTATTTATGAAGAATGCAAAATAGGTCATTTTTGGCCATTTTCAGGCAAAAAGCATGGACTTTAGCCCATGGTTTTGATCGATTTTGGTTCATTTTCACACCTGTTCAAAATATATGCATAATTTATGAAGAATGCAAAATAGTTCATTGTTGGCTATTTTCAGGCAAAAAGCATGGACTATAGCCCATGGTTTTGATCGATTTTGGATCATTTTCACACCTTTTCAAAATATATGCATTATTTATGAAGAATGCAAAATAGGTCATTTTTGGCCATTTTCAGGCAAAAAGCATGGACTTTAGCCCATGGTTTTGATCGATTTTTGACCATTTTCACACCTTTTCAAAATATATGCATTATTTATGAAGAATGGAAAATAGTTCATTTTTGGCTATTTTCAAGCAAAAAGCATGGACTATAGCCCATGGTTTTGATCGATTTTGGATCATTTTCACACCTTTTCAAAATATATGCATTATTTATGAAGAATACAAAACAGGTCATTTTTGGCCATTTTCAGGCAAAAAGCATGGACTTTAGCCCATGGTTTTGATCGATTTTGGTTCATTTTCACACCTGTTCAAAATATATGCATAATTTATGAAGAATGCAAAATAGGTTATTTTTGGCCATTTTCAGGCAAAAAGCATGGACTTTAGCCCATGGTTTTGATCGATTTTTGACCATTTTCACACCTTTTCAAAATATATGATTTATTTATGAAGAATGCAAAATAGGTCATTTTTGGCCATTTTTGAGCTAAAAGCATGGACTATATCCCATGGTTTTGATCGTATTTGGACCATTTTCACACCTTTTCAAAATATATGCATAATTTATGAAGAATACAAAATAGGTCATGTTTGGCCATTTTTGAGCTAAAAGCATGGACTATAGCCCATGGTTTTGACCGAATTTGGCTCATTTTCACACCTTTTGAAAAAGATGCATTATTTATGAAGGATGCAAAATAGGTCATTTTTGGCCATTTTCAGGCAAAAAGCATGGACTATAGCCCATCGTTTTGATCGATTTTGGATCATTTTCACACCTTTTCAAAATATATGCATTATTTATGAAGAATGGAAAATAGTTCATTTTTGGCCATTTTCAGGCAAAAAGCATGGACTTTAGCCCATGGTTTTGATCGATTTTGGACCATTTTCACACCTTTTCAAAATATATGCATTATTTATGAAGAATGGAAAATAGTTCATTTTTGGCTATTTTCAGGCAAAAAGCATGGACTATAGCCCATGGTTTTGATCGATTTTGGATCATTTTCACACATTTTCAAAATATATGCATTATTTATGAAGAATGCAAAATAGGTCATTTTTGGCCATTTTCAGGCAAAAAGCATGGACTATAGCCCATGGTTTTGACCGAATTTGGCTCATTTTCACACCTTTTGAAAAAACATGCATAATTTATGAAGAATGCAAAATAGGTTATTTTTGGCCATTTTCAGGCAAAAAGCATGGACTTTAGCCCATGGTTTTGATCGATTTTTGACCATTTTCACACCTTTTCAAAATATATGATTTATTTATGAAGAATGCAAAATAGGTCATTTTTGGCCATTTTTGAGCTAAAAGCATGGACTATATCCCATGGTTTTGATCGTATTTGGACCATTTTCACACCTTTTGAAAAGATATGCATAATTTATGAAGAATACAAAATAGGTCATGTTTGGCCATTTTTGAGCTAAAAGCATGGACTATAGCCCATGGTTTTGACCGAATTTGGCTCATTTTCACACCTTTTGAAAAAGATGCATTATTTATGAAGGATGCAAAATAGGTCATTTTTGGCCATTTTCAGGCAAAAAGCATGGACTATAGCCCATCGTTTTGATCGATTTTGGATCATTTTCACACCTTTTCAAAATATATGCATTATTTATGAAGAATGGAAAATAGTTCATTTTTGGCCATTTTCAGGCAAAAAGCATGGACTTTAGCCCATGGTTTTGATCGATTTTGGACCATTTTCACACCTTTTCAAAATATATGCATTATTTATGAAGAATGGAAAATAGTTCATTTTTGGCTATTTTCAGGCAAAAAGCATGGACTATAGCCCATGGTTTTGATCGATTTTCGATCATTTTCACACCTTTTCAAAATATATGCATTATTTATGAAGAATGCAAAATAGGTCATTTTTGGCCATTTTCAGGCAAAAAGCATGGACTTTAGCCCATGGTTTTGATCGATTTTGGTTCATTTTCACACCTGTTCAAAATATATGCATAATTTATGAAGAATGCAAAATAGGTTATTTTTGGTTATTTTCAGGCAAAAAGCATGGACTATAGCTCATGGTTTTGATCGATTTTGGACCATTTTCACACCTTTTCAAAATTTTTGCATTATTTATGAAGAATGCAAAATAGGTCATTTTTGGCCATTTTCAGGCAAAAAGCATGGACTTTAGCCCATGGTTTTGATCGATTTTTGACCATTTTCACACCTTTTCAAAATATATGCATTATTTATGAAGAATGGAAAATAGTTCATTTTTGGCTATTTTCAGGCAAAAAGCATGGACTATAGCCCATGGTTTTGATCGATTTTAGATCATTTTCACACCTTTTCAAAATATATGCATTATTTATGAAGAATGCAAAATAGGTCATTTTTGGCCATTTTCAGGCAAAAAGCATGGACTTTAGCCCATGGTTTTGATCGATTTTGGTTCATTTTCACACCTGTTCAAAATATATGCATAATTTATGAAGAATGCAAAATAGTTCATTTTTGGCTATTTTCAGGCAAAAAGCATGGACTATAGCCCATCGTTTTGATCTATTTTGGATCATTTTCACACCTTTTTAAAATATATGCATTATTTATGAAGAATGCAAAATAGGTCATTTTTGGCCATTTTCAGGCAAAAAGCATGGACTTTAGCCCATGGTTGTGATCGATTTTGGTTCATTTTCACACCTGTTCAAAATATATGCATAATTTATGAAGAATGCAAAATAGGTTATTTTTGGCCATTTTCAGGCAAAAAGCATGGACTATAGCCCATGGTTTTGATCGATTTTGGATCATTTTCACACCTTTTCAAAATTTTTGCATTATTTATGAAGAATGGAAAATAGGTCATTTTTGGCCATTTTCAGGCAAAAAGCATGGACTTTAGCCCATGGTTTTGATCGATTTTGGATCATTTTCACACCTTTTCAAAATATATGCATTATTTATGAAGAATGGAAAATAGTTCATTTTTGGCTATTTTCAGGCAAAAAGCATGGACTATAGCCCATGGTTTTGATCGATTTTGGATCATTTTCACACCTTTTCAAAATATATGCATTATTTATGAAGAATGCAAAATAGGTCATTTTTGGCCATTTTCAGGCAAAAAGCATGGACTTTAGCCCATGGTTTTGATCGATTTTGGCTCATTTTCACACCTGTTCAAAATATATGCATAATTTATGAAGAATGCAAAATAGTTCATTGTTGGCTATTTTCAGGCAAAAAGCATGGACTATAGCCCATGGTTTTGATCGATTTTGGATCATTTTCACACCTTTTCAAAATATATGCATTATTTATGAAGAATGCAAAATAGGTCATTTTTGGCCATTTTCAGGCAAAAAGCATGGACTTTAGCCCATGGTTGTGATCGATTTTTGACCATTTTCACACCTTTTCAAAATATATGCATTATTTATGAAGAATGGAAAATAGTTCATTTTTGGCTATTTTCAAGCAAAAAGCATGGACTATAGCCCATGGTTTTGATCGATTTTGGATCATTTTCACACCTTTTCAAAATATATGCATTATTTATGAAGAATACAAAACAGGTCATTTTTGGCCATTTTCAGGCAAAAAGCATGGACTTTAGCCCATGGTTTTGATCGATTTTGGTTCATTTTCACACCTGTTCAAAATATATGCATAATTTATGAAGAATGCAAAATAGGTTATTTTTGGCCATTTTCAGGCAAAAAGCATGGACTTTAGCCCATGGTTTTGATCGATTTTTGACCATTTTCACACCTTTTCAAAATATATGATTTATTTATGAAGAATGCAAAATAGGTCATTTTTGGCCATTTTTGAGCTAAAAGCATGGACTATAGCCCATGGTTTTGATCGATTTTTGACCATTTTCACACCTTTTCAAAATATATGCATTATTTATGAAGAATGGAAAATAGTTCATTTTTGGCTATTTTCAAGCAAAAAGCATGGACTATAGCCCATGGTTTTGATCGATTTTGGATCATTTTCACACCTTTTCAAAATATATGCATTATTTATGAAGAATACAAAACAGGTCATTTTTGGCCATTTTCAGGCAAAAAGCATGGACTTTAGCCCATGGTTTTGATCGATTTTGGTTCATTTTCACACCTGTTCAAAATATATGCATAATTTATGAAGAATGCAAAATAGGTTATTTTTGGCCATTTTCAGGCAAAAAGCATGGACTTTAGCCCATGGTTTTGATCGATTTTTGACCATTTTCACACCTTTTCAAAATATATGATTTATTTATGAAGAATGCAAAATAGGTCATTTTTGGCCATTTTTGAGCTAAAAGCATGGACTATATCCCATGGTTTTGATCGTATTTGGACCATTTTCACACCTTTTGAAAAGATATGCATAATTTATGAAGAATACAAAATAGGTCATGTTTGGCCATTTTTGAGCTAAAAGCATGGACTATAGCCCATGGTTTTGACCGAATTTGGCTCATTTTCACACCTTTTGAAAAAGATGCATTATTTATGAAGGATGCAAAATAGGTCATTTTTGGCCATTTTCAGGCAAAAAGCATGGACTATAGCCCATCGTTTTGATCGATTTTGGACCATTTTCACACCTTTTCAAAATATATGCATTATTTATGAAGAATGGAAAATAGTTCATTTTTGGCTATTTTCAGGCAAAAAGCATGGACCATAGCCCATGGTTTTGATCGTATTGGCCCATTTTCACACCTTTTCAAAAGATATGCATAATTTATGAAGGATGCAAAATAGATTATTTTTGGCCATTTTCAGGCGAAAAGCATGGACTATAGCCCATGGTTTTTACTGAATTTGGCTCATTTTCACACCTTTTGAAAATACATGCATTATTTATGAAGGATGCAAAATAGGTCATTTTTGGCCATTTTCAGGCAAAAAGCATGGACTATAGCTATGGTTTTGACCGAATTTTGACCATTTTCACACATTTTGAAAAACATGCATTATTTATGAAGGATGCAAAATAGGTCATTTTTGGACTACTACCCATGGGGTGCAGCTATTTTGTACTACTGAAATGTCCTGTAATTTTGGATTATGAAAAGGTCCTTTCAATGAATGTGTTATTATTATTATCCTACGGAGTCCACATCCAGGGAAGGGACCCATCTCGTAAACCAAATGGGTTCTCTAAGTTTCTTTTTATCTATTTTATTTTATTCTTTGGGTGAACGATTTTCGAATTGAGCTTTTCGATTATGAAAAGGGTCATTTCAATGGATATGAAAAAGTCATACGAATGAGTACTATTATTATTATTATTATTGTTATTGTTATTGTTATTGTTATTATTATTATTATTATTGTTATTATTATTATTATTATTATTATTATTGTACCAGAACCTTTCTCCTGAACGAAAAAAAAAGAAACAAAAACAAAAACAAAACAAGACAAAAAACAAAAAAAAAACAAAAAAAAGAGGAAAAAGCACGGCAGTGAAATTGTATCTGTTTTTTATTCTCTTTGAATGATTATATCTTTTATCATTATTTTCTTATGTTGTGTTTTTTTTTTTGTTTGCCATAAATATACTTAATTATATAGATAATGAGATGCAGGAACACTTGATTGCATAGGATGGATTAGATTGGTCGAAATTGTGAATTAAAAAACCAATCAATGCCAAACAGACTTCTGATGTTGTTTCGTAAAGTCGCGGCATGAGAGCATCGTGTTTTTAAACTGGTATTGGTAGCATAATAAAACGTTGGAGTGGAAGTCTCCAGTGCTAACGTTCGTGCTTTTTGTATAGAAAACTTGCATTATGGCGTTATTTACTCCATCTACCAGAATCCCTTTCTTTTGGTCAGTTAATCAGCACCAATATTTTTTTCATGGGGAAATACGAATTTGATTTGAATAAGAATAGACTTTGAAATTCGAGAAGCATTTTGGTAGTGGTAGTGAAATGACACCATCATACAAACGTCTTATTCTTACTCATTTCAAGCCTTCCACTTTTAGGTAGCTCTGTTGCTGTGCCCTTTCTGAGCAGTAGGACCACCTCACCTTCACAAATGCATGTGTTCTTTTACATCGCTACTATAATAGAAATGCTTCAAATCCATCTCAATTTCTTCATGATTTACGAATGTAAAATATGTTAATATAATCTTAGGTAAAACAAAACTTAAAGTTGTCGTTATTTTCAACACGCTTAGGAGTATATAGATTGATTAGGAGTATATAGATTAACATATCCAATAGTTTAGCATCAAAGCGTCGGCTTTACAGACCTAGCCTTTTGAGCCACTTCGCAGGCTATTACACACAAAACTTACAACGGATCAACGTGCATGTCTTAGTAACAAAACATGTGATCAGTTTTATCTAAATATGCTGATCTTTTATCTGCGTAACTGACCCTCCCTTTTCAAGAATGGTCTAAGTTTACAGAGTAATATCAAGTAGTGGATCCAAAACGCATGATACGGGGGGGTTACACTACCTATTTTACGTTCCATCTCATATGAATTCAGTATCGGGCCCACTTTGACCTCATATTACATTCATGCATTATCTGCACCAAGTTTTGAAAACTCTTGGAACAGCCCTTTGATAGTGTCTAGCGTGACAATCATTTATATCTGTAATCAATAATACGCTCTAATACTCAATTATGTATTTTAAAAGTTATGCTCATGACTTTATAGCAAAGCAATGTTCGCAGTACGTAGTCTAACTAACACTGTCATGACGTACATACATACATATATTTCTGCGTCTCAAGAGAAGACCTCACGTCACCTCTTTTCCTATGATATACCGTTGTAGGCTCACGTTAGGTCTTTATTTCTGTCAGGCATGATCAAACACATCAGACTCTTTCAAACGGATCTAGTCTATGTCCAACACGTTTTTGATTGGTTGCACACCAGTAATGTCACACGAAGATTCCCATTCGTCCTATGATTCCTCGAGCTGTGATGTTATGTATCAGGCAGAACGAGTTTGGTCTCTTTGCATCCATTTACAATGATTCAGGACTTGTTTATCTTTAAAGGGTTATAAGTGTAATGTAACTTTGATGAATGAGCAGAATGGATTGTCAGCGGAATAATGTATTCCAATTTGGTAGATAATCTCTTGTTGTTTGTCCTTTATTTCTTTTATCCTTTTTAATCTAGTATAGAAAAGGCGCAAGCATGATAATTCAAATCTTGCATTTGGTATTGTTTTACTTAAACCTCAATAACCACAAATTGCATAGACGAAGTTGTAGTATACAGCTATTTCAAAAAGGTTGGTGCTTGTTGCTTGTCGTATGTTATATGTTGCATGTTGCATGATGTATGTTGCATGTTGTATGTTGCATATTGCATGTTGTATGTTGCATGTTGTATGTTGCATGTTGTATGTTGCATGTTGTATGTTGCATGTTGTATGTTGTATGTTGTATGTTGCATGTTGTATGTTGCATGTTGCATGTTGCATGTTGCATGTTGCATGTTGTATGTTGTATGTTGCATGTTGCATGTTGCATGTCGTATGTTGTATGTTGTATGTTGTATGTTGTTCGTATGTTGTATGTGTATGTTGTATGTTGTATGTTGTATGTTGTATGTTGTATGTTGTGTGTTGCATGTTGCATAACAAGCCCAAGATGCATTGTGGATCATATATAAATGATGTCATCACCGTGTATAATATGACAAAGATTGGGAAAATTCTATATCGTTATAATCTGTCACTGATTGGATTCACACATCACCCATAATGCATTCCGGGTTGGCATGGAACATGCAACAAAACCTGCATCAACTTTTTTTTGAAAAAGGTGTATATCACCAGATTTGATCCAACATGCAAAATGACGCGATTCAAGCAGCTTTCCCGCACGATGCCAGACTTGCATTATGCATAGTTGCTTTTAACAATCAAATTCACCGTGTTTGCTTTGTTGTTTGGTCATTTAATTTTGAGAAAAATCTTTGCTTGTTTTTTTTTTTTTTTTTTTTTTTTTTTAATGTTCCACTCTGGTCATGATTATTAAACAGAATGATTCTCACCTGTGTATGTACATGGTCTATCGTCGGTGTTACTGGATTTCGGTTCGATTATCTAGAAAAGAAGAAAAAGATATCATTCTGCGAAAGAAAATTAAATATTTAGGATACAGTCGAGTGGTTTCACGGAGTATTCATATATGATCACTACTGACCACTGACTGCGCTACTCATCACTCGGTGTATCAAAAAGTCATTCCCAAGATGGCGTCTTCTTACTACAACAACCAAAATGCTTGGTTAATATCCTTCTTCCAGGTTCAATTTTTTTATTCCATTAAAGGCAAATGGTGCAAATAGTGAACTAACGCTAGAAAAACGGCGCAAGGAATTCTGGTAGCAATAGTACAAGACTAAAATGCAAAGTCTTTGCCCCCTTTTACCCCTTCCATCCCCTATTCTTCTCGTTAGAGTGATTCTCCTCAGACCGTGAAATAGTTATTAGACTAATAGAGGTTAGTAGATATTATAGACCCCTTGCATTGAGTCCCGAGAGGAATTGTTCACGGGGACCAAACAATATGCCGTCTTTTCTTATGCAAAAAAAAAAAAAAAAAAAAAAGCATTGTTTTTCCCCCCATGACAGTTCCTCTCGGGACTCAGTGCAAGTGGTCTATTTGCATTGTTTTCTTTTGTGCCTATTTGACTGGAATAGACCTCTTTACTTTGGGCGTATTGTTTTCCCTTTTCAGACCACGTGTCATTCCCTAGAGTATTATTTCTGTGCTTAAAGGTTGCGTACGAGAAGACACATGAATATGGACACGACTCAAACAACGAATCTTATTCTCAAAGGAATGACATGTGGTCTGAAATGGGAAAAAAGTACACCCAAGGTAAAGAACTCTATTTATGACTATCTAATAGAAACTGTTTCACGGCCTGAGGAAAATCACTAGCAATCAATAGCAGCTAGTAGCTAGTTAGTCAACTTACCCTCAATGGTTATACACTCTTTGATATAACACTTGCACCATGGTGCAACAGCGGACCGGACGTGATTGATTTGTAAGTAACCATTCTGACAGTACGTGGTTTGATGCAATGGACACAGCGGTCTACATTTAGCGTCACCATCGTTACCGCACGTGCAGGATTTGGTGCAGTTTGTATCGACGTAGGTGATGCCTCTTTGGAAGGCGTGCCCGTCTACTCGGCACTCGTTTTGTCTTTTTCCTAAAAAATGTAATGAAATGAGAGCCGTTGTCATGGTTTTATTCAAATGATGTCACACAACGCTCGTTGAACTGACAGCGCATTGCGTGACTATTGAGCAGGGCCGGGTTGTTCAAAGCTGGATTAGCGCTAATCCAGGTTTAACTCTATAGGTCTTATTAAGAGTTAACCTAGGATTAGCACTAATCGGGCTTTGAACAACTGGGCCCAGGAAAATAAGCAATTGCGAATAGCAAGCTCGACTTGTACACAGAATGCCTTTATTGCAAAACAGTGCAAATAATTCACGCACAAACCATAATTCACATTGGCCTTATAATGTCTCCAAATCTCCTTTGAACAATTTGTGGCGCGTGCAATCCGGCTACTAACCAATGAACATGTTCGGACGCGGTACCGTCACGGCAACGGCGCGAAACGTCCTGGTTGGTGCGTGTTTTTAAAGGCATACAAAAGTTGCTCTATACACCTCAAATGAGACAAAATCCTTTACCTTGATTTGTCTTTGCTCTGCATATTACTCTTGTACATGAACAGTTACTATCAAGCACTGGTCTTCTGATCAACACGCGCTCTTCATTAGCCAGGCACGTGACTGGAAGATTGGCACACAGTGGAACACAGACTAAATATCCCTTAGATGTACATCGGCATCTGTCCGAGCAGTCTTTGGAGATAAACCGCTGTCCAGGACGCAATGTCTTGTTGGCAAATTGACAACTTCTGAGTTGGAATGGCTTGAGCAAGTTGAACGGTTTCAGAGCAGCTGAAATAAGAGGATTGGTTTGAGGAATATTGATTGTTGGACTGTGAACGCAGATATTAATGAAATGGATAGGGATGATCGTGTAATTGTGTTACAATGTTGAAGAAGGTGATAACGATGATTTTGATAATGATGGTGGTAGCGATGGTGGGGATGATAATGATAATCGAGATGATGATAATGATGATGTTGATGATGCTGCTATTGATGATGATGATGATGATGATGGGTGTGATGATGAAGGTGATGATGATGATGATGTCGATGATGCTGCTATTGATGATGATGGTGGTGGTGGTGATGATGATGACGATGATGTAGATGATGACGATGATGTAGATGATGACGGTGATGACGATGATGTAGATGATGATGATGACGATATCTGCGATGCTGCTGATGATGATGGTGGCGATGGTGGTGATATTGATAATGTTGATGTTATGGTGATGTTGATAAAGTTGATGATGATGATGATGACAAATGATAACGGTAATCGAGGCTATGAAAATTGATAACGATGATAATGATGATGACTGTAATGATGATGATTATTATTATTATTTTATGATGCGGGTTGTAATAATAGATTTTCCAACTCACCAGGGTCAGGAATACAGATTTTTCTCGTACAATAACATCTTCCCCTAGCAAGAGCAGTTGGTAGCCTTCTTTCCACTAATCTTTCATTCTTCGCACAGCTTGGTATCTTAGCCTTGGGACACAATGGACTACACCTCAAAACTCCATTCCTTTTACACTTGCACTTTGATCGACAGCTGTCAGTCACAAATAACTTTCCGTTAGTGTAGACGCGACCGTTAGCTTTGCACATTCGACCTGGTTCTACGAGGAAAAAAGGCACTTAGATCCCCTTCAAACGGTACAAGTTTTTTTGGTCTACTAACACTAACCCAAGGCCTTAAGAATATCGCGGTATACATTAGCCATTCCGAGGTCGAGGGAAGACTGGGTGAGGTTGGCTTTGCAAAGCATTTTGGGGCTGTGTTAGGGGACGAAATAGACGCCATCTTGGAAAAATGTTCCCTAAAACAGCCACCAAATACACTGCAATGATCAGAGCCCAGTTTTTTCCTCGACTTTGGAATGGCTTAGAGACCCCTTCCGATAATTCCCAATCTGGGGATCTTAAACCTAAAGAATTCCTTTTTCTTTTTTTTTTTTAATAAAATGTTATCGTTTTGACCCTCAGGTATGGTAGGGAAATTAAGGGATTTTTAAGGAAAAATATCATTTCTTAAAACGACTTAACGATTTTACAATTCGACTTACTCTTACAACGTTGAACTGGGCATCTACAGCCAGATATCATCACTGTCTGTCCAGTGTTCTTAACCTTGAATCCCTTGAGGCAGTTGATCGTAGGACATGTTGGTCTGCACTCAAAACGGGTCTCCTTCGTACAAGTGCATGTCTCTGAGCAGTTGTTACGCTTGTAGGATTCTCCTATTTTGTATTTGACGAAATCCTTGGTAAAACAGAAAGCTGGAAAAGATATGAAGAAGTATGAGCTATGCAAGTTTGCCAATGTGGTTAGAAATCACGAGGAAGGGAGGGGGTAGGGGATTTTTGGGCATTCCGTTCTTAGCTAATATTCCATAAAATTTCAGTATTTCATTCCTCCCCTAGTACTAACCTACTATATATATATTTTTCAAACCTAAGACCACCTCTCCCTTCATTTTTTTTATGGAGCTCTATGGTACTTGTGTTATGAGAGAGAAAATTAATGTTTTTACAGACTAAGCTAGACATCAGTTTTCTAATTACTATTTCTTATCGTATGAAAACAAGATAAAGAACGATCAATTAGTTATTGAAAATATCGATATAAGATTTCAGCAAGGCTAACATCACGCAAGTTTAGATAATGGTATGCTTTGAATTTACAAGTAAACCACTTAGCTCCTCCCATTAGCATGTACACCTCTGGTTACACCCTAAACACTCTTTACCCCTTTGCTTAGTTATTTTAGCACTATTCTGTTAAATCTTATGATACACTATATTCCTCGTAGACCTTTCTATACATTTACCATATATTCACATATTATCTTTGGTTTAAGTTATGTTTAGTTCTATGATTTTCACTCGTATTATTCTTAATAGGATATCACACTCAGGAATTTACTATTTCCATTAGCCAATCAAGGCACAGCGATAAAATCATATTGATTGTAGAATGACACCTGTCATGAAGTTATTATAAATAGAGCTCATGTAATTAGTTTTAGTCAGAGCGAAGAGAAAGTAGAATAAAGATCCCGAGTAGCTCTACCGAGAGCGGTCCATCCCATAACACTTGCTCATGTATTAAAATATTCGACAATTGAATGTTATTGCCTCGTGTGTACCTAAACCCAAAGCGCCACAAATCTTTAGCAATAAGTCAACTCCAGTAGTTAAAACTTTTTTTCAAATCCTCAACAAGGTATCTTAAGATATGATTGCGTGATGCTATAGCCGTATAGCACTTTAAATGTGTAAAGGCAATCGTATGGAAAAAGGACTTCCGGGTTCAAAATCAAAATCAGTTCTAAAGAGATTTTTCAAATTTATTCTTCATGAAAGGTTTCGTTGTCTAAAATCCTAATTGTTTCAGGTGGAAATTATTTCCTTGATAACATGTCTCGCTTTTTTTAGCGGTTCCAGTAGGAGAGTTGGACTGAAACATGTCACGCAATCACCGAGGCCGTCACGTACCTGGAACGCACTCCTTTTTTGTACAAAAGCAGTTACTACCTTTTGGACCAGCAGGTTCTTTCTCCTCCTCCGCCCTCCAGCCAAGCGGGCAATTCCCCCTGGGTAAAGGATTACACAGGTCCATACAACTGGTAACGTTGTATCCAATACAGATACACTGCATCGCACAATCCTTGGTTAGAAAACTAGAGTTGACGGGGTAAAACCGGTCTTCAAAATAACAAGACGTCGATATATCCGCTAAAACAAATCGATACGTTATCTTTAGCAATCATATATAAGATTAGACAGAGGAGTTAGAAAGTCCTTGAATTTGAGATGGAAATAGTGCTGGGAGGCAGTGATTGTAGAGGAGGCAATGCAATCTCAAAGTCGTAAAAAATCGATATCGTAGAAACAGTTTTTAAAACTTATTTGTCTAGGATAATAAACAAAACTTGGAAACTTTCTTAAGCACTCATGGGAGTTCTGAGAGCAAGAAGGAGCTAAACTTGGTTTTCGTAACCACAGGAATGGCGCCGGCAAGTAGAGGAAGGAAGGCGAAGGAATGATAAATGAGAAAATTCATGGACATAGAAACGTTAAGAAGAACTCACCATTACCAGGCACACGATTAGAGACAGCATTACTAGACGCTGAGAAAAAAGAAATATAGATAAAAATTGTCAATAATGTTAATAATATTAAATTTTCCCAAAGGTCTTCTTTGACGTTCCAAATGTCGGTGTCTCTACCATTCCTTTACCTGAAGCCGTCAATCACTCCTATTGTGTTGGCATATTTCAGGTCTGTTTTTATCGTGATCTTTGCTTAGACCCCCGATGGCTTTGGTCACTGCTTAAACCTCGGAACATTTCTCGCGTTCTTTCGTTCGTCACTGAGCCATTTTTGGCATACAAAAACAATTATGGATCTATATATAACTTTTTTTGAAATGTTTTGATGCTAACTTGTGGGATTATGGCATCATATATTATCTGCCCCCTTTAAACCTCTTATGAAGACTGACCCAGAGATTTCCGACAAATATATAGTCTTATCGGCTCAAGTCTACAATATGGATGAGATTATTTGTAATAATGTAATGGTGGATTTTTTTTCTATATCCTTCTATCAACTGCATGTCAATTGAACATAACTTTCATCCCTTTTCCTTTTTTCTTTAGTTTTTTCTTCTTTTTTCTCTGCACTTTCTTTATTTCTTTCTTTCTTTTTTTATCTCTGGAATGGCGATCTCATTGTCGTTGTCCTTGCTTCTCTCTTCTCTCTGCCTCCATCCTTCCCTTCTTCCTCTCCCTATTTTCCCTCCCTTCTCTCTCCACCCCATTCATTCCTTTTCCTTCTCCATCCAGACCAAGCTTTTCTTATAAAAACTCGTTAACGGAATGTCGACCTTGACCAATAGACATAAACACATACATTATATCACAACACAGTTCTGGGGTTTCTGGATTCTTTCCTTTAGGCACCCAAGTGCTAATAGATTACTGTCATAAACTTGGGAGAATTAATGACGCAAAATATGCGCGAGTAACGATGTTTGGAACAACGAATCGTTACTGTTCTAGCCAAACTGAAGAGGTTGTCAGCAACAACGAAACTAGTTTTTAAAGGCTAAAATACACGTAGTGCGTATAAAACAATAATATTAAAGGCCGGTTTAGACGCTACGATTTTCGCCTACAACTATCGTATACAACACGCCCGCGCCATCCTACAACTCGAGTCGTAGCGTGTAAATCAAGCCTACAACTCGCCTACGACAGACGCGAGCGAGTTGTATACGATAGTTGTAGGCGAAAATCGTACCGTCTAAACCTGCCTTAAGAAAGTGAGAATTCACTAGTTTAAATTATGACTATTGTATTGTATTACTATCTTAGATAGCTTGCCAATAGCTTGAGTATTATTTCTTTCTTCACCAATAAATTTGTCAGGTGTGAGCAAACTAGTATACAAAACTTTAGTTTGGAAGCTGTATAGTGCATGCCTATTTTAGAAAAAAATAAACTATCGAAATGTTACGAGAGGGCTATATATATCAATGTATCGTTATATTTTTTATAAGTTCTCACTAATTCAATCTAAACGATGGAGAATTTTGGGAACGCACTTAATCAAACATTGGGAACTGTAATTGGTCTGTAATACATCTATGACGCTGTAACTCTATAACATTTCGTAATATATTTATTATGATTTTTCACTGTGTTCAGATCTGCTTGTGGTAATGATAATCAAGAGTTATAAAGTAGAAAAAATGATCCCTTACCTGTTGAAAATATCATCGCTAGAACCACAACAACCAAGGATACGTAGTAGCTTGAAACCTCCATGTGTAGCGATAGCATTTCTTTAAATATTCTGCCAAAACGATTGAATTTAGCAATTAGTAGGAGCAGAATGCTGATAGTAATGGTTTAAAAGTACGTCCTAAGTATTAAAAAAAGGTTTAGGATTTACGGCATTTAAGCTGGATTATACAACAGTTTGAATGCCTTTGGCTAGTCTTATTTTCTTCGAGCAACGGTCTGCTTGAACTGACGTACTTCGTTCACTTGTAGTACATCCTTTATATTTATGGTTTTCTGTTGAATTTATAACGTTTGTAATCGAATGAATGTTGTGGTTTGCCTTAGAATTCAAATGCCATGCAAGGAAAACTATGCTTCCCGCCTTACGTAGACATCACTGTCAAACTTGTTTATCAGTAAGTGACCTTGAGAATTAAGCAAAAATATTTAGGATTTTTAAGCCAGAATGCATGCTTGAAATACTTTCTATATTCATCTTTCTTTCTCATTACTAGACGTACGTAGGATGTATATTGATCTGCGCTGGGGAAAGTATTCAATGGGACCGTTTTAGGCAACGCCCACTAGCTCTTCGCACTGCATCGGTGATATTGTAAGGCTCGAAATTGAAGCCCAACATCGGAAAGTCCCCGTAAACCATGCCAACACTAAACCCTGCCTGTGATACTGGCCTAGTCAAAACGAATACCTTTTTGAATATTTGTGGTCCGTCGAGCTTCGAAGTAACTGTAACCAGAACCATACGGTGCTATTACGACACAATACCAAGTTTGATCGACTTTCGATTTATATTGTCAGACAAAATGCGGCTTATAGCGAAGCGAATTGTAAGCCCTTTGACAACACCAGATCGATCACACCAGCCCTTGATGAGTCATACGAGGTACTCAAACAGATTTGTAAAACACACTATAACCATGCTATACATAGTTCGTTTTGGTACGTATTAGACTAGAAAACACCTATGGGTTCTATATGAATGCAAACAGCTGCAAGCACCTTGCTAACACATGAGCGACGATGAGTCATACGAGGTACTCGAACAGACTCGTAGCCCATGGGAGTATACATGTTTTTCTTTGGAACGTATTGAACTAAAAAACTCCTACGAATGCGTAGGACTTTGAAAACCAAGTTTACCACCGATAAACCAATCTGACCGCATGACTTCCTCTGGATAGCAAGTTCGATTAAAAGAAAACCCGGAAACTATGGCTCTTATTCAAAATAGCTTTAGTTCACACGCTACATGAACAATTTTTTTTCTCGGTTATTTAGTTTTCCCTCCCTCCCTTCCTTTCTCTCTCTTTCTCTCTCATTTTTCCGATTTAAGATATCCCACTTCTTACTCCAAAAGCGTCCTAACGATAGCAATTATCGACACTATTTTTAGATACTGCCTCATTTTGCCAAAAACATTCAAATTCTGCCTCCAAAAAACGTTTTTTGTTGTTTTGATCCCATCCTTATGTCACACCTTATTCTGAACCTTGTCGAACACCACCACTAACACCAGTTGCCTTACAAAGTACAATGAACACCTGACGCCCACCATAATCTCGACTGGTTGTTCCTACTAACCATCTAAACTTCGATAAACCGGCCACCTTTACAATTCAGAATAATCTCATTCAATGTTTTTAAATTTTTTTTGAAGCACGTATCTGAACATCGTACCACATCATGTCAACCAAAATCTTCGTCTGGGTATCAAGCACTTGACAAATCAAATCATTTATTATCCTATTTAGCCATTAATTGTCCTGGTACTGGGATGACGGCATTTCAAGAACCATCTTGATTTGAATAGCCCACGCTTATGAGTAACTCAAGTGGAGATTTGTAAAGCTACAATTAAGCTACAGTATTATTAGTTCTGTTCACTTTATTTTAAATTATACTTATACTATCAATATGTATATCGTCAGGAAATATTTTTGTACCTGACGCCGGACCTAATTATCTTTACTATTACGTTAAGTTTTAAACAATCAGAATAATTCGTAATAGATTATGAATCGTAATTTCAAACAAAGTTTCGAGAATTTCAAGCAAATTGCTTTGGTAAAAATCTTTTTTCTCCCACGCATGCGCCCACTAAATTTCAAAAGCGTGCGAACTTTTGTATCATGAAAAATGTACAATTCCTTGTAAAATTTACTATACCCACAAAAGCAATATTATGATTACAATTTGATTCAATCAAAAAACTAACCATTAAATATATTTTTGGATAATTTGGTTTACAATTTGATTTAAAATGTACGAGAAATGACTGAAAGTAATCAACAACAACAACAAAAAAAAAAAAAAAAAAGAAAAAAATTACAGCTGTCATTTACTATATTTAGTGTCATTTACTATATTTAGCTGAGGGTTTCTTAGGGATTAAATACAAGTGCATCTTAAAATAGTTGATTTCGGATATTTTGGTTAAGACAATTATGCAAAATCTTGCTGCAGCAAGCGACATGTCAATACTATAGAGTGAATGAATTTGTAACTATTTGACCAGATCTGGGTGACTCGAGCCCTTAGTCTACTACTTGATCAGTAAACCCATGCAGTTTCAGTTTGAAAGAGAGCTGCACTAGCCAGCCTTTGGCTGGTCCTTCAACACAAAACACTAAAAGTGTTGTTTACTCTTCGACACAAGAAGAGGCGCTCACATTTTTGCTGCTCAAGCCAACTGAAAACGAGCCGCGCTGCCTTGCAGCTGGTCCTAATTGTGGTACGTTTTGAGTTTAGGTTTGAATACAATGAGAGCTTTTTGACAGCAAAGCGCGAGCTTGAATCGTTGGTTTTGAAAAGGCAAGCAACTAATATAAGAATAGTCAGTCCCTGCTCTTCTAAATTTGTATTATTTCGCTTGCTTGAAGTATTCCAGCACATTTATATTTGACGTACATACCCTTATAAACTGGCTGTTTCAATCTTCACTGCACTGATTAGTCTCGAACCAGCACTAGACGGAGCACCTTTCCCAACTACACAACATATATATATACTAGTCCATTAGAGTGACACGCCTCTTAGGTGGCTTTAACACCCCCGTGGACAATGGAACTTTCAAGAACATGTGGTTACTGGTAAATAACTTCACGATGAGTCTGTACCGACATTGATTACAGAACAAGATTGCTGGGCGGATTGCGGAGGAATTCGAACAAGTACAAACTGATTTGCGTTAGCTAGGAGATTTGAGGATATATACACCGCCCTAACTGAAAAAAAAGCTTTGGAACATTATGGACAAACGTATTCTTGAATTCTCAAGTGAAAATATCAATAAGAGTTTCAACTATATCGAAGAACTTTATTCTGTTAATAACACGTATCCTCGTACGAAATAGCCCGGCAATATGGGCAAAAAAAAAGGCACTGAATAATTTCGTGTATTTATTAATTAATTAAGTGTTGAAAAATTAATCTCGGCATGAATATGAGTCGGTGTACTCTTCCTCCTTTTTAAATTTTTGTTTGCCATCTTTTAAGTGCTTCTCCCGGCCATATTTTCGGAGTATTGTTTGATTGGTCACTACACACTTACCTGCATTTGCCAACATCTTCACAAGGCTGGCATTTTGTTAGATTTTGTTTTTACGCAGTTTTTGAATGACACATTGTTTCATGTTCTAAAACCAAACATCCCAAACTTGTCAGCGGAAACCATTACATTCCCATGGTACAGTAAGTACATTTTGTACCATAGTGACCCCAGGAAACCATCTCTTCCTGCATCGACCATCTTCTACATCCATCACTATGACTAAGGTATCGTCAACCATGCACTTTTAATTTCTCTACCTCATTCGAATTAACCACAAAAATGTTTGGTAATGTAACAGAAAGTCGAGCTGGAATCGACTGTGAAACTGTACTTATATTTTGATTAAAGTAAACGGCAGGATTCGTGTCAAAATAATATCACGTATCACGCGGTCGGGATGTTCCAAAAAGGTTTTTCATTCCGTTCTGATCATGAAAGGATTTGATTTTAATTCGATCGTCGCTGTTCACAGCATTGTCAGGCAATCCTATTCACCTTGACCCGCGCTGACAAACCTTCTTACTCGTTGGATTAAGTCCGCTAGCAACCATCTCTTGAAGTACTATTCCAGTTTACTGAACTCTGCGGACATCTGTCTATTGGTCTTCCTCGATTCATTTCTACAGAAAACTAACTTCCTAAAATATTTTTCTTCGGTTTGACTTGTCCTTTTTTCAACGGCTATTGTGGTATGTTCTTCTTCACACAAAAGCTTTTGGTTCCTATGTAAAGTTCGTGATAGAAGGAGGATCTATATCGACCAAACTGGACCGTACACGATATACACTTGTTGTACAATCGCTCTTATGAAACAAAAACCGGAGCGTTGTCGCGACACAACGCAGTAGCTGTTGATTTTTATTTGGAAGCGATTTGCAGCATTAAAGCGTTTCCACATAGGACATAAGGTTTTCCCATTTCAGAGTGTGTTATTCCCTTGAGTATTGCTGCTTTGCTTACCGGTAAAGCTAATTGTCTTTGAGAACGACTAAGCTAACTCGACAATCATCACGAAATTTATAGCTGCTCAGTTTTTGATTAAAGATTTATCAAGAAAATATAATTTTTTTCTCTAATTTCATTGATGTGAATTTTCAAAACACCAATAAATACATCGATCACATACCCATATTCCATACTTAACCACGTGACTTGGCAGTAACGTTTGACAAATGGGTCCACGAATCTATTGTTGCAGGTACGACGTACTAGATGCAACAGCATCTACGAGTGCCACAACCTCTACAATAGGTCGTCATTTTCCTTTCATTTTCAAATTCTTTTTAAAAATTTGAGTTATGCAGTACTTTTCGTGCATTTTGAAGAATTTCTTTATCTAAGTTACTTGCCACGGTTCTGTTTCCTTTTAGGGGAAATGGCTTAAATGGTCTTTCATAATGACGTTTTCACGTCCACTGACCTTCACAGCAGCATTTATGCGTAGACGGCATTCAGATATCCTAGCTATTTTACTAAGCCGGAAACGAAAACTCTAGCTTTTGATTCATCAAGAATCGCAAACATCTTGTAAACAAACATCGGATGATCTTCTCGTCTGTTTGGCTGGCCTCACCTGAATACAAAACTTCCTGCAACTTGCACCCGACTTTGGAATTCGAAGCCTTTGTTTAGAAAAGTCTAGAGTTTAAAGTCAGTTTCAACTTCATATAGGTAAAAAAAATGTGGGTTTATTGAGTTTGGCGTTTGTTGGTGCTTTTGCTTCTAGGCAAGCGCAGTCGTGTCTTGTCTTGACTGTACTGGTTCAGTTATGAGTCTCATGGTTTCGAGCAAACGAAAACTTTAGTCTGGCTGTTTTTCCTTTGAACAATCGTTTTCCTCAGTATAGTTTTGAAATCGTCGTACCCTTTTTTGACCAAGAATCTCTCCAGAATCTAAAGGTATCCGAACAAGATCAAGAAGCTAACGTGAAGTGGCTGTTTTCGACTTTGTACCGTAGCAACTGCATGGATTCTTATACATCGTTGTAGTAAGATGTATGCATTGATGTTGTTTCTAGCCAAAAAGGTCCATCTTTCATTCTTCACATGAAAAACCGCCTTAAATATTGCGCTAACACTGTTGTCGAAAAAGAAACCTTGTACGATAGTGCTCACAACTCAAGGGAAATGCGTTCAATACAAATGCAACGATGTACCAAAAAATTACGGAAAGACGAGGAAATTGAACGTTTGAAATTGTTTCGGAAATAAGAGATGTAGTGGCTCCGTGTTGTTGGCAACAAACATCATTACAGTTTCTTTTGAGATTAAACAACGTAAATTGCATTAACCCCAAGTGAACATTTTGTAATGTTTATCAGTGGAGACTTTATATCCACCCCTTTGGTTGTAAATCAGAAAGTATAAACCGCCCAACAAAACAAACTCGACTAAACTTCTAAATATTCATGCATCCATTTTCGTAAAGAATGACAAAACGTATTTCTCAATAAATTTATGTTAAGATGATGTATGGTTTTCTTACCTTGTGATTGTCTGATGGTGTTGAGGGTTAATGGACATGTTAAGACCAGTCCGTTGATGCGCGTTCTTTATAAACTACTCTTTTCGTGATTCAAACACCATCCCCGGGGTTGGATTACCGAGTACTTCTTAATTGTCAACTGGTGACGACGGATCCCAGGATGTGATAGATTACAGAAGTGTGCTCGGGAACGAGTGATCACTTCAAACTGAGAACCTTCTGAAAAAGAAATGGCTTGCACTGTTAAGGTTGCTGTGACCGGTACACCTGGGTTTTCTATAGTGACAGGTCTTAAGGATGGCGATTTGTTTCTTAAAACTGCGCGTGCTTCCTTTTGCAAAATCCTCCTGCGGGAGAAGTGATTGTACGGGTTTAGTGATTCAAAGTTCGAAAGGAAGTTCAAACATTGACCTCTATGATTGTTTACGATAAATTGATTTTGAAAATCTATCTATCATCCTCCATCCATCAATCAATCTGAATTGGGAGTCGATTACTGGGCCGTAAATGTTGAAAGTGTTTTGGCGAAGCTGAGCTTCTCTCCGTGGATCCTTTTTTAAGAATCAGATTATGTTGCTCGGCATTCCGAAGAGATCTTGGCCGAATATGGAATACGCACTTGAAATGGCATCGGAGGATCAAATCACATTATCACATGGTTTCTAGATAGGCTTCTTCTTTAGGTCTTTCTTCGGCAGTTGATGCGTTTACATGCTCTGGAATGAACAGGAACTGGACCCCATGAGACAGCGCATTCAAATACATTTTGTCCCTAAGCCATACTAGTCGCTAAATCTCGCTCAAAACAACTAACGGAAGCGATTTAAAAGTGCATTGATACAAAGGGAGGGCGTCCCTTTAATGAAATTTCCAGGCTTCATGTCAGTGTAACGAGTCAGTACGATAATTTGTCTCCCTTCATTGTAATAGGCGCGCTTTTTTCACTCTTGCGGTCTTGCTGAGGGTCGGAACGCTATCCATGAGCCATTAAAAATCCATCTCCGGCACGCGGCCTTTTTGGTCCATTTTCAATCAATAAAAACCCCTAAAAACTGATCTCTGCTATTGTGTTTACGCCAACAGTAAACAATTTGTTACCTCATTATAAAACAACGTTGCAAAATGTACATGGATATTTGTTTCGCAAGTAGAACCAACATACGTGGAAATATGAGGTATTTAAGCCTGATGACCAACGTACCTTCTGACCTCGCGACCCTGCAGGATTCCTTTTTATTTCTGTTGTCCTAAAACGAATACTCGTTAAGAATTCTTCTAATTGACACTGTAATTCAAATCAAATACGTATCCAAGTAGTATCTATAGAGTACTGTACCTAATCACCTCTAGTGATTAATTATCTACAGAATATTTTCAAGTAATGAGGTTTCCGGCTTACACTGACATTACAAGCCGTTTTATGAGAGCTTGAAGTGCGCGAGAAGCATCAAAAACAACGCAAAGCCATCGATATACGTATCTATTACGTTCTGGAACGAACCGATGGCAAAACGCTTTAGAAACTGATTGATTTTAAAGCTAATAGTAACGGCACGTGTAATCGATCAACACTCAAGCGATCTGCGTTGACAACCCCACTCTCTGCCAAGGTGCCTAGATCAATGACTGCTAACTAGCCAAGTATCCATAGCTCTCATATTATCAGCATGTGGCTATCTGACTGATCTGTCAGCACGCCTCCGCATTAAGATCTTAATTAGAGCAATGTTAACTATGATGAAAGGTTATGATACCAGGCGTAATTGCCTTGGTTATGAACGAAAGGCTGTTTTTTGTCAGCGAAGTATCGTGCGGGCTTTGAGCTTCGTTCTCACGCAACAACGATATCGTTTCGTAGTTCTTATGAAAAATACTAAAGCGTTTAACCGTGTCGCGCGCGGAATTGGGCATGAAGCTTTTGCACACTTAGTTACAAAAAAAAAAAAAAAAAAGGACAAACAGACCACGGAATCGAGCATTTTTAGGATGAAAATATTCATATACGTGGAACCGTGGAATCTTGCAATAAAAAAAACAATATATAATCATTTTCTTCACGACTAAAATGCTGATTTTGAATTGTTTTCAATTTTGTACCAGTCAAGCTTGGATGCTTACTACTATACTTCAGCAAAAAGTGTTGAAAGGTGAAAATAAAATCGGGGGAAGATTGAATTGAAAATATTTTTTCTTATTCGAGGTCTTCCAGATCAGAACAAACGAATAACTGATAAAATCGATCAAAAATGCATCGCAATGTTCATACTTTTCAACATTTTTAAACGTAAGCACAATAGGAATGCGCGGTGCAAAACTACGAAGTTAAAGCTCGGAATCACTTTAAATACTCTAACAAGGAGAAAACCAGTCCAAGCCGCCATCTTGCAAATACAACACACTTTCAACCACGATTTTGCCGTCTTTTAAATCTCGAACACCCAAAAAAACTGTCCAAAACAGTCCCAAGCATGAGGGGTTAATTTTGTTAAAACTCATTTTGCTCTTTTTCGTAGATTTGTCTGCACGAAACTTTCGTGCAATAAGTTTTTTACTCGCTGGAGATTTTCTGGCCACGCTACGTTTTGTACGAACTCAATATGTGGGCGGGACTCGAGCGGCAATTTCGACCTTACTACTCTCCCACTTAGGAATTTTGACACGTCTACACAACTCACCACCAGCCACCCCAGAGGGCCAGTTTGGTTCTTGAAAATCTTTCGAAAAAATTTTATATGCTCAACATTTTACGCGGCTTTGCTGGTTGATTTTACTTGAAAAAAGTAAGATATTAAACTACAGATTATCTAAAACAATCAATGTCAGGTTTAATGAAATTTAGCTTGGATGTCTTTTAATCATCTCCAAATTTTGGAGATTTCCGAACTTTTCCCGGCTACGACTAAAATAGGACGTTTGCATGATGGCGTCATGTTACTATGACTACCGAAATCCTTTGCAAATTTCCTTCCTTATTCAAATTCGTATTGTCTTATAAGGTGCAAATTAACTGACAAAAAAGGGTATAAAGGATTCTGGAAGTTGTAGTTAATGACGCCATATATAATGTAAATGTCCTATCCACAAATAGGCCTTTTCTGAGTTCAGGATGCATTGTGGTCCAGATTCGGTATAAACAAGCACCATATAAGGCATGATGAATGAAAGATGTTTGTACCGAAGCTACACCACAATGCAACATGTTCCCGACTATTATTATCTAGATTAGATTTTATCACATATTATAAAAGTAATGTTTGTAATGGCTTTTTGTAATGCGCATGTGAGCATCTACCAATGGAACATGCGCAATAGAAATATTAAATTATTCAAATTATTATGAATGCAATGGTAAGAGTAGCCTAATGTCAAATATACTTTGACTTATACTTTTTCTTTGTCTTACTTTCAGAGGTCACATGATATTCGTCTCGTGATCCCAACTGTTGTCTGAATTGGTCTCCAATATTAGGGTGAAACTCGCTCCATAATCGCCGACTACCACTTAAAGATCAGATTGTTATAAAACTGTAACGATTCAATTATTCCAGCCAATGAATTCACAGAATACATATCCAGTTGATTCTGTTAGACAGGTTTTAATTTCACTAATTATTATTCGCCAACTCATAGCCCTTAATTTACAGATGCTTGAAGGGGTACTAACAATTGCTTAGTAACAGCATTTCAAGGAGTGCCCTACCACATAACCATAGTTGTCTCAAGGCAAACCTTTCTTGCATCCGTTCAGCTTCCATCCTCAAAGGTCGTAGAAAACAGCTGAAGGAAACTCAATATAAAAGGTAAGAAAACCTTCTAAAACATCAAGAAAAATTATGAGAAATCTTAGTTTCTTTTAAGAAATTTTCTTCGATCAATCAAAAATCACATACTTAGAAAGGAATCATTTCGATAAGTAATCTTGACTATTTAGATTTTCATTTGATATATATTCTTAACAGAAACGTTTATACTAAATAAATAGGGAAAAAAGAAATCGCGAATCTGGTTTCTTTTAAATGGATAACATAGAAACACTCAGCCTCTGTTTTGAGCTAGAATCGCAACTGTAGTTTGACGAACAAGACGAATTGACTTTTTTATTTTTACTGTTGAAAAAGAATTTTTTAATTTTACAATTGTATTCGATACCTTTTTTTTGCCTTTTATGACGGGTTTTAACACTCAAAACTTGGAGTTCGATGATGATATGGAAGATTTCCTTCTTAAAATATTTTCTCTAGATATTCGTTGATTCATGTGAATTTTCGAAAACGTCATCAAATCTGACGCGAATTTTTAGATTTCTACAAAATTATAGCAAAAAAAAAAAAAAAAAAAAAAAAAAAAAAAAAAAAAAAAAAGCTCTTATAATAGGAAAGGCATTTCTCAAACTGCAAAAGACTTTTTACTTTTCAAATTTTATTTATTTTTTAAAAAAATTAGTTTTTTTTTTTGCCTTTTTTTTACAATAAATGGCTGTAAAAAACTTGAAAACGATATTTTTTACGATTTTAAAATTATCAACTAGTTCATTTTCCGTAAAAAAACTCAATGATTGAGTAAAAAAGAAATTATTAAAAAGGAATTATAAGAGAAATGAAGCAAATCTAATAAAACAAAAAAATGGTTTTAAAAAAATGTAGCTAATTTTTAAACGAGAACTATGTGCCACCCTTGAGCCGGTTTTCCTCAGTATTATACAGCTATTTCAAAAAGGTTGAATACTGAATACTGCATACTGAATAGTGTATTCGAAGACCGAATGGCATTGTGGGTCTCGTTAATTTAAAATAAAAAGTAAACATAGAGCAATTAACTCTCTACAGTGTAGTTACTAATCCTACTTTAGGCAATGTCACTATGACCCACAATGCAGTATACAGTATTCAGTGTTCAACCTTTTTTGAAATAGCTGTATAGAGTAAAAAACTTTGTATATTTAAGTTATATCGATTTGGAACGTTCAAGTGAAAAAGTTATCGAAAAAGGGGTTAGACAGCAAGTCTATTTGGTACCGTGTTTGTTCAGTTCTGCGAAATATTTCGTTGTCTTATGCGAATATTTTGCTTGAAAATTAAGTAGTATTAAATTAAATATTTTGCTCGCGTAAAATATTTATCATCCCAAACTATACTAGACTGATTCCATAAGCCTAGATTTCCCTCGAAAGAATGCAAATGGCAACGATCCAAATTAAGCTCTTTAATTTGGACAGGAAAGAGAATTTGAAAATAATACAATAGTTGCTTATATGGGATTATAGAGTGATGATACAATTATTATTTTTATAATGGCCACTTCAAATATTTCCTATCATTACGTAAATAACCGAGTGCCCAGATTTAAAGATGTAATCTTCCTTTTCTGTGTATTTTCACTAGCACATGTTCGATGTAATACTAAGCTACAGTATTGGTTTTCCCTCTCTGATTGTGAACTTGGTCTATATGCCATTACTGACATATTCTATTGGATTACATGTGTTAAAACACCTTTATAATTCTGTTCTTATTTCTGCTACTGTTGTTGCTAGTGCTGCTGTCGTTGCCGTTTTAGTTATTTTTGCAGCTGTTGCCACTTTTGTTATTGCAGCTGTTGTTATTTCAGCTGTCGTTGTTGCCACTGTTATTGTTGCTGCTTCTATTGTTACTGTTTCTATTGTTACTGCTGTTGTTGTTGTTATTGATGCTGCTGCTGTTGTTGCTGCTGTTGTTGCTACCGTTGTTGTCTTCGTTGTCATTGCAGTTGCAGCACTCCTTTCTGCATTAGTTTTTCAAGATTCATAGTTTGTGGCATTGACAATCAAGTTCATATGATATTTTATATTCTTCACAGGTCAGTCAATGAGACCACTTGTCACAGCTCGCCCTTCTAGGGCTGTTGGTCTACTATGTCAGTGGACGTGCCATAATGGTTGAGAACGACAGGAAAGTAACCGACAGTGCCATGTTTGATAACTGCATGTTGAAATGCGAAGACGATCAAGACAATTGCGAAAAAGAATGTGGGGTAACGGCATCGATGCCGATGCAGTCAACTGTCGTTCAAGCTGTAAAGACGCATACGACGAGTGCACAGGAGGTTCATCATCTAGAGATGATAATGTTCCTTACTACAAACGAGAAGTGAAACGTAGCTGTCAAGACTTGGTTAAGAGAACTCAAGAAACTGCTCCCAAAGAGAAGGATGATATCGACTATGAGTTCGTGATGCGCCAATAAGCAAAAACACATCCCTTCTCAGTAAATATTCTTCTTCTTCTTCTTCGTTCGTATAATAATGTAGTGAAGGAGTCTTTGGGAGAATAATTAAGTTTACATGTTTTTCTTCTTCTGCTTTTTTCTTTTAGTTGCTTTTAGTTGTTTTTATTTTCCATCTTTGACAGTTTGCATCTTGCCCCCACCTAACAGTCCCAACATGTTACTTCAGGGTATTCCATCACATCCTATCATTTGTTTTTCAAGGTATTTGTTTTAAGATTTAAAGTTCATTAACTGAGGGAATAACAAGATAATATCTAAAACGTTTCAGTAACTTAGAGCATTATTCAAAACGTTTCACTTTGTAATAACGTAAATCAGGGATTTAATGAAAAAATAAAATCGCGCACAGAACGATGGGTAGATGTTCGCAGTACTCAGTAACATTAGTGCCACCCTTACATTTTATTACAGCCCCCCCCCCCCCCCCCCCCCTTCCCCAAGATCGACTCTCAATAGACTTCTTCGGCTTGTGGTAATGTTTTCCCATTCAGACCACGTGTCATTCCCTTGAGAATAAGATTCTTTGTTTGAGCTGTATCCATATTCATGTGTCTTCTCATGTGCAACCGAGTGCAAACCGTAAAACAAAGAAATGATACTCTAGGGAATGACAAGTGGTCTGAAATGGGAAAACATTATGTCAAAGCCGAAGAGGTCTATTGCCTCGTGGTCAGCAGTTCAGCGCTACAAGGAAAAACGCAGGCTCAATAATTACTTGGCGAGAGCACCGAAAGACAAAACACATAACAGACTGATAAAAGTATTTTATTGATCTGGTCCATTAGTACTGTTCCGGCATCGGACATCTTTACTACGCTGGTACAATATAATCTACAAAATGATAGGAAGAAATTATCAGTTATTGTTAATAACATTATTATATATCAAAAGTATATAGAAAATTATGGGATATCTTACAAACGGTATTTTTTGCTGGTTTTGCAATTACTAAGGCATTTTACTTTCATCGTGAGAAAAGAATTGAGTGAATGATGCCTTTGTGTGTTGAGTGAGATGATAAAATTCGGACTTTCGGTCCTGAATGCATAATTGGTTCAAGTTATGAATTGAGCACTATTGGGCCTCCTGTGGTTTTACGGACGGTCATACGGACAGACAGGAGGCAGTAACCATAATAATCGAATCACATTCTGACAGCCAAATATACGGTTTTGTCGCAAATAACGTTTTTCATACGAAAACTTACTCGGCTTCCATGAAAAGAAATGGAACTTATTGTTATGAATATGATTGATGTTCTTACCAACTCAAAAGAGCTTTCTTTGCAGTTATGAACATTTATTACCGGTGAACGGTATATAATGGTACCTGAAACAAGAGAAGGTGAAAGATATTCTCACGATTTAGTTATGTTGCCATTAATGGACCACAGCTTGTTCTAAGATACCTATCTCACAGCAAACCTTAAACCATTCACAGAAATCCCTACCTCTACCCCTCTAAGTAAATCATTCTTCTCTGGTGTCTCACAATCATTCTACTCTTCATTGCTTACCAGCTTTTTTCTTTACAACCTGGAACTTTACACTCACAGCCATATACCAGCCTAGTGCTATCCTGATAGCCGTATTCGCAGCAAACGTCTTCAACAGCCAATAATCTACAGATGCTATATGAGTTGAGTGCATCACCTTCTTTGCACACATACACCTTACAGTCAGGTGGAGGGGACTTGTAAGTCTTGCCCACCTCGATTACCGTGTCTCCAACTTTACAGGAAGCTTAAATATGATTTTATTAAAGGTTTAGTCATTTTGAATTAAGGAAGGGGAGGGGAGGGTGAGGGATGAGATAGGGGGGGGGGGGGGGAAGGAGGGGAGCCGGGGAGGAATCGTAGCTCTAAAGCCGTTTTCCCCACATCCCATCAAACAATGCTAATCCCGAAATAATCTTGTGTGTATCTTCTGGTCAGCGGCACATGGTTTTTAAATGAACGAAACCTTTCCGCCATCTTTGCCTAAAAATGCAAGACCAGAATTCGTTGCGGGACGCCCCCTTGGTTTTAAATCTGTTATCTTAAAAATTCCAAGAAAAATGAAATCGTATTTTTTTAATTTTAAAAACTATAGTGAAATAAAATTTGAAAGCCTTGATCATGCCTAGTATTTTTGATAGAAAAATTAGGAATTTTGAAACATTTGCCAACTTTCGAATTCTTCAAATTTCAAAAAATTATTTAAAAAAATGCTTTGAATATAAACTTTAAAATTAAGAGCAAAAATATTTTTTACCTTTTGACATGTGGGTCGTGGCTAACGTCACCATAGTAACCACCATGAATATTCTTGTGTATTGACCAATCATGGTTATGGATGTATTTGAATTATATCTAAAGGTATGAACCAATCATAAAACACCACGTCAGTTGGCAATGGCACCAATCAGCATATACAATTTTCTAAATATATAGCTCGCGCGCTTTACAGCTATGAAGATATTCTGGGCTCGGTTGTATACGACGGGTGGATAGCACTATCCGACGGATAAATCCTATCCAGTGTGGTATTATCCCGTGAATAAGATTTATCCGTTGGATAGCGCTATACAGGCTTCGTACAATCGGGCCCTGTTCAATAACTGTCATTAGTAAAAGTTGAAGTTTCCTCATTTCATTAATAAAGTTGAAATTATTCCTTCTGAGCAATGCTGTATAAATCCTGTTTACCGTAGAGATTTTTGTCTTTACCGTGTGTTGTATGATAATTTTAATTTTTTTATTTTTTATTTTTGCCTCTTCTGGTTCCTTTTTGCATACTACATCTTCATTTATAACTAGCTTTCTTTGCTCTTCTTCAGTTGTAACGGTCACTGGTCGATACTGATCTTTTTCAGTTTGGCTGATCGACTTCTTACCGGTTTAATCATGCACCTTGTAAAAGTCCAAATTAAAATATAATCGAACCGAGTTCAGTGAATTTGTTTTTTGCCCGTTAGAGTGCATACCATATATCCGTGAAAAAGTTGACTAAAAAAATTGTACAAATTAGTGCAAAGTCTACTGAACTTACTAATTTTTGCAAATCTGTGCAATTTGTTACAAAGTTTTTTACAGATATATGGATGCACTCTACCGAACACGAACAAAGTTACGAAAGATACTCAGTGCTATATAACCTGTATATGTCTCCACTATGCATATTTATATATTTTTGCGTTTAAAGAATTATTCTTGAATATAATGTTTAATAACGAATCGATAATCATGTATTATCGCGACGATAACTTGTTTAAACATTTAACACCAGACTGCCATAAATAAACATCAAAAGAGGTCACCTACCTTTTATGTAGCTTCTAAAAACCTTGGATCTTCCCCGGTGTCGTAAATCTTCGGTATCCAGCCTGTTTCTACATCTGTAGCTATCTGTGTTGGTGACCAGGAGATTGTGTACGGTTTTTAAGTGTTTATTTTTCCTGCGTGTTGACCGGATGAATCAGTTCAAATCAAAGTTTTTTTCCTCTCTGCAGGTCAACTCGACAGGAATTCACTTGTGTAATATCCTCAACACAGCTGGTGAATTTGTCTATAGCAATATTCACGGTTAACGAATATCGACGTCAGGAATCTTTTCTTATTCACGTTTTCCAATAATTAGCACATAATATCTATTAGTTTCAATGGTCAATCTCGTTGATACATTCCCGTAATGTTCGCGTAATTTCTTCTTTTTTATCACTACAAGTTTATTTCCCCTTATGCATTTATTTTCATTTCTCTAGAGTTAAGTATTGCTTTTGTCGCACGTGTATCAAGCCTGCATTTCCGTTGGTACCTGTTCATTCTAGTTCATTCTAGTTTTTTAAACACGTTTTTAATTATTTTTTAGCTTTTTGAAATGATTCGTTTGTACAGCGTTTTTTAGCGCCAGGCTTTTTGGTTTTGGATATTTACAGACCGACATTAGGAAACAACCTAATATTCTATTAAGACAATAAAAACACGTAAAAACATGAAGAAATTAGTATTAACTGCTGCACCTTTTTGTTAAAATAATATTGTCACAGCTTTATAGGACTTTTAATGTTTCTTATGCCATTCTTTCCTTCTAAACAAATTCAAATTCGAATTTCCATCTTATTCGAAAAATGCCTGAAGAATTGAATACCAGGAGAGAAAAATCCTGTGGCTGGATTTGGCGGAAAACGCGCCGCTTGTTTATCAGCCATTCGTTACGCCATCGAGAACCTATCACTGGGGATGACTTAAGCTTCATCTAAAGCTTTACTATTTTAATTCATATTTATACTTCAACAAAAAGTAATTTGAAGTTTGTTCAGCTGCAGAATTATGAGAATGGTGCATGCTGGGTAACCACTGCTGTGCTCTCTGGGGACTACCGCTGGTCTCTAGTCCCGTGGTGCCGTATCTTAGCAACAAAAGTGTTTGGATAGAATGCGCTGTTAAATTTACAATAAAATATAAAAAAAGAAGAGAAAGAAAAAACTAGAAGCCTCATGAGACCAAATGTTCAATAACAATCTAATTAAACGGTAACGAAACCGAAATTAATTGTTGTCTTTGAAAAACCGGCCAACTCAGATTTAACGATGTGAGATGATAAGAAAATGTTGTACATGTTATTAAGTAAATTACCCTTAGATGTAGACTTGTCCCGCGGGTAACGGGATATTCCGGACTGCCACTGACCACTTTGATAACTGACGTTGAAATGTAAATGCGTTGCTTTGGTGGACTGAGAAAGAGAAGAGACCCGCTGACAGACGGAAGAAGCCCCTCGAAACAACGGAACGACGAGCAAACTAATTCCTTCATTACGATTAAGGTTTCAAAACAACGTACAACAAGGTAAAACAAGCTGGTAAACCAAACATGCGCTCTACCCTCTCCTCCAGGGGTTTCTAGTTGCCTTCAGTTTTCATCGCAGCTGGTGTGGTTTTTGAAATTTAACACATGTTTGTCTTGTTTTTTTTTATTGAAGAGAATCAGGAAATGATTTCACGTTAGGAAATTGAAACAGGAAACGAAAAGAGAATAACTTTACGTCACACGTCTTGCTATTGACCGAACAGACCAGCTGCCAGCACTTGATGATATATATATATATATATATAATTTTATTCATTTTATTTATTTCAAGAACATAATTATGTGTTATGTATGTTATGTAATAATTTATATTTTTCACTAGTATCTTTTTATTAACATTGCTAACATCTATATGTTACGTACTTTGTGGATCTTTGCCTTAGTGCCGGATCACCGTAAAATTACAGAGAAATATTTAACAAAGCTGGCAAGAAGAACGAGCAAGAAAGGAAGAAAGAAATAGATGGCAGATGAAAGACTAGGATATTTTTCATTGAATTATTCAAAGAGGTTTTTTTTCAGTATACATTCATTCTATATGCTTTAGGTTGCCAGATCGAGAATACATTCATTCTATAGGCTTTTGGTTGCCAGATCGATAGGAACAATTAGATAAATTTAAGGCTGTAACGAATCCAGAATTTGGTGTACGCAGCATAGTAAGCACAAAACGTTAGCAGGAATGCGCTCGAACTAATAAGAATCGACTAATAAATATTGTACTACATTATTTGGTTTAGAACGCAAATTCTGATTCATTTTGTGTTTTCTTTTAATTGTCTTATGATATATATTAAATAAATAATTCTCATTTGTAATTATCTTTTTGAATATGATTTTTTTTTAAATTTTCTTATTACCTGGAACCAAAACCAAAGCATACACTACAGCTGATCATTAAGCTTTAGGCTAACTTTATTGTATTACTCCTTTATTTATCGGTTACCGTTGTGATTATTCTGAAAGAAAACGAGAATTACGATTATAACAAGTCATTTACATCATTTTATCTTTAGTTTTTCAACCTTGGAAATCTTTTTATTAAGAGATAATACTATTCATTTTAGCTTACATTCAGCATCAGATTAAACGTTAACAGGTGTGCTTGTCATTTCTTTCTTTGAAATGCTGCTAGCGAAACGTTAACTGACAAGAAATACTTCACTTGGTTTCTCAATATTTTCTCTCTAGATTGTTATCATTTCTGTGTATATCGTACTGCGAGTAATATCTACCCAGTGGGGTATTTCCCAGTCCCTCTGCGACAAACGAGTGCCCAATCCCTACTCGTCTCTATCAATGGCTCTTGCGCCTTACAATTATTTACATATACGGTTTCATATCAATGCGCAATATAAACCTATGCGATTGATTTCCACACAATAAAAATACACCCTTTACTTTCCCGCGTTGCAATACACTTAGGAGGCGTGACGCCTAGGCTAATTAAGAAGGCGAATTTCTTACTCTTCTCGCGAAAAATATAGTTGCTGATGAGAAAGAAATTTCGCCCCAAAATTTGTAGAAACAGTATGAAGATTTGGAAATGGGAATGGGATGAGAGAAAGAGAAAGTAAGAGAGAACGAAAAAAGGAAGGGAACCAGAAAGGAAGGGCAGAGTATTAACGATTGAGTCTAGATCACTGGTACTTTTGATATTGAATTATTATTAAATTATTGGAAATATCAAAATGTTATGCCTCGAAATATATTATTTGTATTAATACTTACCTTCTCTGACCACATTGTAAGCCTTGTTGTTTTTCTCCGCACCCACTTCTCTCTTTACGTTAGACTCTTCGTTAATTTAGTCCATAATTCCTTAAACCAGGTTTTTCTAGAAATTAAGATAAATATCATTCACTTACGGTTAAGTTTGCTTAAAGCCACAACGCAAGAGAATGAAAACGAATGAAGACATAGTAACAGCTTAACCTTTTCCTCCTAGCGCCACTTACTTGAATTTAAAAAAATAAGCAAATGTATGTATTACTTACATTGATTTCTTGTGGCATTCATATTTAAAACAATTGCATCCCCCGGCTTCCTCCGTACCAACATGAAACTCGACTTTAGTCAGTTTGTGTGCCCATCCATTGCATTTCGTCTTTGGTTGGGCTGGTCCGCAGGTCTTACAGTGGAACTTCCCATCATCTTCACATAGGCATACGTCCAGGCAGTTGTTGGGAGTGTATGTTTGTCCTTCAGTGAAAGATTTGCCAGCAAGTTCACAGGTCGCTTCCCGCTCAATGAGATATAAGTCTTTAAAGTCTATAACGAGAAAAAATAAATGAAAAAATAAATAATTGTAGCACGAATAACATAAATCAAACGAGTTGGCGATGTTCAAATAATAAGTTTTTCCATAAAAAACTAAGATTTTATCCAATAAAACGTCAGTCGAGCATGGCTAACACATCTATTTAGTACAGAACTGGACCAACTTTTCACAGTTGTGTTTATTGTTTTACGCGCGCAGTCCTAGTTTAGTACAAAATTCCGCATACTTATTTTTATTTCGATGCAATCCTATGCATCTTTGCGCGCCGGCGAGCGTTGATTTGGATCAGAACGAATATAAACAGAACTAAAAGTAGGTCTAGCTCTGGACTACAACTATCGGAATTCAGCGTTTTAGGTTTTGCGGAGGGAGGAAAAGCGGAGAGCATGGAGTAAAAATCCTTGAATTAGAAAGGGAGACATGCTTTCAGTTGGACTCCGTTGAATTGCGCCACTGTTATACTTTATGGTGGTGATTAGCAATGAGGAAGTCTTTTTTTAACACTGAAACTCAACTCACATGTATGGGAATCGAATTCGAGACCCCAACGGTGAGAGCCGAGTGCACTACTCTTTCTAGTGCCGCATGTTGCTGGTTTTCATACCCGCCATGTTGGTTTAATCAGTAGCAAAATTCTTCTGTTTTATCAAATAATATGGCGCTAGTCCATGACTGTTTTATTTAGTTTTTCTTGACAATGAATGCAAACCACCGCCACGTTTGCAAACACCACCATCACATAAATATAGACCGTTTCCTCAAGGCTGCGTGCGCAGTCGAATCTTGACGGGGCCACAAAACTGAAGAACTCAAATTCAGTAAAATTGAGAAGCCAGTTTTATATTCAAGGAGGAGAATAATCGATTTTATGAATTTTTATCGACAAATGATTCTTATGAAAAATGGAGTTCTCATAAATAAAGCTACTCATATATAAAGCTACGGCAATTTTGAAATGATGAAAAGAATAACAAATGTTGAAGCATTTTTTTTGTCAAGACTTTTCGTCAAAATTTTGCAACGATTTTCTCAAATTTCTTTCAAAAACTGAACACTTTTTAGTACACCTAAGGCACGGACACACGGTGTAACATTGCGGCAATGTTGCTGAAGTAGGATAGTTTTCTACTTCAACAACGTTGCGTGCAACAAATTGCGTCGTGTGTCATGGCTCGCTACATCAATTGCATGCAACATTGCGCGCAATGTTGCACCGTGTGTCCGTAGCTTAAGTTTGCTAACATTGTTTTAAGTTATTTTTAGATTTCAATTGGTTTGCTCTTAAAACTGAGTAACGCAAAGTGGAGAGGTTTGTTTTAATAGATGCAAAATGAATAAAAATATTTCAATTTTGATGTAAGGAAAATACTTCTAAGGTACTGGAGCTTACCTTCGCACAGAACAAACCCAACAATCAGCGACAAAAACAATGTCATGTAAACACAATTCATAATATATTTTTTAGTTATTGTTGAAGAGAAACTTCGAATACGTTGTGCAACGGAGGTCGGCGAATGACAGCGTGGGCAGAAGGCGTAAAAATCACGCCTGTTTATCAAGAAAACGAAAAAAAATAACATCTGTCCTATATGACAACTATGACTACAGACAGCTTGACAACGTAATTTCATAATTTATAATGTTGATAAAGATTACTTATAAATTATAAATTAATAACTCCTATGGGACAAATACTGGTACAGTCACACTTAAATGGCTTTCGAATTTGAGCACGTTGATTGGATGTCGTGTATGATTGTGCGTTTTGATTGGTTTAGATTTGAACGTCGCACACTGAACGTTTCTCACTCGTAAGAAATCAGAACTTATTCCAGCCCTCCTTTATCGAGTGACAGGACTTCTGAAGAGTACTTTTTTAAGAAAGATGCGCAAACATCGAACACATAAAAAAAGGTTTGTCTTTTGGCTTCGATTAGTCCGCGTGTGGTAATCAGCGATAAGCCTATCTGAAGAATCAGGCGAACTATTAGGAAAACCGATTTCAGTGGATTATCACAAAGTGATCATGCCTCTTGTCATACCAAAATGAGTGACTCATTCTACAGCTGAAAAATTGTATGGAATTTTTGGAAAGAATCTGAAAGACTGTAATTAAAAATTGACGGATTATGTGGTGAACTTGAAAGTGAGCCGCAGCAATGATTGCGCGCAAAAATGCGATTGAATATGGTGATAAAAACGTTGAAAAGAGAGGGGGAGAGAGAGAGAGAATAAAATTTCGTTCTGTTTACGGACACGTACAATACTTAAAAAAGACACTGGTCTACGCAATTCACATTCCTGCACAAGTTCATGTTCGCTATCCACAAAGAATAAAGCATTAACAGTGTAGAGGCAAAAAGACGCGCGCACAACATAACCTCAAAAAGATAACGAGATTCCATTCAGACTCTCCACTAACTGACTAGATCTAGATTATTCTCAATCATTAATTAATCATTAATTCGGGACCATACGACCGGCGAAGAATTTACCGCAATGCTGGATTTTTTTGCAACACTGCTGCTCAGATCCCTGAAGGATTGATTTACAGAGTATATCAGGAAGCCCGGTCGAAGCCTAAAACATGTGTTTAAAGTCCACCCTAGAACGTACATAAATGACCCCTTGCAATACGTGCGCACTGTAGTGCCGGAATACTTTGCATGGAGAGTCGCCCGCAAATAGACCTCTTTACCTTTGGCGTAATGTTTTCCCATTTCAGACCAAGTGCTTTTTTCTTGATAATAAGAATTCTTTGTTTGTGTTCGTAACTATATTTATGTCTCTTCTCATGTGCAACTGTTAAACCAAGAAATGATGTTGTAGAGAATGACACGTGGTCATAATGGGAAAACATTAAGCCCGGAGTAAAGACGTATATTAAGCATGAAGAAGTTATAAAACTGGACTGATCTAAAAATTTATTATTTATTTGTGAGATAACAACTAAAGTGGAACAATAAACCTCCTTATATGTGCGGGAAAAAAAAGTATAACTTCTCTTACGCTTTGCCTTTCCCTTTCCTTTGTAGATGGAAAATAAGATTTTTAGATTTAAAATATGTGCTCATCTATAAGTTACTGGGCTACCTGTGTCTGTTGAGCCTGCAGTCAAGCATGCTCTTGTGTTGAAGTAAAGCGGAACTGGAAAACCGCTGAAAGCTGTTTTGAGCCTTCAGTCAAATATTTCTTCATTTAAAAAAATAATGTTATGGCACAAAGAAACAGAGTCTAGGTTGATTTAGGTCAGGGTGGGTAAGGCCTACTAACAGAACGAACTTAGATTTTAAAGGCAAGGTCGCACCTCTGAGAAAATCTAACCAAATTGAATGAACACGATAGGACGAAAAATATAAACACAATAAAATACAATAGAACGAGTCGACAATGAAACTATTGTTTGTTTTGGCCAATCTCGACAGCTCTTGTTGTGCGACATTACTGGGACTTTAAGTACTGAAGGCGCATGGGTAAATAAGTAACATTGAATACGAACCAATGAAAATTAGTTAATCAAAAAAGAAAGAATAGATGGATGGATGGATGACTGACTGACTGACGAACGAACGAATGAATAAATAGAAAATACTGATAGATGGGAAGCAACCTTTGAAGAAATCTGACCTCTAGTACGTGCGTGCCCAAAAAAACATTGAACAACAAGCATTCAAGAGATAAATGAAATAAAAAAACAAATGAAATAAATAAAGTAAAACGAAAAACCTAAGTGAACACATAGACAGAAAGGAGTGGTGACACTTCAAAGAATACCATAACTGAAGCAAGAGAAACCACAGAACTGTCCTGGAACACAGCCTAAGACGAGGAGAGCTAAACGTCAATCAAAGCAGAATACTGAAAGGATGCTAGAGAAGAATACGTTTTCCGACAGCATTAGTTTTTCCTTTCCTTTTCTTCTTTTTCTCTTTCTTTCAGCTACAAACTGATTCGCTGTTTGGTCAATCCATTAAGACTTGTCAATCACTCATTTGAATTTTGAAAAGTTACAACTCGATGTCAGCAGTATTAGTCCTGGAAATTACTTCAACATGATAGAGAGTATATCAGTATATCCATGAAAAGCTTGTGAGAAATTGTACGAATTTGCATAAATAAGTCAGTTCAGTAGACCTCAGTAGACCGGCCTACAAAGCTTTGCACTAATTTGCACAATTTTATACGTTATTTTTTCACGGATATATGGTATGCACTCTTAGAGGAATAAAATGCAATGAAATATCGATGTAGTGAAATAAAATTTGCTTCTCAAATTTTCTTTCTTATTTAAAATATGAAAATAGAAAAAAATTGAGTTTGAAAAAATTGAACAGACTTCTCAATAATAATTCATAATATGCAAATAAAATTCCTATTTCTACTGCCTATTTTTCTTTTCTAGGCCTGTTTGACGTGCCTGTTTTAAGTTCCCATTGAGAACTACATTTCCTTGGATGTTGTTACTGAGATAGTAGCTACCACTTTAAACATGTATGTCTTGTTTTCAAATCTACTGATTCATTCTGATGCTCACTAGCTCTTTTTAGAATATAAATTTGCATTTAACCTCTCAAAACAAAGCGTTAAAAAATAAGTACATTTCCGGTATTTTAAAGGGTACATGTTGCTCTCATTCTATCTGTCATGCTACGAAAGGGAATGTACAGCAGGTGTTTGAAGACATCTCCAAACACAGTTACTCGTTTGCCGGCTTGACAAAACATGCAGGGCACAGCTTCTCCGCGCACAGCTGGAAGTCCACTAGAGTTTTCGATTTCCGAAAGTGAAATTTGTATCGAGCCAAGTTTCGTTTCTTGTTTAATATTGGGGCTTCTGGAACGATCGATTTATTTATCACCTACTTGATAAACACCAAAATATTATGATAAATAAATCAATTGGATTTCTTTGGGGGAGTTATATGTTGAAAGTGAATGTGTTTGCCGCATAACATGCAGGGGGTGCCCAGGCTGAAGCACTCGATTCTAAAGCACTTAAAAAGTCCTACCTAATATCTCTCCATATATTTAAAAGTGTAAAAACCATCTTGTTATTTGGAGTTACAGCCTTTTACGATCTGTTGCTGGCTAGTACCTCATGAAATATCACTTATTTTGGACTCTATATTGTGTTATATATTCCATTGCCTATCAAGAACTCTGGCTGGTACTTAATGTATTAATGGTCACTTGTTTGGGCCTCTATAGTGCGATATGTTCCAATACCTTATACTTTCACGACCTATGATCCACTATACTGCACGAAACTGCACTACATTAACTCGAACTCTAGAAAACGCGTTCAAGAAAAATTGGTTGCGGGAGCCTTTTGAGATTTTTTCCCCGAACATGTTCGCACTCTTGCTGTATGTATTGCCCATCCTGGAAACGTTTACGTCAATGAAAACTGAATTAGAATACTGAAATATCCACCAAATATCATGTGATCATATCGGCAGCACCCCTTTTTCTTATAAACCGAAACATAATATCTCCTCTAAGAATAGATCAAAAATAATACGACTAGATAGCCATAGGAAAATATTTATTCAAAAAATATTTTTGTTTTTAGTTCAGATAAGTGTTTGGGAGACATGCAGGGTACACCTTGGCGTCTCTGTCATTTTTTGTCTATAGTTTTTCAGCACTTTTTAATGCCTGTGGGGGAGATAGCAGACGTCTTGTATTTTGATGGGATTTTCCCTATCAGGTAGCACGTTATATCGTCTAACCCTACCCCAACTGACGCACTTCGTGACGCTGGTTCAACTGATGCGCGTATAGATTTCAATATTAAGTCCAAACATGGGTGCACCCTTTTAAGCCCTAACCACTTGCGAACCAAAAACCATTACTGCTGGACGTATAGGCGGACTAGACCACTAGTTTGATAGAGACGGCGAGGACCTACTCACTGGTAGAACTCTGGTAAGCATTATCCGCAAGGAAAAAACGTTTTAAGTCGGATATATTACAACGCTAATATAAAATAACGCATAAATAACAGGACAATTTCCCCTAAAATTCCATCAACGTGTTTCAATTTTGACGACTTCCTAATTTCAAATAAATTCGGCGACAAAAGAATGCTTATATTCTTTGAGAAGAAAAAAGGTGCTTTAGGGATTCGAACTAATCATGTAAATATGGTAGCTAGCAGGTCTTGTCAGTTGCTCGGGGCTTGCCTATACAGACACACTCTTCAAATATTTTTTCTTCAAGAACGTTTGACTTTTCTGTTTTCCAAGATTAGCGCTTGATTATTTAGTTAAAACCTCCAAACGGCATTAGAGACTTAATTAATGACGTCCATTTATACCGATTATAAGCTTTTCTGTAAATAAAATAACGGTCAATAATCACCATTATCTACAGCGGAATGCTCGATGAAGTTATAAAAATTTAAAATTTAAACATTTTGTCTTAGTTTCGTAATTTAGGGAATCAAATGAAAATATTTCTTTTTGTTGGGTTACGACATGTCGGTTCGTTAGACAACCTATTCACTGTCAATCTTTGGCATTCTTCTATCTGCCGGAAGCTATACATAAAACAACAAGAAACTGAAACCAACGACTTTCTTAGTTTAGCTCATTAGACTAACCTGATTGAGAACGCAGGTCAAGACAGAGGGAATTCGGAGAGCATTCGTGACTTTAGTCGAGGAGAAAACTTTCAAGTATCAACTGGGTAAGTCGCTGGTTAACCACATATTTCTTCTACGATGATAAAATAACGATTAAGGATAATTATGAGAGGACAAAGACCGCTTCGTTGATTAAAAACACAACAGTAAGGATTTTTATTTTCTTTCTAGGTTGATAAAAGAACGATTAGGAATATTTATAAGAGGAGAAAGATCTTCGTTGCTTAAAAATTGCTATAAGATTTTTATGACTATTTTCGTTTCGTACTTAATAATTACAGTATGGATTAATCTTACGTAGTAGTTTTTGTTGTTGCACGATCGATTAGATTCATTGATAATATTACTAAATGCCATTAATTTCATCATAGAAAACACACTTATTTGCATTTGACATTTGATTTTCTTTCCAGCTAACACTGAATTATAATTTCTATCTTATGCTTTCACTTAACAAGTGATCGCGACGAAACTATTTTGATTCAATAAATAAAAATGAAATTCAATAAATGAAATATTATTCTAATGTAATTAGGTATGTCCCATTTCGTCTTAAAAATTTTAACCAATATTTTCAGTTTTCTTTCCCGCAGTTGAATATTATTCTGTCCGCATGAGTATTTCGGCACAGATGTTTGAGTCCTTGATAAAAACACAACACGCAAAGATGTTTTGTTTGTTCGACAGAAAAGTTTTCCTTTCACCATGACAAAGGCTATTAGTCACGTGACGATGGGAGGGGTAGAGGTTATGAGTTATTTAAGGTCACTCCTTTAAATAGGAAAGAAGGGAACAAGAATTGAGTAATAGTGGAGATATAACCCTGCATAACACAGACAGTTTCTGGCACGACAACAGCATCACATAAAACATTCACGAAGAAATGGCGGTTGTTTCTTTACGGCAAAATAACCTAGTGTTAAGGTTATTGGCAACGCCAAGGACCTCCATGTATGTCTACTAATACTATTTTATCTAGTACTAACTGATTATGTTATGACTACATGAAGTTCCTTTCGGTCACGAAAGAAAATTTACCAAGGGGCGTGGGAGGGGGGTATTAGTACCACAGAATTCTATTTGCAGTACTATGAATCCATGCCTTTTAAAAATCCTATTATGGGCCAGTAGCCAGGGGGCGTGGGAGGGGGGGAATTAGTACCACAGAATTTTATTTGCAGTACTATGAATCCATGCCTTTTAAAAATCCTATTATGGGCCAGTAGCCATGGGGGCGTGGGAGGGGGGTATTAGTACCACAGAATTTTATTTGCAGTACTATGAATCCATGCCTTTTAAAAATCCTATTGTGGGCCAGTAGCCAGGGGGGCGTGGGAGGGGGCATTAGTACCACATAATTTTATTTGCAGTACTATGAATCCATGCCTTTTAAAAATCCTATTGTGGGCCAGTAGCCAGGGGGGCGTGGGAGGGGGCATTAGTACTACAAAACTTTATGATCAGTGCTTTTATTTATCAGATATGATTTATCTAGATAAGAATGGATGACAACGATTCTAGATTCAAAAACTAAAAGAGTGTTACATTCATGTCTAAAGAAGTCAGAAATTAAGATCAAATAGACGATCACGATGTCCAGATAGTAGCTTCCCGAGCCTTCCGTTCGATCTCAATCTTATCTGGATAGAAATGGCATGACAAAAACGATTCTAGATTCAAACACCAAAGGGGCGTTTTAAAGTCATGGCTAAAGGCAGCAGAAATTCAGATCAATAGACAATCACACTGTCCAGATAGTAGCCATAGTTCGAACCCTTCCGTTCCCTAAAACCTTTCTTTAAAAAGGTAGCAGAAATTCAGATCAATAGACAATCACACTGTCCAGATAGTAGCCATGGTTCGAACCCTTCCGTTCCCTAAAACCTTTCTTTAAAAAGGTAGCAGAAATTCAGATCAGATCAATAGAAGATCACACTGTCCAAATAGTAGCCATGGTTGGAGCCTTCCGTTCCTTAAAACTAAGTAGATGAGAATCGATGCATGAGAACGATTCTAGATTCAAGCATCAAATGTTAGACTCATGTCTGAAATTGTCAGAAATCAAGCTTAATAGATAAATCATTGTCCAGATCAGTACCGTACAAGCTATCCGTTCCCGATCCCTAAAGCCTTTCTTTTTATCAGACTACATAAATAGGAAGTGACGGAACCACAACGGTTCATGCAATATTCAAACAACTAATGCGCGTTAGATTCATAGTGTACGCTGGGTGATAGGCGATCAGGTCGATCGAGATAGTCACGTGCTCGCACCATCACGCGGTTCAGGTTAGTGCCGTCTGAGTCATGAAATCATACGACTTCTGAAATACGTACTTCAGATATATCTTTTACAGTAATGTAAAATGTCAACTGCATATTCACAAAGACTGCTTTTTATAATATGGATCCGTTATCTTAAAAAAAGACGAAGACAAAACATCCAACTTATTCGGTTTTGCGGAGTGCTTTAAAGACTCAATTGCCGTTCATCGCAATGGAGCACATGGCTTTAATCATAGGAACTAAAAATCCCATCTCAAATATGTAGAATAAAATCAAAACAAGCTAAATTGATAATTCCAACGCAGTGTTGATACAATCAGTAGGATTCTTCTTCCGAGTACATCCCAGCAATATAGGAAATGTAATTTGAATGACAGTGTTTTAATATATTTGGAACAAAGAAGAGACTTCTTAGTGTCTAAGTGAATGTAGGAAAACTGAATTAAAGAAATATTTTCCAGGATAGTTAATCATATAAATCAGCTGAGCTTTTTGGAGAAAATCAAGATTGTATTTAATGGAGTTTATTATTTCTACTTGAAAAAAGCGGTTGTTTTTGATGTGAACCCAACCTCAAATCAACTAAGTAACCTCCATTTTGACGAGTTAGATCGCTTCAGATAATCAAACAAAAGAATGTCATAATTTAGACTATGTGACTAGTTTTATCTATTGACAGCTTGAATTGTTATACCTTCTCACAGGGGTTCCAATTAAAGACTTCTGGAACATATTGTACATTGGCGGATTCATGATTTTCTTGGGGGGGTCTAAGATGGCCGCACGCACACAGAAAATGGTGACGCGATCGGCTTCACAAATTCACTCTACATGATCGGCTTCACAACACTTCACAAAGGGGAGTTCCATGGACCCACCCCTGGATTCGCCACTCTGGTAGATCATCAATAGTTTTGCGTAAATCATTTTTGAAGTAGCAGGTGTTTGGTGATTTCCTTAGATGTTTACAACGTGACAACCGGAGGAGTTGTCGCCTTTAGAAGGTTCTAGAATTGCGCTGGCCAAAACGAAACGTTTAATAAATCATAATTAAATACACAGCCAAATACGTACACCAGCAAAAAGCTTTCTCCGCCTGTAAAACGGCCTTTTCACACCTTTAACCGAGAAGAATAAGTTTTGTATTTCGAGAGTCGAGAACAGGCAATTGATATTGGTAAGTGACAAGTGATATTTCCTTAGAGATTAAAGTGTTTTGTCATTACAATCGGCTCCAAGGAAGAATAACCAAATTTAACTTTAGAGCTTTCTGTGATGATAGAATTAAACGAAACACCCACACATTGTCATTTTACTGAGAAATACCTTTTCTATCGCCAAAAATCATCCACTCGCAAGCTTTGGAATCATCATAGGATCGCTTTTACATCTCTGTTTTGAGTCCGTTGATTTCCAGACAGGTACAAGGTAGCTATGATCATCTGACTAAGACAAAATTGAAAGGCTTTTATTGATTGATATCATTTTGACCAATAGGTAATACTCGTGAGTTTAATAGTCTATGGGAGTTTAGGGGTATTGAAAATAACAAGAGTTAAGTCGAGGATCCCATATCTGTGCTATTTTCCTTAGTGATTACGATGACATTGGTCATGCAATATCATAAAATGGACAATGCATGAATCCTTTACAATACTTCATCTTCCCACACGAGAAAGTGATAGAGCTTTGCTTGTTAAGAAACATATCTTTAGCTCCGCTATTTTAAAACCTATTTTCGAAAAACATTTTTCAAAAATATTTTTAAAATTATATTGAAAGATTAATGTATTTATTTCATATTTTAAAAATATTCTGTTTAATTTTGAATTATAATTTTGATATTTTTGAACATTTGACTGTTGTATTTAATTTCAATAGATTAAACATTTTACTGACTGGATTCAGAGTCACGTAAGCTGTCACTGGCTGGATTCATAGTCACGTAAGCTGTCACGCAATCTTCGCAATGCGCTAGTAGTCGGGCTGTAAACATCATTAATTTAATTTCGTACAAAACTGATATATATTTAAAATATTGATCGATCGAGTACTCTAATTTCCTTTTAAGTACAACGAAACAGCATCAGGTAGCGTAATTTGCCGATTCCATTCTAATCAGAACAATAGCTCACTATGTATCCTAGCTCATTCCGTATATTTAATATCATAAAAAGACGGTGGCTATAAAATTCGCATACGCATATCTAGATACAAGTGCTAACACTGAAAGATTTCTGGCTCCCGAGTGGCAAGCACACACGAAAAATTTCCTTGTTTGAAGGAATTTAGCATCAGGAAGTATAATATAACTGGGGGTTGAGCGTTTGAAGTTTGAAAAGAATCTCTTGTGATTGGATAGAGCATCTGACGTCACGGTTGACTGCGCCTTGTGTGAAAAGACACATTGACAATTTCACGCTCAAGGAATATTCAATCCTATCGGGCACTAGATTGAGTCGATCGTGATCTTGCCGGAGTGCTACCGCAAGTCCTATTACACCAGCAAAATGGAGATTTATAGAGCCAAGTACGATTACCAGGACGCTTCCGATGCGCTACTCAGCTTTAGACAAGGCGATAAGTTTTATATCATTGACAAGGACAAGCAGCGGATGGTGGGGAGCTCGAAGACTTGATAACAATGACTTGGGATATGTTCCATCATCATATGTAGAAGTAAGATTCTGTTTGTATTTTCTGTAAATATAGAATCTATAAATCTGTCGGTAATCCTCTTGGAACAGTGATGCAAATCTTTCAGACAACAGAGCTCGCATGCTTTAAGGAATTCTTTAAGGATTGAGAAATTTGTTTCAAATGATCAACTCTTGTATAAAATTGCCTAAAATCTATTTTGGAGTTTATGCGAAATGCCACATAAGTGCTTCAGCCATTTATTTTACAATACCAAATACTATTATGGATTTTTGATTTTTTATTGTCTTTAAAAAAATATTTCTGAATCGAGCTCAGATCTCAGAAAGAATTCGATAACTACTAGCCTTGCTAGATATCGGTATGGACGTGTACTAAAACTATATATTTATATATATATATATGGACGCGAAGAAAAAGGAAAAGCAGAGATTTGGGCTACAGTAAACGGAAACTATGTTTTCTAACTAATTGACTTTGCAAAAGATCACGATATACCCCCCAACAATTTGCCAAACCATGTTGTTTTGTTGACCAAGTCTAATATGATTGGTCAGTGGCTATAAGGCTAACAGGAATTTTATCGATGCAAAACAACCATAGTCATCGATAAATCACACACGTAGCTAAACAAATAGACTACACTTCCGAGGAGAAAATCAGTTGCTTAGGAAATGAAGAATATTTAGAACAACAACGATAATATTCCCTCTTAATAATCTTTATGACAATTCAGTTATCCTAGTATGAAGTTCTTTTTTACTACTAGACTCTACTACTCTTTTTAGTTCCTCAGCACATACTATAAACCAAAGGGGCTCTCGTTACATTTCCTCGTTCTTAATACTTTATCATTTTCACATTGGTTTAAGCATCAAATATATATTATAGCGGTGCGTGGAAAGGTAGTTTTGTATAGAAATAGTAATTAGGAAAATCAAGCGACATTGTTCCCATGAAAAAGGATTTGCATTTGTTATTGTTCTTCAGGATTTGGAAGACAATAAGATAAACGTACTTAAAATCATTCTTTTGAGTAGTTAGATCTTGTACATGTCTACACGCATATTTTTGTAGGTGGAAGTTAAGCAGAAATTTTATCTTGCAAGAGAATAGGTTTTCAGAAACAAGTTCCTGCATGGATTTTATATATAATTTATTAGTTTGTACCTTTCAGAACATGCAAAAAGCGTTTGTTTGTTTCGCTCGTCCAATAGCGAGGTGTTATTGACGTGTTATGGACATAGATTGCTTCCATAAAAACAAACACATCGAAAAAGTGTTGAGATAAGTCGAAACAGATAGGGCGCCTTGGAATTCACGAAGTACTCGAACCTTCTCAGGTATTCGTACTCAATATGAAATTAAATTTCGTATTCTACATTTAATTTATGACAGTTTCCTGACAGCACCACAAATTGCGTTGGAAATTGAATTTGATTGCTAGAAATGAATTTTGACGTAAATTTGTCATGTTAAATTAACAAAAGATTATCCTTATTATTCATGAAATCCTACCCAATCAGTTCTCAAACTCTAGTATTTTATCATTGTCTTCATTGCTTCGGGCGGAAAAAATCAGGGCAATACACTATCGTCAATCAGGGTATTCAAAAGTCTATTGCCCGATTTCCCTGTCACAAAGCGCGTAGCAATGAAAACAGTAATGTTTACATTTTCCGGTAGAGTGGCTCTTAATTGCAACTTACGCGTGCTTCATCCTGAAATACGCTGGCTACAGGAAACTCGGCGTAGTATTTGCCCAAATTAGGCAACATCATTATTTTCCGTGTGTAGCCAACGTTTACATAGTCGGACAAAACGGAAAAATAGAATGACACGAGAATCGACGTAGACCGTGATTTTGAGATGGGAGCGTCTTGATTTCACCTTAGAACGTGAGTAATATTCTTGTGGTAAAAATTGCCGATATGTGTACGTTTCTACGTTCACATATTTTGAAAAATCACATTAATACTTTTGGAATGTAATAAGTTTCTCGACTCGCCATTGCGCCTCAAAACATACTTCTTCAAGACTTAATACTATATAATATAATACTATAAGTTATACGATTCGGTTTCATTCAAAATTACCGTGTATTTTTCTTCTGTGAACCTTGCGCTCTAGAGGGAATGTCAAATGCCTAAAATAACACTTGTAACGCAAGCGAGCGCCTGACGATATAACTTTGGCATCGTAGAGGGCTCCGGATTTAGGGCGAACACAGGGTCCTCTTGAATTTGGACGAACAGGAAATTTACTAGGTGTGTGGTTGCAGTAACACCCTTTATATATATTGGCAGAGTATCGCACAGGTTTACAAATTTAGCTTTGAATTATATTGTGTACACCTTAACACAAGGCTGAATACAGTTTAATATTATTAATATTACTATGGATATTTTACTTTTAACATTGAATTTCCATTACAATTCTAGGATTATTTTTCCCTTTTATAAGCACGCAAAACATTTTATCGAAATAGGGGCTTTCACTTATCTCTTATCATCTCCAATATTTTTCATTTTTCAAATATTTAAGCTATTTTGAAGGTTTCAAGTTACTATTTTCTTTCTTGCTAGTTCATTCCTTGGCTTCAAAACGCATTAGGATAAAATATCATGTAATTTGTCATTTGTTGTTTACTCGTTTCGTGGTTTATGGTTCGTTGTATGTGGTAAATCTGGCGAGTGAGCTTTTTACAGTAGTGTTCAGTAGATAATTAGAATGATTAATTAATAGTGGCATGACTGTAATAGTTTTGTCAGTGCATAATATTGCCATTGTTTAGGCGGTTTTAAGGTTAAGCTTATCTGAAGAATCACATGCAACCCATCAAGCTTTCAGTATTTAGGGATATAAAACCATTAGACAATAGAGGGTGGGGGTTGCAAAAATCCCCCCAAAGATATCTAGCAAGGACTTCACCTGGAAAATAAATTTCACGCAACCTCGCCTTTCAGAAATGCAATGTCAAGCAAGCATACACAAAAACAAATGTTTGCAGGACTTGCTACAAATAAATTTTGTCGTGCAACATTCCTATTATTCCAATTATCTAATGGTGTATTCCTTAGAAGAATCATGGCTTGTGATAGCCACGATAGAATTTAAATTTTTTAGGAAAAGCAACTCTTTAAGTTTTAGTAGTCAGAGCTTATCTTCCAAACAGAACAAAAATAAGTGAGTGAATGGCAAAATGGTAGAAAATTAGATGAAAAACTAAGTAATGTTCTGGACAGGTGCACATATGGAAAAACTGAAATGCATTAATAATGGAATAACTGTATACCTGGACACATTTGCATAACTGACCAAGGCACCATAATACACATGTACATAATACTGAATAATTAGGAATATGGCTGATGTAAGTATAATAGCTTTAGTTTTACAGTCTGGTATCCTAAAAAGTATTCTCATTAGCTGCATAAGCAGCTGATATTTTCTTTCTCTGATCTGCTATCCTGGAATAATTATTGCTAAACAACAATAAAAAATTGCAAAATGAGATAAAAAGTAAACGAAAAAAAAAAAAGTTATTTACCTTCCTAGAGTCAGTCCAGATAAGGAAAACCTGTACCCTCAGTCTTGAAAAAGGAACTCAGCTTAATAGCCTCAGTCGATATATCCAAAACCTTGGGCATATATCATTTTCCCCAATCTGGACCTCCTAGCCAGTAATTAAACTCTGTGTATTACAAGTCTGTATGCCCTCTAAGACTATAACAACTGTAATATATCAGTCTTTTAAAGATTAAGGTTAATACTTCTAAAGGTACTAATTACTTTTTAGAAAAACCTAAGATGTTTTCTTATTGGAAATAACATCTGGTTTCATGAACTGTTAAAGAAGATATCAAAACTCCACTTCTTTCTTGTTTGATCTCATTTATTAGGTCCTTGGACACTCAGCTTTTCTTCAACATTTTCCATGGACATATGAAGCAAAAAATAGATCCAAATATATTTGATACTTTCAATAATAAACCAAGATAGTTGGTCAGCTTATGGTTTAGAATCTATCAAAGAATGCTTTTTACTTTGTTAGGAGAAAGCTTGTAATCTGGCATCACATCTTTATTTTTTCCCAAATCAAATGTTTAAATACGCCTTTGCTAAAATTCTTTATTAAATTTGAGGGTTTTGTATGGGTTTCAAATATTTAATATTTAATAACAAATCTAAGATCTGAGGTAATATTTGGCAAACACATTTTCCAGAATCCTATTGAAAATGTACTTAGCCTGACAGTAAACCCTTTTGACAAGTTAAGCCATGTCATTAATTTTTTTCATTTATTCACACTTCCACTAAGAATATTAATTTTCTTTATTCATAAGAAAAAGTGACAATAACAACACTCCAAACCGTCCAATCAAAAAATACTAGTACTTTAAATCTTTTGTTTATATGCCAAACTCTAATAGATTTTCTTCCTTATTTTGAACCTCAAAAAAACTGTATTCAAATGAATCTATACACTTATATTACTAGATGTTTGTATAAATAATAGGGTTACCAGTTGCCTTTAGACTCAGCCTACACATACAACTCCTAAGTAAAATTTTCAACTGGAGTAAGTTATGTTGTTGTTGTTATTATTATTCTAGATTTGTTGTACTAATTTATTTCATATCCATAGCAACTGATCACAGATTATATTATATACATATTATATATTTTGTCTGGCTATTGTTTTCAATACAAAATGTACAATGTATGCATGGCTTTGGGAAAGCTGGTTTCTATTAATAGCAAAAAAAAACAAAAATTAAGATGGTTTTTTTTTTAAAATTAGACATTTTAACATTAACAGTTTTATACTGGGAACCACTAGATGTCAAGTAATATTCTTATTCTTATATCATGATTATTATTTTTTCAGTTTATAACCCTTGTTGATCCGATAACATTAGAATACATGGAAACAGAGTCACCACAACCTGAGAAAGACATCAAGATGGATGCTCTCTGTGAACTTACAGCGCAAACGCAATGTCCACACTTAGGTAAGTATAATAGATCTATTTAATAAAGAATTTTATTTTATTTTTAGCTAAAGAGACTCCTTTATATACTCCAGTATATTTTAAATTCAAACGACATAATTTCCAGCTCTTTGTAACAAGTTTAAAGTGAAGAGTTTAATGATCTATGAAATATGGTTTTCAAAGCTAAAGTGCTCATTATTTTAAAGAAATTCGTAACGAGTACTTCAGTGTGGGCGGTTTCATATCATATCATGTTCTATACTCATTCAGTAAATCCACTTGAGAAATGTGAGGCTAAATTTATAAAACACTGAAACCATTAAAGCAAAAAAGACGGTTTGAAATCTAAATTTTATGAAAATATAAAAATTCTAAAAATACAACAAAACAGTAAAAAACTCATTTTCTTAAGAATAAAGTATCTTGAATTGAAAATTTTGCTTAAAATTTCATTAAATATAATAATGTTCTACTCATGTGTAAACTGTTAGTGGCACACCCTTTGCTAAAATTAAAATAATATACTGTACACTATTAAATCTATTTAATTGCCATGACAACAAATCTTAAATTTAATTTTTTCTTTATTATAGTTTATAAAATAGTCTATATTAAATTTGTCTGACTTATGGTTAGCTAACTAATAGGTTTCCTTAGCTATATGGTATTGCAGATACAGAAAAGGACAAATATATATATTATTACTGGAAAATTTAGTACCAAAATTCTTAGTAAAGATCAATATGGCTATTAAATTAGCAAGCTTTGCTATAGCTAGCCAAGATAAAAAATCACCAGATGTGACTACCAAGGTGACTACCACTAAGTTAGAGCCCTGTGACATTAATGAACTTCTGTCTTGTTTAGTTCATTAATTTTTCTGCTTTGAGGTGTCTGCTTTGTCTTTCCGTAGACATGATTTAATTAATTAACCCCATTTGAAGAGTCATGCTGTAGTATTTTATGTAAATATATGGGTCTAGTTAAATATGTTCGTGCTAAGTTTTAAAAACAAATATCAATTGAAATAGTTAATATTGATAAAAATATACTATCTTACAGTAAATAGATTTGAAGCATTTAAAAATATTGATATTATTCCAACCTATGTTCTTGGAATAGGAAGGAAATCACTGGCAAAGTGATTTAAAATAATATTATTTCAAAAGCATGGGAAGTATTTAGTGGTTCTTTATCATTTTGTAAACGTGTATTTTAAAAAAATATTATTTTCTATCGTGTTTCACATTTATTTTTCACAAATGGATTCCTAAGTTCCAATGTCCAATATAGAACAACTTGTATAACAGCTGCTTAACAACCATAAGTGCCCACACGAATTCAGAAATATGTTAGAGTTAAATTTATCCCTATATTATCTGACAAAGAGTTGTACTACAAAACAACAGAGTGCTCACCCAGGAAATTCATTATTAATTTATTGAAGGCTGGCTTCAAGGCATAAAAGAAATTTCCTATGACTTCTAAATTTTCACGAGAAACTAGGAATTCTAACAAAGCCTAATTTCTTTTTCCTACAAACTTATAGTCAAGTCATATTTTTTCACGGTCATATTAATTTTGTCTTTCATTTTATTTAATGCATGTTCAAGACAGAACACAAAAAAGTGACATAGTTTGGTGGGAAACCAAGGCCAACAGTCTAAAGGGAAGCAAGTTGAAAGTTTGCCAACAAACTAATTTTAAAGCTTTTGAATCTGTTTTTTGAAGCATATTTTAAAAACATGCATGACAAAAGGATTAAATGAATGAAAAAGCAAATGATTGAATGGAAAATGCATGAATATGTAAAGTATACAAAAATAAGGGGATTAAATCAAACATTAAGTAAAATTGTCTTTCAGGGCTTAAAATAATGATGGCTAAGATGTGGTCATGATGACAGGCCTAAGCCGGCCAAATTAATTTTAGCTCAAATCATATTTCCTTTCTGGCTCAATGTTACTGGTCAAAATAGCCAGCAAGCTAAGGCTGACAAGTTCCAATTTTGGGCAGACATTGTCTGATTTCCAGCTGTTATTTTAATCCCTGTCTTAACCGGAAGCTGCTGGTCAACATCACAAACGCAGGGATTTACCTAACTTGTGTTTTTAAGGTACATTATATAATTTTCAATCATTATTTCAACAGGACGTAATCACCCAAGTTATCCTCCAGAGGACTACATAAAAAATCCACAAGACAGTCCAACACAGTCAAGAAAAAAAACTCGGCCAGATAACCAAACAACAGAGCAATCTAAACTACAGAAAGACCTTAAATTCAGCCAACAGAGGTACATGTGATTTGTATTAGCATTCTGTTTTTGAGGAATGTACAGATTGATGCTCCACGAGGTAACTCAAAAGTACCACTCAAATTAGAAACAATCCTTTTCTGGTGATATGAGTAAATCATTAAATCCATTAATTTCCTATTTTCTCATATTTGACATTTGTTAATTCTACTCACAGAGGTATACAGTTGGGCAGACCAGAGCTTGTTAAAACGTGGGAAAAATTTGAAAGTAAAAAGACAGCAAAAGAACAAGAACTGCTAAATGAGACAGAATTAGCAGCAAAACTAAAGATTATATCCAAGAAACTCGAGGTAAGACAAGTTTGATCTCCCTGTAAAATAGCCCATGAAATTCTCTGAGCCAGCTAGTCAGCTAGGGTGTGACCAGCTCACAGATTAAATATATGGAATGTAGTATCGTTGTTGGGTTTTATGGAGGAAGAAAATCAAAAGAATCCAGAAAAATTCTTCAGATCAAGGGAAAGACATGACAAATTTAACTTGGGCATTAGCCATTACGAGGTTGAGGGAAAAATTAGGTCGAATTTGTGTTGCAATGCATCTTGGGGCTGTTTTAGAGAACAATATATTATTTAGAGTTGCCATCTTAAACATTTGTCCCCTAAAATAGCCCCAAAATGCACTGTAATGCAAACTTGGCCCAGTTTTTGCCTTATCCTTAGGCTGCGTTCATATGTATGACAGGGGGGGGGGGGGGCAGGTGAACTCTTTAAATGACAAAAAAATTCTTAAGACCCCCCGTTGAAGTCCCCAAAAGAATAACTATACCCCCTGGGCAATCTCTCTTTTCTAAAAATTTTGCATCCCCCCCAATTCTGTGATAAAATTTTTCAAACCCCCCCATTTTACTGGTAAATATTTTTTTCGATCCCCCCTAAATTTCACCTGCCCCCCACCCCCCCCCCCCGCCTGCCATACATTATGAATACAGCCTTAGAAGGGGTAATGCACAAGTCCAGGAATCGAACCTGAGACACCAGAGGGAGACAAGTGCACTACTCCTACATGTATGCCATCCTGATTTGCTTTCATTAGAAGAATTAAGAAATTAAAAATACTAACTCATAGAAAATCTTGCTTCTATCTGACAATTCGTAATGGCATTATTCCTCTCACAGGAAGAAGAACAAAGCAAGAATATTGAAGACTTAAAACCAGAATTTATGAAAGTAAATTTAAAGAAATCAAAACCTCAGGTCGCAAGCTGATTTAACATTGACCAGGACTTTATCTATAAAGACATTAAGTGAAAGGATTACATACAGTACCAGCAGCAATATGATAAAAAAGACTGAAAAAGAGATTCAAATTTTATCTTCCTAAAGTAAGACAAAAGATATGGTTTAATACTACTAATAACCATTTTACGATCAGAGTCAACAGAAAAAAAAACACTGTAAAAGTCTAGAATAAGTACTTGTTTGGATTTTTGTTACAATTAAATGAGTGATTTTTAACAGTTAAATTTGTGTACAAGTTGAGTGAGAGTTGCATACCGAGAATGGAGGCTTTTAACCATAGCCAAAGGCCAGAGAGATATATTGGCTACCTTAGAGCAGAAGATTTGAGGATTGTACCTGCCTTATTTCATACCTACAGGCTTGAGGTTTTCAAATGAGGATTTAACAACACAGCAAATCCGAAGAAAAAATGTGATAATATTGGCACTCAAGCATTCTCGTTTTAGTGAGCATACGTAGATTATGAATTGTGGCACTTTCGATGTTTTTGCTCATTCGGTCCTCATGGGCTATTGACTCAAAGTTCATTCAGTCTTGAGGACTAATAATATTGCTTATTAGTCTACTAACCATTTCACTGGTTAAGTTTATATGACCACTAACTCATATGCAGTGCATCTGCAATTAAGACATAAGATGAGCAAGGCTAAATGTAGGGCTCTAAATAAATACATGTATGTATACACATTCAGTTGCTTATTTTAAGTTTATTGGCTTAGAAGTGTACTTATAAGACTTTCTCAATGTCTGCAGCTAATAAGGCAATGATAAAAGGGTAAATTTTACGCTGTCTGTGAAAAGATGGAAAAAAAAAAAATGATGAAGGAATAGCGTCAGAAATGTCAGTTTTTTCATCTTTTCACGGTGTAAAATTTACCCTTTTATCATTACTGTTTCATTAGAAACACCGATGCAACTCACGCTAGTTTTTAGCTAGTTATCTCAGCGGATAAGGTAATAGAGTGCAAACACCATAATACATGTATATGAAAATGTACAGTTACAGTACTACATAATTAATACTAATTTGTACTAAATGCCACAGTTGAAACAAGGATTTCATTCAAACGGGAATATTACAGTAAGTATAACTACATATATACTTTTAAGGCTATACTCTTAAAAAGTGTCAAATACAGTACCAAACTTTAAGATCAATAGCCCTTATTCGTGGTGTGAAATTGTTTTCCTAATTGAACATGACAAACTCCTAGAGGAATAAACAGCTATTGAAACTTGGCAGGATATCATCATTATTCCTTTCGTATACTTTAGGATACTCATGGATTTTTCGGAGAATAAAAACAAAAGAAAATCAATCCTCTGGAGGTTTGTTATTCTGAATTGAGAAAACATTGTCACGCAATGAATAAGGTCTATTAATTCATTTAGATGTTTATAAACTTTGTACGGTACTTGGTATATTAAATAAAATAATAATATTAGCTTTAAATTTGAAGAGATATTCTAGCCCATTTGGAAGAGAGATTGATATACCAATAATATTATGGAGTTTGAAATAATTTAAGGCTTACTCTTAGTGCCTATTCTTTCAAGCAATAATAAAATAATAATATGATTCGTATTTAGACATTTTTCCTGCCTCGTTACTTGTTTACCTTATTGGTACTTCATGTATGCAGCATTAATGGCTTCAATCCTTCAGATCTTATCTAACCCTGTAGTTTTACACCCTCTAGGCTGATCAAGGTCAGGGCATCAGGCTAACTCAAAAGGTTGAATTCGGAATTTCTAAGGTAGTTAGATTTTGCAGATGGAGGAATGAATCAGAGATACCAGAGAAAAACCTCAAAATCATAAATTCAGAGACTTGGCTGCCACCACTACAATATTCTGCTTGAGCACATCATGAAGCTGAGTGCAAGAATCAAACACGAGACCTAGCTCAGAGGATATTATCCACTACACCACCCTTCATTTCCATTAATCCAAAAAACTGTGAATTCTGGCTGAAAAATAGCATGTCCTTTACGATCACAAAGTTCTGGAAAACTCTATCAGTTTGGATTGGGTAATCCACTTTTCTCACTCTTTTCTGTTCTTCCAGTAGATGCGTGTACCATTCTTCTCTTACCATAATAATATTTAGCAAACGATTTTCCCATATGGATTGGTTTTAACGGTAAGCACCCCCATGTCATTCCCGTGTGGAGACTGAGTCAAAATTCCTAGATCCCTTTCAAGTCAAGTCGAACTTCAAAGTTTTGAACAACCAGTGTTTTTAAAAGGATGAATAAAAATTTGCTTAAATATGTGTATGAGGAACAAGCTCATTGCTTTGCTTGTTACCATACATAATTATTTTCCAGGATTTCTGGAATTAAAAGTCAAATGAAATAATATTTTCCTTGGGATTCTCAAAAAGCAAACGAAATATTTATAACTCTAAATGATCATTTGATCTTATTTAAATACAAAGATATAAAAATCTGATTCAAAACAACTTGGAATTTTTTTTGCTCATACGCACCTTGAGGTCTTTATCATCCCCACTGACCCGTGATATATATAAGGCACTTCTGCAAAGTTTTTATACATCGTTTTGCATAAACCAATGGCTACAGACAATCTTCGTTATACAAATACTCAAATCTATGAAATTCTTCAGGGAAAAATGAGGTTAAAAGAGAAAACTTTCTTTTGAAAACTTTATCTTAATTCCTTTCCAGGTACAAACTTTCCCGTCTCCTAATGACCATGCGCAATACGAACACCAGCTGACCAGAAAAATAAAGCGGCTCACACGTGTTTACAAAGCATCGACCGATCGACCGGAACCGCGCCAACCGGAACCGAGCGTTGCACCTCAGTAACTGGATCCGCAGAGAAAAAATATAATATCATTTATAACGATCGAAAAAGTATTGTTTTTAGTACCATTGAGTACAAAAGCAATTAGAGTTAACTGTATTAAAGTAAATGGTCGTTCCCTTTCTAATATGCTTATTCCAAACGTTACAATGTTGTGTCCCATTTATATGCATATATATGCATATATATGGCAGATTCTTGAACAAAAGAATAGTATTGGCTGAAGCGTGAATACTGAAGCGCTAAAACAAAAAAACCCGGGCATAAAACATTAGCTCAGTTCAGCAAAATCAATTTATTTAACACCAAAACTATTTCTCTTAGATAAGCTGTGTGAAATTCTTCCGATTTGGTTGTACGTGACTTTAATAGTCCGTTTCTGTCACAAAGATAATACAAAACAATCAAAGCGCAGTGATTTCGAAATTTATAGGCATAAAAAAATATGCACTTTACAAAAAAAAGTTAGTTATTTTATTTTCGCGAAATGGATGAGAAATTGATTTTAAAGACTTTTTAAAGGTTAATACTGTAAATAAACGCATTATACATTGATTCATAACAGTGCTTCGCCACACACACACTGGTTATGGTTGCCATACTCGACACCATTTTACCATCCAGATTTTCCTTCAACCATGTGCTTCGCTACTTCTAGGGGTAGTTGAACGCCTTTCATGAGAAGTTCTGTAAGACCCTTGATGGCATCAATGCAGGCTTCGAATGGAGAAAAGCAGACGTACCAACTAGCACAGAAAAAGCCAACTGGCCAGGCGATAAACCAAAGTACAATAAACCAGATGATTGCCCACAGAACATTCATGATCAATAGTACACTAAAAACCACAAACAGTATGTATACGCATGAGAAAAACTGATACTTTATAAAAGCACACGCAATTAAATAGTTAAGGGATTTTATACTGGTTGCTTTCCCTGACAGGAAGATCAACATATTTAACAACATCGATGCTTACTGTACCTCTCATCTAGGGTTCGCATACGTGCGTTTTCAGTACAGAGCGCGCCTTCACGAAGCACCAACATTCAGGACTTTTAGTGTTTAAAAATTACTAACTTACTTAACTGGCGAGCTTGCAGAGAAATTATTAATTAAGGGTTCTAGAATAAACTAAGCAGTTAGAGAAAACGATAGCATTTTAAAAGACAGCTCTTAGGCAATAAACATAAAGCATATCAAAATTGAGCATTTTGTAGTACTTTTTGTTTACTAGTTTATTAGCTCACCTTTGTGGCAAAGTTCAAAAATTCTCTATGAAAGATTCTATTGCTATGAAGATAGGCGAGTCAAGAATCTTCCAGCTTCAGAAGTAAGTAACCCTTTAGGAACCTTCTCAGAGATGCCAATATTAATAGGCGCTGTCTCGGTCTTATCAGTAAGACTAGTAATGTATGCACGATAAACGGCTTGGATAGTCCATGATCCGCAGGGAGCTCAATAATAAATAATTGTGATAGGTCAAGAAAAACCGAATATAAAACTACTTTATTAAGAGTGTATGACTGATAAAGGGGTATTTGTAAAATAAAAAAGTATTAGGAGACATTATATTGTATTGTAGAATTATAATTTGGTGGAAATATAGCTATGAAAACATTTACATGAATATATAATGTGCTAGTCCAAGACACGTCACAATATCACCGTGACCTAGTGACAACCCAAACAATTTATCCATCTTACATATTAATAAGATTTTGTACTAACGACGAATATGGGTCGTTACTTCATGTATGACCACACGAAATGGCACTATCTTGGGGTTGTGTGTTGTGGTAGTGTTGCATCGTTCGGTGTCACCTTTAGTGATCCGTGTAGGTGCAGCACATGTAGTTGGTGTAATACCCGTAGTACCCGTGGCAGGTGTAGTACCTGTAGTACCAGTAATACCTGTAGTATCTGTAGTAGGTGTAGTAGATGTAGTACCTGTAGTATCCGTAGTACCTGTAGTACCTGTAGTAACTTTAGTAGCTGTAGTACCTGTAGTATCCGTAGTACCTGTAGTACCTGTAGTACCTGTAGTAGGTGTAGTAGATGTAGTATCCGTAGTACCTGTAGTAGGTGTAGTATCTGTAGTACCTGTAGCATCTGTAGTAGGTGTAGTATCTGTAGTATCCGTAGTAGGTGTAGTACCTGTAGTATCTGTAGTATCCGTAGTACGTGTACAACTTGTAGTAGCTATAGTAGGTGTAGTATCAGTAGTACCTGTCGTATCTGTAGTACCTGTAGTACCTGTAGTATCCGTAGTACCTGTAGTATCTGTAGTAGGTGTAGTACCTGTAGTATCTGTAGCACCCGTAGTAGGTGTAGTACCTGTAGTAGGTGTAGTAGATGTAGTATCCGTAGTACCTGTAGTACCTGTAGTACCTGTAGTAGGTGTAGTATCCGTAGTGCCTGTAGTACCTGTAGTATCTGTAGTAGGTGTAGTATCTGTAGTACCTGTAGTACCCGTAGTAGGTGTAGTATCCGTAGTGCCTGTAGTACCTGTAGTATCTGTAGTACCTGTAGTACCTGTAGTACCTGTAGTACCTGTAGTACCTGTAGTACCTGTAGTATCTGTAGTATCCGTAGTAGGTGTAGTACCTGTAGTATCTGTAGTACCCGTAGTAGGTGTAGTACCTGTAGTATCTATAGTACCCGTAGTAGGTGTAGAACCTGTAGTACCAGTAATACCTGTAGTACCTGTAGTAGGTGTAGTAGATGTAGTATCCGTAGTACCTGTAGTATCTGTAGTACCTGTAGTAGGTGGAGTATCCGTAATACCTGTAGTACTTGTAGTACCTGTAGTAGTGTAGTACCGTAGTAACTGTAGTATCTGTAGAATCCGTAGTACCTGTAGTATCTGTAGTACCCGTAGTAGGTGTAGTACCTGTAGTACCTGTAGTACCTGTAGTATCTGTAGTAGGTGTAGTACCTGTAGTACCCGTAGTAGGTGTAGTAGATGTAGTATCCGTAGTACCTGTAGTAGGTGTAGTATCTGTAGTACCTGTAGTACCTGTAGTAGGTAGTATCTGTAGTATCCGTAGTAGGTGTAGTACCTGTAGTACAATTGTATCCGTAGTAATGGTAAGAACCGTAGTACGTGTAGTGCCCTGTAGTACCGTAGTAGTACCTGTAGTATCTGTAGTACCTGTAGTACCTGTAGTATCGTAGTACCTGTAGTATCCGTAGTAGGTAGTACCTGTAGTAGTACCCGTAGTAGTGTAGTATCCGTAGTACCTGTAGTACTAGTAGTAGTAGGTGTAGATCTGTATACCGTAGTATGTAGTAGGTGTAGTACCTGTAGTACCTGTAGTACTGTAGTATCCTGTAGTAGGTGTAGTATCCGTAGTAGTACCTGTAGTATCTGTACCTGTAGTAGTACCTGTAGTAGGTGTAGTATCCGTAGTGCCTGTAGTACCTGTAGTATCTGTAGTACCTGTACCTGTAGTACCTGTAGTACCTAGTACCCGTAGTAGTAGTATCCGTAGTACCTGTAGTACCTGTAGTATCCCGTAGTAGTGTAGTACCTGTAGTACCCGTAGTGTAGTATCTGTAGTAGACCTGTAGTACCTGTAGTACCTGTAGTACCTGTAGTACTGTAGTAGGTAGTAGTATCCGTAGTACCTGTAGTACTTGTTTGTAGTATCCGTAGTACCTGTAGTCTTTGTAGTACCTGTAGTAGGTGTAGTAGGTGTAGTACCTAGTACCTGTAGTGTCTGTAGAATCCGTAGTACCTGTAGTATCTGTAGTACCCGTAGTAGATGTAGTAACTGTAGTACCTGTAGTACCTGTAGTACCTGTAGTAGGTGTAGTACCTGTAGTACTTTTAGAGGTGTAGTAAGATGTAGTATCTGTAGTTACCCGTAGTAGGTGTAGTACTGTAGTTATCGGTAGTAATCCGTAGTACGTTGTAGAACCCGTAGTAGGTGTAGTATCCGTAGTACGTGTAGACCTGTAGTAGGTGTAGTATCCGTAGTACCTGTAGTACCCATAGTACCCGTAGTAGGTGTAGTATCCGTAGTACCTGTAGTACCCATAGTACCCGTAGTAGGTGTAGTATCCGTAGTCCCTGTAGTACCTGTAGTATCTGTAGTAGGTGTAAGTATCTGTAGTACCTGTATATCTGTAGTAGGTGTAGTAATCTGTAGTAACCCTCTAGTACCTGTAGTAGGTGTAGTATCCGCAGTGCCTGTGGTACCTGTAGTATCTGTAGTAGGTGTAGTATCTGTAGTACCTGTAGTACCCGTAGTAAATGTAGTATCCGTAGTGCCTGTAGTACCTGTAGTATCTGTAGTACCTGTAGTAGTGTAGTACCTGTAGTACCTGTAGTACCTTAGTACCTGTAGTACCTGTAGTACCTGTAGTATCCTGTAGTATCCGTAGTAGGTGTAGTACTGTAGTATCTGTAGTACCCGTAGTAGGTGTAGTACCTGTAGTACCTGTAGTATCTGTAGTATCTGTAGTAGGTGTAGTACCTGTAGTATCTAGTACCCGTAGTAGCTGTAGAACCTGTAGTACCAGTAATACCTGTAGTACCTGTAGTAGGTGTAGTAGATGTAGTATCCGTAGTACCTGTAGTAATCTGTAGTACCTGTAGTAGGTGTAGTATCCGTAGTACCTGTAGTAGTACTGTAGTAGTAAGGTGTAGTATCCGTAGTACCTGTAGTACCTGTAGTAGTAGTGTAGTATCTGTAGTACCTGTAGTACCTGTAGTAGGTGTTAGTCCGTAGTGCCTGTAGTAGCTGTAGTAGGTGTAGTATCTGTAGTACCTGTAGTACCCGTAGTAGGTGTAGTATCCGTAGTAGCCTGTAGTACCTGTAGTATCTGTAGTATCCGTAGTACCTGTAGTACTGTAGTACCTGTAGTATGTAGTACCTGTAGTATCCTGTAGTAGGTGTAGTACCTGTAGTATCTGTAGTACCGTAGTAGGTGTAGTACCTGTAGTATCTGTAGTACCGTGTAGTATCTGTAGTACCCGTAGTAGGTGTAGTACCTGTAGTATCCGTAGTAGTACCGTAGTAGGTGTAGACCCTGTAGTAGTACCGTATAGTACCTGTAGTAGGTGTAGTAGTGTAGTACCGTAGTACCTGTAGTAATCTGTAGTTCCTGTAGTAGGTGTAGTATCCGTATACCTGTAGTACCTGTAGTACCTGTAGTACAGTACCTGTAGTACCTGTAGTATCCGTAGTAGTACCTGTAGTATCTGTAGTAGTAGGTGTAGTATCTGTAGTGTAGTACCTTGTAGTATAGTAGTACCCGTGTAGTAGTATTACCTGTAGTACCTGTAGTAGTGTAGTACCTGTAGTATCCGTACCTGTAGTAGGTGTAGTATCTGTAGTACCTGTAGTATCTGTAGTAGGTGTAGTATCTGTAGTAGTAGTAGGTGTAGTACCTGTAGTATATCCGTAGTACGTGTAGTAACCTGTAGTATGCTGTAGTAGAGTACCTGTATCTGTACCTGTAGTACCTGTAGTAGTACATACCTGTAGTAGGTGTAGTACCTGTAGTACGTGTAGTACCTGTAGTAGGTGTAGTACCTGTAGTATGTAGTACCCGTAGTAGTAGGTGTAGTATCTGTAGTAAGTAGTAGAACCTGTATAAGGTGTAGTATCTCGTAGTCCTGTAGTACCTGTAGTACCTGTAGTATGTAGTACCGTAGTCTGTATACCCGTCCTGTAGTATCCGTAGTAGGTGTAGTACCTGTAGTAACTGTAGTACCTGTAGTATCCGTAGTATCCGTAGTGTAGTACCTAGTATCCGTAGTATCTGTAGTAAGTAACCTGTAGTACCTCTAGTATCTGTAGTATCCGTAGTGGTGTAGTACCTGTAGTATCTGTAGTACCCGTAGTAGGTGTAGAACCTGTAGTATCCGTATAGTAGGTGTAGTATGTAATCCCATAGTACCCGTAGTAGGTGTAGTAGTGCCTGTAGTACCTGTAGTATCGTCGTAGGTGTAGTAGTGTAGTATCCTTAGTAGTCCTGTAGTAGTAGTGTGTATACCTGTAGTATCCGTAGTACCTGTAGTAGTATCCGTAGTACCCGTAGTAGCTAGTGTAGTCCCTAGTATCTGTAGTACCTGTAGTACCTGTATGTAGTATCTGTAGTAGTAGTAGTATATCCGTAGTACCTGTATACCTGTAGTATCCCGTAGTAGGTGTAGTATCGTAGTACCCTGTAGTACCAGTAGTAGGTAGTATCCGTAGTAACCTGTAGTATGTAGTATCCGTAGTGCACCTGTAGTACCCATGTAGTACCTGTAGTAGGTGTAGTATCTGTAGTACCTGTAGTACCCATAGTAGTAGTAGTATCTGTAGTACCTGTAGTATGTAGTGTAGTAGGGAGTACCTGTAGTATCTGTAGTACCTGTAGTAGTAGTACCTGTAGTATCCGGTAGTACCTGTATCGGTACCTAGTACCTGTAGTATCCGTAGTGCCTGTAGTATCTGTAGTACCGTAGTGTAGTACCTGTAGTATCCTGTAGTACCTTATAGGTGTAGTACCTGTAGTACCTGTAGTAGGTGTAACCGTAGTGTAGTATCGTAGTCCGTAGTACCTGTAGTAGGTACCCCGTAGTCGGTGTAGTATCTGTAGTACCTGTAGTACCTGTAGTAGGTGTAGTATCCGTAGTACCTGTAGTACCTGTAGTATCGTATGTAGTATCCGTAGTACCTGTAGTACCCATAGTACCCGTAGTAGGTGTAGTATCCGTGTATCCCTGTAGTACCTGTAGTATCTGTAGTACCTGTAGTACCCGGTGTAGTACCTGTAGTTCCTACCTGTAGTATCTGTAGTATCCCCGTAAGTCCTGAGGTGTAGTATAAACCAACGTAGTACCTGTAGTACCCTGATTTCGGTAGTACCCGTAGTAGTGTATCTGTAGTCCTCTACCTGTAGTACCTCCGTCAAGTTGCCTGTAGTAGGTATCTGTAGTATCCGTAGCCTGTAGTAACCCGACGTGTACCCGTATACCTGTAGTACCCTGTAGTACCTTTTAGGTAGAACTGTAGTACCTGTAGTAGGTACCTGTAGTATTAGTAGTATCTGTAGTACCTGTAGTCCCCATCTGTAGTATCGGTAGTAACATGTTGAGTAAGAGTAGTATCCGTATACCTTTAGTACATTGTAGTACTGTAGTACTGTAGTATCCGTAGGTTGTAGTAGGTTGTAGTATCCGTAGTACCTGTTAGTCTAGTGTAGAATCCCCTGTAGATTTAGTATCTTCGTAGTATCCTGTAAGTACCTGTATTAGGGGTTAGTATGTCGTAAACTCCATGTAGTAGGCCTGTAGTACTGTAGTACCTGTAGTAGGTGTAGTACGTCGTAGTATCTGTAGTACCGTAGTAGTGTGTAGTACCTGTTTTGAGTATCCGTAGTACATGTAGTAGAGGTGTAGTATCCGACTGTTAGTACCTGTAGTATCTGTAGTGCCAGTATGTGTAGTACCTAGTACCTGTAAGTAGGTGTAGTATCTGCTCAGTAGGTGTTAGTATTCTGTAGATCTACCTGTAGTACCCGTAGTAGGTTGAGAAACTGTAGTTCCGCGTAGTTAGTTAGGTACCTGTAGTCCTGTAGTACCTGTCGTATATAGTGTATCCCGTAGTACCTTTAGTACCCATAGTAACCCGTAGTAGGTGTAGGATCTGGTATTACCTGTAGTACCTGTAGTAATCTGTAGTACCTGTATGAGGTGTAGTAACCTGTAGTACCTGTAAGTATCCGTAGTATCCTAGTACCTGTAGTATCTGTAGTACCTGTAGTAGGTGTAAAGTATCTGTAGTACCTGTATAAGTGTAGTAGGGAGTTCCGTAGTTCCTGTATTATCTGTAGT